>NC_085136.1:141025443-141397410 GCF_035046485.1 Aedes albopictus | reverse complement strand
TTTTGGCCACTAAATTTTAATTAAATTAATTAATTATCGATTTTTGCGGCTTAACCAGCCGGATGGAAGTTTTAACTTTATTCCAAAAGCTAGACTTTACATATACTGGCGTGAGTGAGAAATGGACAAATTGAGGTGAAATTTGCGAAAAAGTTACTCGTCCTCTCGGTGAGACTCGAACTCACGAGTAGGAGTCGTGAGTTCGAGTCTCACCGAGAGGACGAGTAACTTTTTCGCAAATTTCACCTCAATTTGTCCATTTCTCACTCACGCCAGTATATGTAAAGTCTAGCTTTTGGAATAACACTAAATTTTGTTTCAGGGAGCGATTCGGATGTTTACTGGCACAAAAAGACTTATATCCTTCTCTTGAAAGGATGTTACGCACGGTGGTAAAGTTGGAATTGCATTTCTTTGCCAAATCACGTATGGAGATACCTGGGTTGCCTTTCACGCACCTCAACACCTTCCTCCTCAGCTCTTTGTCCCTAGTGCCACTTTTATGATAGATGCGCTGTGCTCTATCCACACTCAGATTATCCTTGTAACGTTTGATCACAAGACACACCTGTAGTGTATGTAGCGTATAAAAAAGTAGCAAATTAAAATGTGTTGGGAAAATGAACGAGAAAATTATTCAGTTCTACGTTGTAAATTTATTTCAGTGCATTTGCCAGAACTGATAGTCGACATAACGAATATGTCGACATAACTAATGACAGATGCGCAGAATAAGAGGAAACGAACGAAGCAAGCCAAGCTTCAGACGTTCTCGGGTTTGGCTTTTCTCTTTCTTCTTTTGACGGATTTAGGAACGAACGGACGTGTTCGTGTGGCGCTCCGTTTCAGCAACCGTTTTGAAGCGATTGGAATATGGATTCACGACAATGGCGCAGCCGGTAGAATTGTAAGTATTTTAAAAATATTGGATTTGTGAAGAATATAAGTTGAGTGGCGGAAAAGTTTGTGTTTCTGCCAGTGTGACATGGCGTGCAGATCAAAAATGTGTTCAACGGTGCGAGAGATCGAAGAAAAAAAATGAGCTAGCCGGTGCGAGACGACGCTACGCAAAATGTGCTTTTTTCGCGGGTGCGAGAGGACGCCCAGCAGAGAAAAAAAATGTTTTCGCCGGTGCGAGAGGACACCGCGTAAAATGAGATTGTTGTGCAGGTGCGAGAGGACGCCTAGCAAAAAAAAAAAAAAATAGATAAAATATTGACGCCGGTGCGAGAGGCCACCGCACAAAATGTGCTTGTTTCGCGGGTGCTAGAGGACGCCCATCAGAAAAAAAAAAGTTTTCGCCGGTGCGAGAAGACGCCGCGCAAAATGTGACTATTTCGTAGGTGCGAGTGAATGCCTAGAAAAAAAAAATTAACGTTTTCGTCGGTGCGAGAGGACACCGCGAGAAAGAACAAACATCGATTGGATTGGATGTGGGTTGGTTTGAATTTGAAATGCATTTCAAAGAAATTTGAATTAGATTTGGATTAAACTTGCGTAAGATATGGATTGGAATAAGATTGGATTTTAATTGCATCTAGATTGGAGTTGGATTGAATTTTGACAGCGCGTAGATTGTTATTGGATTCGGATAATATATGGAATGGAATTTTATTGGATTTTGATTGAATTCGAATGAAATTTTGATTTATTTTTGATTCAATTTAGATTGGAGTTTGCTTAATTTTGATTTGAGTAAATATGGATTTCAATTGGATTAAATTTGTACAGTGTATATTCATATCTTGGATTTGAGTTTGTTGTGATATAGATTGGAATTATATCAAACAGATATTTGATTTTTAGTGGATTGGAATGAATGTATTGAAATAGGAGTAGATTTTGATTTGACTTGGAGTTGGAATTGATATGGGTTTGGATTGAAATGTGATTGAATCTGAATTGGATACATATTTGAATAAATTTGATTGGATTTACATTAAACTTTGAATAAATTGGGATTTGATTCTGTCTGGATTTACTTTGGATTGAAATTGGATTTTATTTGGATAACACTTGGATTAGAACTGATTAGGATCTAAATTATATTTGAATTAAATTTGATTCCGAATGGTATGGATTGAATTTGAATTGGGTTATATATGGATTGGATTTTAGAAGGTTTTGAGTTCGATTTAGATTAGGGTAGAATAGGAATTGGATTGGATACGGATGGATATTGATCTAGGTTTGGGATTTGATTTTGTTTGGATTGGAATTGGAGTACATTGGGATAGAACATAGATAATAATTGCATTGGATATGGTTTGAAATTGGTGGAGTATGAGTGCATTGATATTGGATTTGGAATAAATTAAGTTGATTTGGACGTAAATTTTATTTGGAATAATATTCGATTATACTTGGATAGTATCAAGGATAGTATATGAATTGGAATTAGATTGGATATGGATTGGAAATGGTTTCGATTCAAATTGGTTTTGGATTAAATCAGGGATTAAAGAGATTTGATTTTGAGGAGATTGGATTTAGTTTGTATTGGAATTAGATTGGACTTTGATCAGATTAAGTTGGATTCGGTTTGGAATTGGTTTTGATTTTTATTGGATGGATTAAACTGTGATTTGATTTTAATTGGATTGAACTTGCAATAAAATCGGCTACGTTTTCGTCGGTGCGAGAGGACACCGCGAGAAAGAACAAACATCGATTGGATTGGATGTGGGTTGGTTTGAATTTGGAATGCATTTCAAAGAAATTTGAATTAGATTTGGATTGAACTTGCGTAAGATATGGATTGGAATAAGATTGGATTTTAATTGCATCTAGATTGGAGTTAGATTGAATTCTGACAGCGTGTAGATTGTTATTGGATTTGGATAATATATGGAATGGAATTTTATTAGATTTTGATTGAATTCGAATGAAATTTTGTATTATTTTTGATTCAATTTAGATTGGAGTTTGCTTAATTTTGATTTGAGTAAATATGGATTTCAATTGGATTAAATTTGTACAGTGTATATTCATATCTTGGATTTAAGTTTGTTGTGATATAGATTGGAATTATATCAAACAGATATTTGATTTTTAGTGGATTGGAATGGGTGTTTTGAAATAGGAGTAGATTTTGATTTGACTTGGAGTTGGAATTGATATGGGTTTGGATTGAAATGTGATTGAATCTGAATTGGATACATATTTGGATAAATTTGGATTTGATTGGATTTACATTAAACTTTGAATAAATTGGGATTTGATTCTGATTGGATTTACTTTGGATTGGAATTGGATTTTATTTGAATAACATTTGGATTAGAACTGATTAGGATCTAAATTATATTTGAATTTAATTTGATTCCGAATGGTATGGATTGAATTTGAATTGGGTTATATATGGATTGGATTTTAGAAGGTTTTGAGTTCGATTTAGATTAGGGTAGAATAGGAATTGGATTGGATACGGATGGATATTGATCTAGGTTTGGGCACAGAGAACAGACGTCCAAGCTCATGTAGTGCAGTTGTGTAAAGCATTGCAACGGTTGTTTTGAAATAACTGGGAATGTGGCCATTACGCGGCGCTGTCAAATTTCGAATCGGGGTACAAATTTGCCGTTGTTTTACCCTTTGGCGCTAGTATCACCAAGTGTGCACCCTAGTATAGTTCCACCAAGAGAAGGTGGTGGTTTAACTTGGAAAACAAAAATTGAATTCTTGTTCAACTTGTTTCTTATTGATAATAATGAAACTAATTATCAATGGGTTCCTCAAATTTTGTTGCTGGATTAGTGAAATAATCATAAACATCTTGTTATTTAAGTAAATACAGCTTAAAATCTGGGTAGGAAAATTTAAAGGTGCGCTAGTGAAATATTTCTTTAGAAAGCGCCATCATGGTGTCGAAACAAGTTTTTGAGTGGGAAAGTCACCGTCGATGTCGCTACTGAGCTTGTTTTTTCTTTACACAAGATTTTCAAGCAATTTTGTTCGAGCATGTTCGTCTGTTCTCTGTGGTTTGGGATTTGATTTTGTTTGGATTGGAATTGGAGTACATTTGGATAGAACATGGATAATAATTGCATTGGATATGGTTTGAAATTGGTGGAGTATGAGTGCATTGATAATGAATTTGGAATAAATTAAGTTGATTTGGACGTAAATTTTATTTGGAATAATATTCGATTATACTTGGATAGTATCAAGGATAGTATATGAATTGGAATTAGATTGGATATGGATTGGAAATGGTTTCGATTCAAATTGGTTTTGGATTAAATCAGGGATCAAAGAGATTTGATTTTGAGGAGATTGGATTTAGTTTGTATTGGAATTAGATTGGACTTTGATCAGATTAAGTTGGATTCGGTTTGGAATTGGTTATGATTTTGATTGGATGGATTAAACTGTGATTTGATTTTAATTGGATTGAACTGCATTAAAATCAGCTTATACCTGGATACTATAGGGATTGGATTTGGTTTGGGTTCAGATTAGATTTGCTTTAAATTGAGATTTGATTTCGATTGAAATGGATTGCAGTTGAATTGAAATTAGATTGTTAGATAGATATTGAAATTGGAATGGATTTTGATTAGATTTCAGTTGGGTTAAGCTTAGATTGGATAGAGTTTGTGTTTGTATTGGATTATACTTGGATACATAATATATAGAAATTTTGGAAGAACCAAGAGGAGAAACGTAACAATTTGAACAGTCGATTTGCTGTCATGAATTAGCGTAAGATTGGATTTTTATTGAATTTAAATTAGGTTTGAATATGGTTTAGATTATGTTTGGACTACATTTCGATTCAATTCAGATTGTTTTTTTTCATCAATTCTGATTGAATTTGGATTTTGAGTAAACTTGAAATGATTCTCAAATTTATTCATATGGAATATCAAATTGAATGTTATATGGATTAAAATTGCTTTAGATTAGATCTCGGACGGAATGAAAAATATAAATAAATAAACAAATGTGTAGTTTATAGGATACAAAACTATGCATACATTTAATAGATTACCTAAGTTGAAATAAATATTTGTTCTAACGTAATTTATCAAGAAGAGTAGAGGAGGGGAAGAATGTAGTGTATGTAGCGTATAAAAAAGTAGCAAATTAAAATGTGTTGGGAAAATGAACGAGAAAATTATTCAGTTCTACGTTGTAAATTTATTTCAGTGCATTTGCCAGAACTGATAGTCGACATAACGAATATGTCGACATAACTAATGACAGATGCGCAGAATAAGAGGAAACGAACGAAGCAAGCCAAGCTTCAGACGTTCTCGGGTTTGGCTTTTCTCTTTCTTCTTTTGACGGATTTAGGAACGAACGGACGTGTTCGTGTGGCGCTCCGTTTCAGCAACCGTTTTGAAGCGATTGGAATATGGATTCACGACAACACCGTTGATTTTGGGAACTTTAACACTTTCGCTATTTTTGAGGCAGACCACGAAGGATTCTCTAGGTGTTTGTGCACAATCAATTTTCTTTTCTCGAGTTCCATGATCCGTAATTTCGAGATGCGTCGATCAATCGAGGAAAACTTTTCACCAATTTCTTCGTCAATGAAACGTAAACATATGCTGTCAAAAGTTTTTTGTTCCTACCACCAGGGGCGCGGTGGTGTATTGAACCGTGCGTCCAGATTTACTTTGAATCGAGCTTTATCCATCAGTTCATCCTTTTCTGCTAAACCATTTTGTTCTGGATTGTACCGTTGTCTCGTGGGCAGTACCACTTTCCCGGACGTAGCGCTCTAGATTTGTTCTTACGTACTCCTTTCCATTGTCGGTTCTTAATCACTTCAGTTTCTTAGCGGTTTGTGTCTCAACGAAAGCTTTGAAATCTTGAAAGGCAGGCAGAACTTCTTTCTTCGACTTCAAAAAAATAAACAAAGGTCTTCCTGCTGGCATCATCAATGAACGTAAGAAAGTATTTGCTTCCTCCAATCGATATCGTTTCCATAGGGCCGCAAAGATAGTCGCTGTCGCTCTTCTCCCTTTCGATTTAAAGGTAGACGTAGATGTTTGCCTTCAATACACGGAACGCACGAATTACTCGAAGGATTTTCATTGGTGTAGTCCACGCCGGTCACCATGATTCGTAAACGCTTCATGTTGCGCTGAAATTCATGTGACCAAGCAGCCTGTGCCATAACTGCACCGCTTCTCTGTTTTTTGTCGCACACGCCGTTGCCGGACTAACCAAATCCAGCTTGTAAAGTCCATTTCCTTCAGATCCCACTGCAACCAACTCATCCGTCTGAATGTTGAACACCTTGCGTGCATTGCTTGTGAAGACTAATTTGTGGCCCTTCTTGCATATCTGGCTTACCGATAGTAAGTTTATGGCCAAATCCGGAACACAAAGAACATCCCAAAGCGAAACTTCACATGAACTACCCATTGGCGTATCTAGGATTTTTTCCTAGAGGGTGCCTAGGAGGTGCCAGTTTTATCGGTTTTCAGGTCGTTTTGCTTTTTTTGTAAAGGGAAATACCGATCCACCTCAATTTTTTAGTATAATGATAGACTGCGTCGCGGGAAAAATAAGCCCGCAAATTTTGACTTACGTAAAACCAACACTGTATCGAGTCTGGTTTGTACGTATAAAACAAGAAATTTGTGTTTTCGGCAAAACATTCTTTCGGTAATTGCTCAGGGAATATTCCCGGCAATTTATTTGGAAATTGTTTTGCAATTTATCTCAATTCTTTTGCAATTTTTTTCAGTAAATCCTTTGGATCCCCTTTCAAGCATTGTTTTATTAATGTTAGCAATTCTATTGATATTTACTTTATCCAATGCTCCAATTACTCTTCAGGAAATTCTTTTGGGCATTATTTTAGTGAAGCCTTTAGTAATTCATTCGACAATGATTCTGGGAGCTTACTCACATTTTTTTTTTTCATTTTTCAGTCATTCTACTTTTTTGTATTTTTGTCGATTTTTTGGACTTTCATTATCAACGTATGTTATCCGGTATTCCTTCGCCAACTCTTTCAAAAACTCCTTCGGAAACTCTTTTATAAATCGCTTCTATAATTTTATTGAAAATTCTTTTGACAATTTCTTCTAGATTTCTTCAATAACTATGTGCGGAATTCCTGCAGCACACCTTCGGCAGCTCCGATGTTACATGCATTGAAAATTGATTTGGAAATATCATCAGCAATGCCTTGGGAAATTTTGCAAACTTCGATTTTTTACTTTGAGAACTACTTCGGTAATTCCTTTGGAAATTAATACAGCAAGTTTCTTCGAGATTTCCTTCGGAAATTTATTTGAAAAAAGAAAATCCTTGTAGCGGGGACTCTACGGCAATTCTTTTCAGGAATTCTTACTATTTTTTTTTCAGAAATTCCTTTGATGATTTCGGAAAATTCTCTGAGAATTCCTTCGATTTTTTGTTTGTGAATGTTTGTGGAAATTCTTATAGAATATGTTTCAGCAATTTATTTTGAGATTGGATTTGGGCAATTTCTTAAAAAAGCCTTAATATTTTTTTCAGGAATTCCTCTGGTAATTCTTATATAAATCTTTTGGTAACTACTTTGAAAGTTTTAAGATATTTTTGAAGGATTTTTTTCCGGCAATTTCTTTGGGAATCTGTCAGAAATTTTTTCGTGAATTTCAAAAGATTTTCTTTGAGCAAGTCCAGTTGGGAATACCCGAATTTCCAGTTCAGCAATTTTCGGATGTAGTGTAGAAATAGCAAACGTTAAAATACACGTAAATAAAAATTTAAAAAAATCGAAAGCAATCAATATAAATACAATTAAATCTTGAATTAAATCATTAAAAATACAAAAGTGATAACGATAAAATTGCATGCGAAATTTGCATAACTGAAAAAGAAATTGCAGAAATATTTAGAGCCATTGGAATAGAAAAAAAATCCTAAGAAAAAAAAGATTTAATTTCAGTGAAACTACCGCAGAAATTTTCAAAACAAAAAAAACAACTGTACGAGGTTCGCATGTTACTTTGGAGAAGGCTTTCTTATCAAGGCAAGTCGGTATCCTGATTATGGTAGGTACTCGATAGAGCCTATCAATCAGGACCGAAAGACTGTCAGAGAGAGTTCTCAGTCAAGAATTGAGTTTCGTTTATTCAATGCCACTTCTTTTATAGGTTGTTACAACAAGTGCTTAACGTATGTTCTAGCTACGAGTAAGCGAGACGTCTGGAGAGGATTTTAGTAAATGTGCAAGTCTGTAATTTATTGAACCCTATTGGCCTCTTGTGCAATTTGAAACCCTTCGCATATGGGTGCGCTCGGGCACCACCCGCGGGGTGAACATTTGAAATAGCAACTACGCGATGTGTGGCATTTGTCACCAACAGCTAAGAGTGCATCGGGTTGCATTTTCGGTTATGATGTATTTTTGAGGCGTATGGCCTTTTGCATGTTTGTTTTGTTATCTGTTCGCCAGGGGTTCACAAGTCCCATGACACCTACCCTCTTTTGGAAGAATAATTTAATGGAGTGAATTGAAAAGAAATGGAATGAAATTATTCTGTAGTATCTATTAAATCTCCAGGTGTCTCTGTATTACAATTTTTGTGTCTCTTATATTTAGTATTTCTTAAAATAACAACTTCTTAGAACTAACACTTCTTATTATTTAATGCCGAATTTCTCACGTCTCAACCAGAGGTTAGACTTTTGACCTATCTCTTTTTTCACTTATTTTTTTCTCTTTTACTATTTTTTTTAGAGATTAGGCTCGGACGCTTAAAAATAGGTTGTTAAAAATGTATCGTTGGTTTTAAATGGTTACATTACAATTCTGTTTTTATGTACAATTTGTTGTTCTTCCGTTATTTGATGTTTAATTGTTACATTTGGGTGTTGTATTTTGATGACAGTAAATGGACCTGAGTATACCGGGTCCAGTTTCCTACGATTTTCAATTCTTAGCCACACTGTATCACCTACTTTAGTATCTATTGGGTTTGATGTTCGTGATTGGTTTTCTATTCGTTTTAATTTTGATTTGTTTAATAAAGATTTTGCTTTTGCACATGCTGTTTGGATTCTGTATTTCATTTCTGTTACGTATGAATCGGTATTGTATACTGGCTCGATATTATTGGTAAGTTTGTTTGGGAATTGAAAGTTTCTTCCATATACTAGTTCGAATGGTGTGTATTGATGTTCTGTATGGGGTGTGGTATTGTAGAAAAGTGTATAATACGGCAACCAGGAATCCCAGTCGTCGTGTTGTTCGTTTATAAAATGTCTCAAATATTCGTTTAGGCATTTATGGTTACGCTCTAAACTTCCTATTGTTTCGGGGTGATAAGCGGTAGAAAAGTTTTGATTTATCTGTAGCATCTCGCACATATGTTGAAATACTGCGTTCCGGTATTCAGTCCCCATGTCTGTTTTAATAGCAGACGGGCACCCATACTTTAAAATTAGATTTTCAACGAATGCTTTTGCTAAAGTTTCCGCTTGCTTATCAACTATGGGAGTAACTATGACAAATTTAGATAAGTCGCATTGTATGGTCAATGCATACCGATTTCCTTTATTAGTTCTCGTAAATGGACCGACTGTGTCCATAGAGATTATTTGAAAGGTTCGATCGGGTGTCGTAGTGTGAGTAAATGACTCATTGGTTTTGATCTTGTGCTTGTTCTGCTTACAGAAAAGACATGATTTTACGTATTTTGCGATGATGGATTTCATATTGATCCAATAGTAATTTCTTCTCAATCGTTGAGTTAGTTTGTTTATACCTACATGTCCTCCTAAGGGTGTCACGTGGTTTTCTTCGATGATTTGTTGAATTTCATTTTCATCTTTAATAATTTGCGCAGGAGTATATAATATCAATTGGACGTTCCTCAATTTTTCGTTACACAAGCTTTTAAATGCTTCGGGTGTAATCGTCATGAATAACATATCCGATTTTGCAATTGCTAACTTTGATATTTTAAGTTTTTTGGCCATATCGTTTATAATGTTTAGGTACCTTTTTATATTCGTTTGACGTAATGCATAAGGAAATTGCGCTTGAGCGAAAACCTTTTTCACATTTTTGGAATAAATTGTTGCGTATAGGTCATTATCTTGGGTTGTAAAAATGAGTTTTGGCAAATTAAATGCATCAATGTTGTTTATAGAATCGTACGCCATGAGGTGATCAATCTCACTAGCAGTATGAGTTCTACTTGGGATTTCTTGATATGTTTTGGTCATGGATCTCGTTTGTACGGGTAGTATTTGTAGATTTTTGAGTCCTTCGGAATCAATACTGATACGTGATAATGCGTCAGGCCCGACATTTTCTTTTCCTTTCACGTATTCAACATCGAAATTGAATTCTTCTAAATCGATCCTCATTCGGGTAAGTTTTGAAGAAGGGTTCTTCAATGAAAATAAATAAACTAATGGACGATGGTCGGTTCTGACCACAAATTTCCTGCCATAGAGGTATGGTGTAAAATGCAAAATGGACCAGTGAATAGCAGTTAATTCCTGTTCTATTGTCGATTTATTACTCTCCCCTTTAGTAAATGTTCGGCTGGCGTATGCGACTGGTAAGTCAATGTCACCATGCCTTTGTGATAATACAGCGCCGCATGCTACTTTGGATGCGTCGCTACTGAGGATGAACTCTTTAGTGAAATCTGGGAATTTCAGTATTTGAGGAGATAGAAGTTTTTGTTTTAGTATTTCAAAGGAGTGTTTACATTTTTCACACCAATTGAATTTAGCATTTTTCCGCAATAATGCGTTTAAAGGAGCTGCTAAGTCAGCAAAGTAAGGGATGAAGCGTCTGTAATAGTTACAAAACGCTACGAATCTTCTTACTTCGTCTGCGGTTTTTGGCTCTGGGTAATTTTGGATAGAATCATATTTACTTTTATCGGGTTGAATTCCCTGTTTAGAAATGTGATGTCCTAGGTAGGTAACATCTGCACAGAAAAAGTTGCATTTTTCAGGATTCAGTTTCAAGTTAAATTGTCGTAATCTTTCGAAAACTTTTTCGAGATTAGCTAAGTGATGATTAACTGAGCATCCTATTACAATTACATCATCAATATATAGGAATGCACTCTCTGGAGGCAATCCACTGAGGGCAATAGTCATCATTCTCTGAAAACTATTCGGGGAAATATTAAGACCGAATGGTAATCTGTTGAATTCGAAATGACCTGAAGAAGTTGAAAAGGCTGTATATTGTTTTGAATTTTCATCTAGTTCAACTTGATGAAAACCAGACATCAAATCTAGTGTGGTAAAATATTTTGCTCTACCTAGTTGATCGAGGATATCGTCTATCCTAGGCAGAGGAAATTTATCGGCGATTATTTTTTTGTTAAGTTGCCTGAAATCTACGACTAGACGCCATTTCTTTGTGTCTGTCGAGGATTTCTTTGGAACCAGTAGAATCGGCGAGTTATATGGAGAGACCGAAGGTTGTATTATCGTGTCGTGTAATAATTTGTCCACTTGCCTATTTATTTCTTGTCGATGAATTTCTGGAGAGCGGTAATTTTTAATATATACTGGTGCGTTGTCAGATATATTAATTTTTTGCTTGTAAAAATTGTTACTCGACAACGTGTCTCCTTCCAGAGCAAATATGTCGTTAAATTTTGAGCACAGATTTATGACTTTTTGTTTATGCATCTCTGGAATGTTTTTTAAATTTAATTCATTAATGAGTTTTTCGTTCCTTTTGTTTTTATCAACTTGATTGTAGTTTAGAATATTGTAATCGTTAAGTGGGACATAACGTCTTTCGAAATTTTTGATAATGCGTACGGGATCATTGTTGGTGTTTATTAATTTTACGACATGATTTGGAGAATTTACTACTGCGTTTGCGCAATAAACTCCGGATTTAATCTCTCGTGACAATAGGACATAGTCATTATCAATTTCTTCTGCAAAAATAGTTTTAAAGATTTCACATCTGGGTGGTCAGGCATGGAATCCTCCTCAGAGCAAAACGAGAGAACAAAAAATCTGCTCCGCGCTCCCGCATTCAAAGCTGGAGCGTTTTCTCTCGTTTTGTTTCATCTTCCTGCTTGTAGCTTGTGACTCCGAAAAACGTGTGGATTGGTTGCACAAAAAAGAGCGTTTCCTCAAAATTGAGGCACTTTGTGCATGCCGGGAGTAAACATAAATCTGTTTATGATAATAAATCGTTTGTTAACAAGTTCACAAGTATTTGTGTGTGCAATTATGACACACCACCCGATCGGCGAGCTCATACTGTGAATAACGCATTAGAAATCGTCGACCAATTTACCGGGTTCCTCAAAAATGAGGCACAAAAAAGTAACACTTTGTGTTGATTCTAGTGGCTCGACGTTTCTCTTTGTCTCGCTCCCGTTTTCTCTTTGTGCATCGCTCCCACACAAACGACTTCGGTAGGAACACACAAAGATAAAGAGAGCAAAAACGTACATTTGAGGCACATTGTGGGAGCAAATAACAAGCCTGGTGGTATGATGAAATCTCCGTTTAGATTGTCTTCAATTGGAATTTCCGTGGTTTCACCATTGTTTGCCACTGATAAAATCCATGTATCATAGTTTATTGAACAATGAAATTTTGTAAGAAAGTCCCTACCGAGAATTCCGTCGGTTGGTATAGGAAAATTTGGTTCAACAATTTGAAATGTGTGTGCTATTGTTGTTCCTGTTGGGAGAAAAATTTCGGTTGTTGACGTTCCAATTGTTTCTGTATGCAAGTCATTTATACCCGTAATTCTACATTTCTGTGTTGAATTAATTTTTTGGTTAGAGTTAATTGTGTTTACCTTAAAAATAGAAATTTCGGCTCCAGAATCAATTAGCATAGAAGATTCAGATGACGAAAATTTTAATTTTAGGTAAACGAAATTACTGCAAGTGGGGTTGACTTGAAAACATCTCTCGTTTATTGGGGTCTCTGTATATGATGAATCGTTTGGTTTTGCACTTGCGTGCGGTTTTGGTTTTCGGTTTGATTTTGTCGTGGGCCCCCAACTATTATTTGTTGGGGGGCTGCCAGGTTTCCCGCTTGTGCTACGTAGACACGGGAGCCTGGCCCCCTTCGCTCGTTTCTTGGAAAACGAGGGACATTATTTGAATTATTTCTTCGGTAGTTCGCATTTGGATTTCGATACTCTCTCTGAGGGTATCTATCATTTCGGTTAAAATTATTTGTATGATTTCCAGTACTTCGATTCCTGTAACTGTTGTTCGGGAACCGATTGTTGCGGTACTGGTTATTTCCAAAATTTTGTGTACGATAATGCAGTACACTATTTGATCCATTAATTGTGGATTCATTTTCCGTAATTTTTTCCACTGCCGCTGATAATGTATTAAATTGGCCAGCTTTCAGGAGTAATTTTGTTTCGTTGTTTCTTACTCCAGCTGACAATGCTTTGATTCCTGCTTTTACTGACATGCGTGCTGCCGTGTCAACCGGCACTTTTTCGTTAATGTAGGCACGCTCCAGGTCCATCGTGAGCTTTTCGATTTGCTCAGTGAACCTGGTAACTTCGCTGGTTTGTTTTGTGGCATTCATTTTAGCCACTATGGTTTCGGGTGCAGTAGTAGATTTGCACTTATCTGTTAGCTTTTCGATAATGAAATCGATGTCGCGGGGGTTATCACCCACAGCAGACCTAGCTTTTCCCTCTAGGCGGGAAAGAATAATTTGAGTGGCGACGGCACGGTTGTCGTCAGTTACTAGCGCTTTGCACGCTTTAAGTGAAGCAATAACGCTATTTAACTTTTCCCCGTCGCCGTTATATATTTGGACCAATTGTGGAACTATTTTTGCTATTTCCAAAATTGATGCCATTTTGGCGCTTTCTTTTAATCTTCTTGTAAAAATAATGGCTGTTGCTATTCCCTTAAAAGAAATTATTTCCGAATCTTCTTCTTTTTGTCGGACCAGTTGCTTTATAATTCCATATATTTGTTTCGCTTTTTCACAAATAATTTGATTTTCTTGGGAATTGTCGAGTTCGCTTCTCTCGATAATTTCCAAAGTTAAGAATTTTGCTGTTTTTAGTTGTTGGTGGAGAATCCGCCTTGAAGATCTTACTTTTGTCTTTGATTTTCGTATATCGTAAATTTGTTTTAATTTTAAATATAATTCTTTCATTTGTGTTGAATTATAGTATGCAAGTGTAATTTATGTATGGTTTCAACTTATAAGAGATAAAGAGATAATTTGAGTTTGACTTACATTTTTTTTTTTTGCTTACTTATGGTGATTCTCGGCTTTCCTCTGCACTTATGCGATGAATCCTAGTATTATTCCACCGATTTTCCTTTCATCTTGGTGTGACACGAGCCCTTTACTCGTCGTGAGGATTAAATGTCCGTTCTTCCCGAGTGGTAGCTTGTTGGCCCATTCCGATACTTGTTTGGCGGTACTGTTGATTGATAGCACTTCGATTTCGCGAACGCTTTCTGCCACTTTCACTATGCTAGAGTTTTGGGTTTCCTTTAATATGAGTATAATCTCCTTTTTCGCGAGCAAATTTATTAGTAATTTGACACTTTTTCTTCTTGTGTCCACTATAATAGGAATTGAATTGTTCTTTGCTCTGTTCAACCGTTTTAGTGTGTTCTGTAATTCTTCTTTTCCAGCCATAACATAACTGTCGACTTGGAGAAAATTCTCCCACTACTTTAAACGCAGAAGGGTCTGTTTATTTTTCGCACAAGTCATATTCTACACTTAAACAGGCGCGTTTTCTTCACAGTCGTGTATCACGTATCTTGTAGGGCAGCGATGCTACGTGCTGCCTTAATCGCCTGTTGGCGCGATTGTTTTTTATGATGTTTGTATAAAATTAGTAGCCACTGCGCTACTAGGAGGGCGATCACGATCCACAATTTTAAATCACTCTTTGCTAATGCATCTGTATGACTCTCTAAATGATTAATTATGTGTGTCTGATGATCACCACTGTTTTCTACGTGCTCCGAGTTAAACAGTCCCATTTTCGCTTAAACTTTTTGCACAATCGAACACTCGATTATAAGCATCGAAACCGATTAACGACGACGCGCGCGTTACACTTTACTGTTTTTAATGCTTGGCTCTTATGGCCAGTGGTGCAGCGGTTACACTGTCACGGTCGCCATGTACGAGGTTCGCATGTTACTTTGGAGAAGGCTTTCTTATCAAGGCAAGTCGGTATCCTGATTATGGTAGGTACTCGATAGAGCCTACCAATCAGGACCGAAAGACTGTCAGAGAGAGTTCTCAGTCAAGAATTGAGTTTCGTTTATTCAATGCCACTTCTTTTATAGGTTGTTACAACAAGTGCTTAACGTATGTTCTAGCTACGAGTAAGCGAGACGTCTGGAGAGGATTTTAGTAAATGTGCAAGTCTGTAATTTATTGAACCCTATTGGCCTCTTGTGCAATTTGAAACCCTTCGCATATGGGTGCGCTCGGGCACCACCCGCGGGGTGAACATTTGAAATAGCAACTACGCGATGTGTGGCATTTGTCACCAACAGCTAAGAGTGCATCGGGTTGCATTTTCGGTTATGATGTATTTTTGAGGCGTATGGCCTTTTGCATGTTTGTTTTGTTATCTGTTCGCCAGGGGTTCACAAGTCCCATGACACAACCATGCCGAAGGAACTCTCGAAGAAATGGCCATACTGCGGTCTAACGAATACGGAGTTGTGGGTTGTATTCCTAACGCAATTTTTTCACAAATTCATCTCTCAATTCGTCAACTACCAACATTCTTTGCCTTCTAATTAATTTTAATTACAAGTTTTCCCGTATATTCCTATAGGGTTTCAGTAGAGATTTCTTTAGTAATACCTCCTAGGATTTCACTGGAAATTTCAACTTTTCCCGGATTCCTCTAAAGGTTTATATTGAGATTCTTTCAGCTGGCATTCTTTGAAGAAGGCCAAGAGGAGTTCCAGGAGTAAAACCACGATTAATTTTTAAGAGTAACCCATGAATCAAAGTTCTAGAGCAATTCCTGGATGAGTCTTTTGAAAGATCCCTGGAAAAATCAATGGCATTTCTGTAAGAATCCTAGGAAAACTGCCTAAAAGAATCCCAGCAAGAATGCCAGGAGAAATCCTTATAGAAATTCTTGTAGGTATCGCAATAAGAATTTCTGGAGGAGACCTAGGAGGCATTCATAAAACATTAGAAGCAGAAGGAATCGCTTATGGAATCCCAGGAGGAGTTCCTGGATGAAAGCCAAGAGGAGTTCCTGGAGGAATCCAATGATAAATATTTGGAGAAATCCCAGGAAGAATCTCTACAAGAATTCCGGGAGGTATTACAGTAAGAATTTCTAGGGAGTCCTAGGAGGAATTTCTGGAAGAACCACAGCAGGAATAGCTTGAGAAATCCAGCTGAAATTCCTGAAGAAAGGCCAAGACGAGTTCCTGGAGAAATCCCATGAGAAATTTATGAGGGAATCCTTGGATAAAAATTCCTGGAGGAATCACCGGAGAGCTTCTGAAGAAATCACAGAAAACACACAGGTGGTATACTTAGAAGGATTCTGGGATGTATCATTATAGAAATCTCAGCAGAAATCTTAGGAGGAATTGCGGGATGCAACTATACAGGAATTTCTTGAGGAACCCCATCAGGAAAGCCTGGGGGAATCCAAAGAAGAAAAAAAAACCTAGAGAAGTCCCCGCAAGAACTGGTGGAATCTATAGAGACGGACCTGAAGTAATTGCAGGAGAAATTTCTGAAGGAATCTCAGGAAGATTTCCCGGAAAAATTCCAGCCACAATTCTAGGATAAATTCGTATAGGAATCACTAGTAGAATTTCTGGACGTATCATAGTGAGAATTTATGGATGAATCGCAGGAGAAGTTGTTTGAGGTATGAGGTATTCTTGGAAGAAGGCTAAAAGGAGTTTCTGCAGGAATTCCAGGAAGATTGCCTATGGAAAGATCCCAGAAAAAAAAACAGCAGAAAGCTCTAGAAGAATCCGTAGCATAGTTTCTGAAGTACCAAGGTTAGAATTTCTGGAGGAAGAACAGCTGGAAGAACCGCAGGAATTGCTTTTAGGAATCCCATCTGGAAGATCTGTAGGAATTCCTAAAATCCCGGAAGTTATCATAGAAGTTATATCTAGAAGTTATATCTAGAAGTTATATGCCTGAAGGAATACCCAATCTCCTTGAAAGAATTGGTAGAAATATACTGGAGGAATCCCTGATGGAATCACAGGAGGAATCTCAGGAAGATCTCCAGCAGCAAGGAAGTTTGCCAGGAGAAATCCCTAGAAGTATTTCTGAAGGAGTCCTAATGGGAATTGCTTGAAGAAGCCAATAGATGTTCTTAGAGAAATCCCCTGTGAAATTTCTGGAAGAACCTCTGGGGGAAGTCCTGGATAGTGGATATATCCTGAAGAAATGTCTGGAAGAATCACCGAAGAGATTTTCTTAAATCCCAGGAAAATTTTCCGGGAGAACTGCCGTAGTAGAATTTCTGAAGGTACCAAAGTGACAACTTTTGGAGGAGTGCTAAGAGGAATTGCTGGAAGAACCACAGCAAGAATAGCTTGAGAAATCCTAGCCACAACTTCCGGAGGAAGTCTAATAGATGCTCCTGAAGGAATTCCATGGGAAATTTCTGAAATAATCTCAGAATAGAATCTCTGAAGGAATTTCTGGAAGAATCACCGGAGGAACTTCTGAAAAGAACCCCGGAAGATTGTCTTGAATAATTCCACTTGGAATTGCTGAATGAATCCCAATAGATTTTTTTAGAGAAATCCCTAGAAGAATTCCAAAAAGTATCTTAGTAAGAATTTCCAAAGAAATCCTAGGAGAAATTGCTGGATTCATATCTGCAGAAATTTCTAGTATATACAACCCCATCAGGACTGCCGGGAGAATCCTAAGAAAAGTTTATTGAAGAAATATCGGAAGGGATCCATAAAGGAAACCTTCTCTAGAATCAGTGTATGAATAGATAGAGGTATTTCTGGAGGAATCCATGGAGAAGTCTGTTGATTGTTCTTACCAATATCCAAAACGCCAAAACGTACAACAGGTATATAAGTAGTTCCGGATGTGCTTATGTTATGTTCAAATGTGCCAATAATATATATTGGAAATATTGTGTACAGTTTTAAATTTTAGATGACTGCAAAATTCTAGGGGGTGCCAATTTTTTTCTAGGGGGTGCCAGGCACCCCTGGAACCCTCTCTAGCTACGCCAATGGAACTACCTTCAAATTCAGCTTCCACAATACGTTTTCAACATCAACTACAGGTACTTTAGCATTGTTGGCCACATTGATAGCTTGCGTGAGTTTAAGAAATGTATGGGGAAACAATCAGATTAGTCGGTGCACAAAAGTCCAAATTTTCAACTTGAACGAAAATGAAATCTGTGCTTCTGTACCAAATCTGTACGCCAGTGAACCCTGGTGCGTATCAATGGAGATCGCCCATCTGCTGCAGGTCTTCATCAGTAGATATAATTCGTGCATGGTGACCTCACAATTGGATCTCCAACGTTGAGCTCCATCGTTGATGTCATCAAAAGCCGATATGACAGAAATTCGGGAGCGAAAGTGGAGGTGGGTCGGCCACACTCTTCGCCGGGGTGGAAACGAAATCTGCAAGCAAGCGTTAGATTTAGAACCCAGCAGGACATCGCAGCAGAGGCAGACCCAGAGCTTCAAGACGGGGCAGCCTCAACAAGGAAATAAAGGAAATCGACAGAAATTTGAGCTGGCCATAGGTCGAGGCGATGGCGGGCAATCGCCCTTCCCAGGATGGAGATCCTTCAATTCGACTAACTGCACCACCATGGATGTTGAGGACTGAAAGTAAGTAAGGACTTCGGATGAATAAAATTCTACTTCTGCATTTGAACATTTCTATTCAATTTCAATTCTATGGAACTCTAAATGATCATATGCTGTTTCTTCTAAATCGTTTTCGACTATTTCTTCATAAATATTGTTCTCTGGCAAACTCTCCAATGGACGCTCGTAATAAAATGAACTCGTTTGAGTTGTGATCGTTTCACGAGCGTTAGAAATCCTTTTTTCCTTCCGTAATCGACGATAAAATGGCACGAACTGATAACGCTTGTAACTGTTGTACAACATGAATGCAGCTTGTGACACGAAAATCCCAACGGCAACAGTTACTATTAAAATTGTAACTTTCGAGGGGGTATAAAATGGTTCAACAATGGTTTCAGTTGGATATGGATTGATGATACCCAATGGACGAAATGATGATTTGGTAGGCGGAGACACTGTTTCTGATTTGATACTGCAAGGAAGTCCACGAATCGCTAATTTGTCATGCTTAAATGTGTACTTGAGTCTGGAGAAGAAATAAGGATCTTGTTCTACAATTTTAAGCAACCACAAACAATCGAACGGATTCTCGTCAACTTTAATCGACAGAAGCGTAGAGTTAAGTATTAACAACAATGTAACCAATCGATTTCCTATTAAGATCAAATTTTCAAGATATGGAAGATCACTGAACACATCTTTGTCCAAATGACTGATAACGTTATAACTGAGATCAATACTTTTAAGGTTTCTGCACTCGTATACATTTGAGGAGATGAGAGTTTTGAACTTGTTTTTGGTAAGAATCAAAACTTTTAATGATGGTAAAAAACAAATGCTGAAAGAAGACGCATCTAAGTAATTTTGTGATAAATCTAGCGTTTCCAGATAGCTGAGGTTACAAGCCAAAAATGTTTCCACATTTGACCGTTTCAAAAACATAACCTGGTATTGAAGTTTTTCGCTTGCGTTCACTATAACTTGTGCGTTTTTTGAACCAAGCATATCTTGTACAAAAATATACCGCACACTCGGAGGTAAATATGAAAATATTATTTGCAAATCAGAAACAATAGAATTATCGAAAGTTACATATTGCAAGTGTTTCAAGTTCTTCAATTTCCAGCCTGCATTAGATTCGACTACTGAAAGTTCTTTTAAGTTTTCAAGTGAATCAAGCATGTGTTCATCAATGTTTCCAAACTTTACATTTCTGAATTGCACCTGCTCTACTTTGCTCAAACCATCAAAGCTTCCATTTGTGGTTACCCGCTCGAATCGCATATTTTCAAGGATCAAATTTTTTAGGTTGGTAAACTTTTTGAATACATTCTTTTCCAAATCCTTCACGCAAAAGTTCCGTAGTCCTAAACTATGCACCATCCCCGGATATTGAAAATATCGTAGCCCCAACTCGTTTCCACTAGCAGCACAACCATCCAGATAGAAATTCCTTACGTTTGCGAATACTTTCGATGTATGCTGGTCAAACACTGGACTCTTCGAGCAATCGAACTTTATTGAGAACTGTGTTTCTTTGACGCCGTGATTGACAATAGCTTCCACACTGCAGCCACTCACGTTCCTAGGGCAAGAACAGTTGGAATCAGGAATATCACCTTCATGATCACTTTTTCCACCAAGCGTCCAACACAGCACCAGCGGCATTGACATTGAAAGTAGGAAAACAAGAGCGATCACCTCTCCCCATACGATTAGAAACATTTCGTGCATCTTTCTCGATGGATACTGAATTCAGTGCGGATCAATTGGAATGCAGTGGGTAAGTACAACGTGCGAAGTGAATACTGAGCAGAACACTTTGGATCACGCACGCACGCGCAAGCACGTGTGTGCGATTTTGTCCATATTGAGTTTGTGTCGATGCACGTTCTCAGAAGTACGAAAATTGTTTATAACATTAGCAACTGCAAGGTGACGATGTACATGTAGTTTAATTTATTAATTTCAATACTAGCAACGAAACAGAAATGATGTGTATTCAGTGCCTCTACTCTAATTCCATTCAGACATATAACCCAGGTAACCACTAAGCACTGTTGTAAGCGTTGAAATAGCCGTCGAACAGCTTTTAATTGCCAATAAGCTCTATGCTAGTTTTTCAAATGCTTCTAAACACTATACACCGAAAGTCTTAAAATAGGCCGTATATAGGTACATAGGCTATGTTGTAGTGCCTGTAAACTTTGTGCCTATAGGCCGAATACGAGGGCTGTCAATGCCGTTTGAATGCTTGTCGTACATGACGTTTGTCTAGTCTAGTCTAGTCTAGTCTACACATACACAGCCATTCATTGAAAGAATCCTGGAAAATGATAGAATCGACTACTTCTACCATTTTTCTTGTCATTATCAATACTTGTAAGGCATCGGAGATGTATTACAAGTATTGAAGCGGCCAGGCCTACTGTGCAGCGTTATTGAATACAATTGAACAGAACTATGGAACGGCGACATCTCGTCAGCCGCTCCGTATCGTATGTGTAATAAATGTAAAGCAAAAACGTTGGGAGTGACGTTGCTAAGAAAGTTAATGTCACTCCGTTGGGGCTCCTCTTCTTCCTGGGATGGGACAAAGGTATTTATGGTATTAACCCCTCATGTCCTGGCTCGAAAGCCTAGGTTTAAGCGCCATTGCTCGCTCTCTGAAACGAGAAGAAAATATAACGATCCCTTCCCCGACTGGATTAAATACCCTGTATTATAAACCGACAAACTACTTAGAAGCATAACTGCGAGTCTATAACGCTGACGATTACACTCGTAAATCAAAACATTAGCGGTACCACTCATTACACATTCACCACTCTTCAATGAACCATGCATCACCCTACCCTTTCTTGTTGCATACCGATCGAAATAGGCCAGGGGAAGTGGTTGACCTAGGGCCAGGATGAACAAAACATCAAATCCACTTTTTCTTTTCATACAAGCTATGGGGAGAAAAAGCAGATTTGACGCTTGGTTCATCCAAGGGCGCTCCCCTATGGCCAACAGCATCAACAACACATCAACATTCCTTGATGAACAGAATTCACCCGGCCCGAGAGTTCCAACACTAGAACGGCCCCTATCAGAATTGGAAGATTCCGATTGGAAACGGCCCCACTCCAGTGCCAAAACTCCAGGACCGAGTGATCTCCGTTCATCAATGAATAAGTCCATGGACTTATCCACCGATGAACCAAATTCATCGCGGTCCGAGAATTTTGACACTAGAGCGGGGTCTGTTCCAATCAGAATCGTCCAATTCTGATTGGAACGGCCCCGCTCTAGTGTCAAAATTCTCGGACCGCGATGAATTTGGTTCATCGGTGGATAAGTCCATACCGTCCGCACGCAAAGAGCTATACGAAGAAAACCAACACGCCAGAATGGACTTATCTACCGATGAACCGAATTCATCGCGGCCCGAGAATTTTGACACTAGAGCGGGGTCTTTCAAATTAGAATTGAACGATTCTAATTGGAAAGACCCCGCTCTAGTGTCAAAATTCTCGGGCCGCGATGAATTCGGTTCATCGGTGGATAAGTCCATGCACTCCCATCCGAAGTAGCTCCACCTAAACTATTTCCGCGCACCGAACAACAATTATAAAACAAAAGCAGCACAACCCCAACCCAAAATAGTTAAGCTTTCAACTGGAATTCGCTCACCCGGGAAATGTATCCATGGAATCGTCTGATTACTGCCTTCTCAATGTTGGTAATCCAATTCGGCTACGGGTCGAAGTGGTCGACGCTGCTGCTTTTATGCATAACCTCCATCGATGCTTTTCTCCATTTTCGCCAGGCCAGGTCTTCAGAAAAACGATACTGGGGAATCCACAACTTCTTTCGCTCGGTTCCACTACCAGACATCATTGAACGGGTTCCACAATTTTTCTTCATAATCACTGGTTTTGCTGGTTTTGCTACAATTTGAATTTTCACTTTTCGAACTACAATTTGACGGGAGCAAATTTTTGCTTCCGTTCTCTTCTACAGCCCACTACGATCCGCGCTTGTCGTACATGACGTTTGTATCGATAATCAAAGAACCAAAACAAGAACCGATGAACGACAAAAAAACTCAGCAAGAATTGGCATTGAATTATGAAAGACTTGATATATTTCCCGGTGAACAAAACAATGTTTAGAATTGTTGTAGTTATCCCCTTTCTGTAAGTTTTTCGTATAAACGAATCTTAGCTTAGCTTCATTCTATTTTGAAACAATACGGAACAGCATTGTGAGGCCACAAACCTCCGGACCTATTCTGCTTGTTTCTGTTACAATTTCATCTCAATTTCTGAGTTTTTCTCTCGGTTTTTGTCACCTGCATTTTGACCCCCCAACATCGTAAATTCACCCTAGTCCAATTGTTTTAGAACCTTAGTTGAATCTCAATTTCTGATGATACACTTCTGCTCACAGAAAAAAAAAAATGATGCTGCTTCATGTTATCGATTTAAATATGGGTTTGAGCATATTGAATTCATGATGCACAGGTGGAGTAGACGGGAACATGACGGACATCTGCTTGAGAAGAGAAACCCCGAGGGACATCAGTTGAAATCTGAATCAGGCAGTAAAAAAAATCAACGCTGATGGAAGTCAAAGAAGCGAGGGAAGAATAGAAGAGATAAACACATTTTTTTATATAAGGCAATCCATGAGACAGATGCGATCAGCTGATTTTCTTTGTTTACCATGTATTTTTCACAATCGTCGATCGGGGTGACAGTTGAACACAAAAGAATTTGTTAAGTACCGAGAACACTCGACGAAAATTTGGTAAGCAGCAAGTACACTGTGTTTACAATTTCAGCTGTCACCCCCATCGCGATATGTCGTCATGGATTGCCTTATTTTTCCTTCGTTCCGCTTTTGACAATTCTATCACCAGAGACTCGGAACGAACGGTTGGAATAAGCCGCTTATCAGCCGAATATTTCGCCAAAAGTGGCTTTTCAGCAACCCTATTAAAATATGTAGTTCCTAATAGCTCTTTTAACCATGTTCTTTATACGCATATAGAGCCGACATGGTGCCATTTTTTACTGCCTAATGGTTACTTGGGAAGCCATGTGTACGGATCACCCGTTCCGGTAGATTGAATGATCGAGGTGGTAAAAAAATGTTTGATCGTTTTGTATGGGCAAAAGTTTATAAGGGGGAGGGGTCTTTAGGACACCCCTCACAGTACCTAATTGTCCCTTACCGCGTTAATACTTGGCAATGACGTCTCAGCCTATGGCGTGCTAAACATGTTTTTCCGAAAGTAAAGGGAATGTCAGTACATCAGGCCCAGGTCAGGCGTTCCTGAAAACTAGAAAGAGCGAGCCTGAAAAAACCGGCCCATCCGAGATCGAAATAACAGGGGTTGTGATCATTGGTAGGTCTTCCATCCTAACACAGGTTAGGATGAGTCAGGCAGAGGATGAGTATGTAAAAGTCAAAGGAACAGAAGCGTAGGGACACCAGGTCAAGAAAACGTAGCAGGGCTGGTGCCATGCGCGAGAAGGGTGATACGCTCTTCCTCAAGACTGAACAGTCCAAGTACTCAGAAGTCTTGAAGGCGACGAGGAGCGATACCAAGCTCGTAGATACGGATATCAGGTATCAGAAGGCCGGCTCCAGAGGCACGTTATCCTCCATTTGGGACATTTGTGCCATCGCCATACATATAAGCCTATTTCATCATTTACCTGAGGGAGCATGGGACAAGGGATGGGAATTAGGAAAGGGAAAGGTGATGAAATAGGAAGGAGTACCCTAGAAGAGGGAATGAACGCATAAGCGCAACGAGAGCTCATAGCTCATACCACAACGTGTTTATTCAGTGCCCTGTAAAACGCATAAGCGTAAAGAGAGCCTACAACTCATTGGAGGTAGCTTGTGACGTCATGCGACTTTCAATATGACATTGAAAGGCACAGCATCGAAAGCATCCTCAACATTCAAGAAATCACCCAAGCAAAAACTACGTTTGAGCGAGTTTATTGAAAACGTATACAACTTTATGTAAAAGAGTCACTGTGGACATCCCAATTTGGGAGGCATGTGAGTTCACATAAATAGCCACGTCAGCCAGACGAACATCACAGATGTGATTATCGACAATGCGTTCCAAGCATTTCAGAAAGAACGAGGTAACCAGGAACTCCTTCCTTCTTTATACAACGCACGCACCCTTTCGGGATAAAACTATGGAGTAATTTCACGCCATGAAAATACCCCATAGAAAACTACAAGAGTTCAAAACATGTTTGAAATACTCAAATCCCTCTGGAGAAAAATAGGACAAAACCCCATTTGCTCCTGGAGATTTGAAGTAAGCAGAGCGTTTGAGTGCCCACAAAGTCAATTATATAGCTATAATTCTCTGGTGGAGGCTAGAGATTCGTAACTATACAAAAGACTGGTTTATCCGTTTTGGGCTGCAAAACGGTGAGTCGATAAGGAGAGCGTCCAATATAACTCTGGTCCTCACAAGTTCCTACCTCATGCTTCCACGGGTCAAGCGATGACAAAGACCGCCGGCTAAGAGTTGTGTGCTTAGCTGGTAGTGCAGCCTGGGCACTGTTGTCCTTCTGACTTCAGCTAGATTGAGGAGGTACGATCCGAGTGTCTGTTCACCAAGGAGGTGCGGCTCAAACAGCGTCTGTTCTGGCATCCAGCGGCTGAGTAAGAAACGCTGCACCACGTCCAGCTAGATCCAAGATGGTAGCCCCATCAGCGTGGTCGTCCCAGTGTTGGTTGGGACGTTAAACAGAACTGGCACGATGGCCCTCCGGCGAGACAGGAGTGTTGGCGTAGGCCCAATAAGCCACCCGTAAAAATCCCCATTGCGAATAACATAGGAGAAAATACGACTCGATACAATCGGCAAAGACCCACGCGACGAAATAAGGACTACGATTGGAAACTTGGAACATGGAATTGCAAGTCACTAGGTTTTGCAGGATGTGACAGGATAATTTACGATGAACTACATCCCTGCAACTTCGACATCGTGGCGTTGCAGGAACTTTGTTGGACTGGACAGAAAGTGTGGAAAAGCGGGCATCGAGCGGCTACCTTCTACCAAAGCTGTGGCACCACCAATGAACTTGGAACAGGATTTATAGTGTTGGGCGAGATGCGACAACGTGTGAGCGGGTGGCAGCCGATCAACGCAAGGATGTGCATGTTGAGAGTTAAGGGCCGTTTCTTCAACTACAGCATCATCAACGTCCACTGCCCACACGAAGGGATACCTGATGACGAGAAAGAAGCGTTCTACGCGCAGCTAAAGCAAACATATGATGGTTGCTCGCCGCGTGACGTGAAAATCGTTGTTGGCGACATGAACGCGCAGGTAAGAAGGGAGGAAATGTACAGACCACCGGTAATCGGGCGAAACAGCCTGCACGCCGTATCGAATGATAACGGCCAGCGATGCGTAAACTTTGCAGCCTCCCGTGGTATGGTGGTCCGAAGCACCTTCTTCCCCCGCAAAGATATCCACAAAGCCACCTGGAGATCACCCGACCATCAAACAGAAAACCAAATCGACCACGTTCTAATCGACGGTAAATTCTTCTCAGATATAACCAACGTCCGCACATACCGCAGTGCGAATATAGATTCGGATCACAACGTAGTCGCTGTATGCATGCGCTCAAAACTTTCGACAGTTATGACCACGCGTCGAAGTCGAACGCCGCGGCTCAACATCGAGCAACTTCGTAACGTAGAAATGGCTCAAGACTACGCGCAGCAGTTAGCAGTGGCCCTACCAACGGAAGAGCAGCTTGGCGCAGCTACACTTGAAGATGGCTGGAGGGACATCCGATCCGCCATAGGTAGTACCTCGGCTACAGCACTAGGCTTCGCGACTCCGAATCACAGAAACGACTGGTACGACGGCGAATGTGAACAGTTGAAAAACGAGAAGAATGCAGCATGGGCGAGAATGCTGCAACACCATACGAGAGCGAATGAGGCACGTTACAAACAGGCGCGGAACAGGCAGAACTCCCCAAGTAACCAAAAGTTCCGCTTCCCATGACAAAATGCACTTTCAAGTTCCGCGAAGTTCAGATAAAGTTCCAAATGGAACTTTCTGGCTGCTTAAGAGGCTAACGATGAGCCTTGTTGGAACTTCGGTCACAAGTTCCGGCAAGGCTCATTGTTAGCCTCTTAAGCAGCCAGAAAGTTCCATTCGGAACTTTATCTGAACTTCGCGGAACTTCAAAGCTGCTTAAGATGCTACTCGGAACTTTGTCGGAACTTTCAAGTTCATAGAAGTTCAGTTCAGTAGCATTGTGTTTTAATGAAGATAAAATTTATTTCTTTTACAGAAAACAACTATTTAAGCATACACGAATAAAAGACAAATATGAATGTATGAAATCAATGAATATTAGGCTTGAGCAAAAAAAAATTGCCGCCCATCGGATTCGAACCGATAGTCGCTGCGTGAGAACCCTACGCTCTACCACTGTACTACAGTTGCGATTGAATGAACAGCAGGTAAAGTCTGACTTGAATCGATTTTCTGTCGACAGCTAGTTTTGCACATTTGTACAGTAGTGAAGTTAGCTTGACTTTGTCAAGTGTCTTCAGCAGCGCAGCGGTAAGACGGCAGGCTATCACGCAGGAGGATCCAGTTCAAATCTACATAGCCAGCGACATGTGTGAAAATATAAATATCAGAAGCAATTTCCAGACATGAATCACAAACCCACCAACAGAGTTGTGATTCTGAAAAACACATTTTTGTTTCTGCATGAATTTTGTCAAAGTTCTGTCAGAAGCTGCTTAGAAGGCTATCCAGCGTGCTTATGTGAACTTTCAAGTTCCAAAATTACTTAAAAATGAAGCTGCTTAGAAGGCTAATGAGCAACCTCGAACAAGCTGCTTAGCTTATAAAGTACCCTTTTATCTGAACTTTTGGTTACTTGGGTCAGTCTTCCGGATGAAGAAGCGCCAGCAGGAAGAACGAGATTGCGAAATGTGCCGAGATAATCACGGGAATATTCTCACGAGCGAGCGTGAGGTGGTCGAGAGGTGGCGGCAGCATTACGATGAGCACCTCAACGGCGACGTTGCAAGTACCGAAGGTAGCGTGGTAACAGATCTAGGAGTATGTGCACAGGACGAAAGACTTCCGGCCCCTGACCTTCAAGAGATTGAGGAGGAGGTTGACCGGTTGAAAAACAACAAAGCCGCTGGAGCAGATCAACTACCAAGCGAGCTTCTAAAATACGGTGAAGAAGCACTGGTGAGAGCACTACACTGGGTCATTACCAAGATTTGGGAGGAGGAACTATTACGCGGAGGAACGGATGGAAGGTATCGTGTGTCCCATCTACAAAAAGGGCGACAAGTTGGATTGCGGGAACTACCGTGCGATCACACTACTGAGCGCTGCCTACAAGATACTCTCTCAAATTTTATGCCGCCGTCTATCACCGTTTGCAAGAGAGTTCGTGGGGCAATATCAGGCTGGATTTATGGGTGAACGCGCTACAACGGACCAGATGTTCGCCATCCGCCAGGTGTTGCAGAAATGCCGCGAAAACAACGTGCCCACACATAACTTGTTCGTCGATTTCAAATCGGCGTATGATACAATCGATCGAGAACAGCTATGGCAGATTATGCACGAATACGGATTCCCGGATAAACTGATACGGTTGATCAAGGCGACGATGGATCGAGTGATGTGCGTAGTTCGAGTATCAGGGACACTCTCGAGTCCCTTCGAATCTCGCAGAGGGTTACGGCAAGGTGATGGTCTTTCGTGCTTGCTGTTCAACATTGCTAGAAGAGCGGGGATAAACACGAGTGGGACGATTTTCACGAAGTCCGTTCAGCTGCTTGGTTTCGCCGATGATATTGATATTATTGCTCGTAAATTTGAGACGATGGCGGAAACGTACATCCGACTAAAGAGTAAAGCCAGGCGAATCGGATTAGTTATTAATGTGTCGAAGACAAAGTACATGAAGGCAAAGGGCTCCAGGGAGGAATCACCGCGCCCGCCACCACGAATTCATATCGACGGTGATGAAATCGAGGCGGTTGAAGAATTCGTGTACTTGGGCTCACTGGTGACCGACGACAACGACACCAGCAGAGAAATTCAGAGGCGCATTGTGGCAGGAAATCGTGCCTACTTTGGACTCCGCAGAACTTTACGATCGAATAAAGTTCGCCGTAACACGAAGTTAACCATCTACATAACGTTGATTAGACCGGTCGTCCTCTATGGGCACGAAACATGGACCCTACGTGCCGAGGACCAACGCGCCCTTGGAGTTTTCGAATGGAAGGTGTTGCGTACCATCTACGGCGGGGTGCAGATGGAAGACGGGACTTGGAGAAGGCGAATGAACCACGAGCTGCATCAGCTGCTGGGAGAACCAACCATCGTCCATACCGCGAAAATCGGGAGGCTACGGTGGGCGGGTCACGTCATCAGGATGTCGGATAGCAACCCGACTAAAATGGTTCTCGAGAGTCATCCGACCGGTACAAGAAGACGTAGAGCAGAAGCCACCCCGGCCTTAGCCTGACCGGTAAGGTAAGTAAGGTTTATCCGAAGATATTTTGAACTTGAACAGATCAGAGTTCCGTTCAGGAATACCTCTTGCGGTCCGCACAGATCGCAGAGGATAAGCTTTTTTCTAAACAATAGTTATGGTATACAACAATGGAGGGCGTTGTAGGTACAAAACCACAATGAAACTCTCTTGGAGTAGCAATGGAAGCGAGTTATCTATAAAATGTGGTCGCAACCAATTAGTACAGGTTCCCTAGTTTATTGAGCAGGGACGCCTGAATACGCAAATTTTGCGAAGGAACACTAAAAAGTGCAAAGAAGGTCATATAGAGACTCCTCATCTGACACATGCCATTCAGTCAACTTATGGCCACAGAGAACAGACATCCAGGCTAGAACAAATTTCATTCGGAAAGTTGTGTAAGGATTTGAATCTTTACTTAAGTAAGGTTGCAAACCAATACACGATGACAACACCAACGCCACCAAACACCATATTGCCACAATCAGTGGTGAATTGAAACATTTCAAGTGGTGAATTAAATTAGTATGGGAAACTAACCGATTGCAGCGCCACGCTATTGCCACTTGTGTTGCCGATTTCAAATGGCCGTTAAATTCCTTACACAGTTTTGGAACTGGACTTGGATGTCTGTTCTCTGTGTTATGGCGAATTCTGCTAATGCAGAGTTGGGTTAGGTGCAAGGTTGCGACCATTCATTTGCAAAGATTTACATTCATTTGCTATTATCTCAGTTCAGAAGCATGCTATCGAAAAACAATGTATGGATGAATTTAACCTTGTAGTTTTATCTGAAAGTTTGCCGAATAACATTGGGGTCGCACACGCAAACCAAAGTCAGCTCGCTCATGACTTATGCGTGAGGTCCACTGCACCATTGCTCCGGTTAGCGCAGTAAAGGCGTAATACTGTGGAGGACGCCCTAATTCTCCACAGGCTCCGTTTGTGGTTAGGTTTTTATTAGACTCCCCTAACCATTCATTCCTTGGCACGGTAAGCTTCAAGCCGCATAACACCATGAATTAGGGGTTGTAAGGAGAGGCTTTCAGCCCTTACCCGCTGTTACCCGGCAGGGCGGCCTAAAGCAGGGTACCTCCACTAAATGTTGGATTTCGGATGAAATTAATTCGGTAAATATAAATAATAAATCAATTTTGCAATAAAAACTCTATTAACTATTCAAACCTGCGTTTTGCCCCGTTCTCCCCACACTATGTTGGTCGACTTCGTTGGGGCCCTTGCTGCAGTGGTGGTGGTCGGCACGATGGTCGTCGGCTCCACACGGTTTGTGCGGAGCTTCTTTCCTTCTTCTTCTTTCTTCTTCTGCTTCTTATTTTGGGCACTACTGGACCGCAAAGCGGTCGTCTTTGACGATTAGCTAGGGGGAGGAGATTGACTCCTTTATCGGACCCCCCCTAGCGACGGTGGTGATAAATCACCGGACAGGCTACTCGCCGTAGCAAGTCCCGGTAGAAACCGCAGTTTTACTACCGCAGGCGGTGCGCCCCTTTGCCCCTTACCTGCCTTCGTCTTCCTTGACTATTAGCTACACGGGCGAGACAAAGCTCTATTGACTGAGCCCGTGTAGCGAAGACGGTGGGATTTTGGACTCTTGGCGAACCGCAGCGCAATGGCGGTGGTCCTCACCCTAGCACTTTTAAGCACTATTCACTGTGCCCGAACCACGGGCCGGCACAAATGTTCGGGGGAAATACTGTTCACAATTCACTCCCGACGAGACTGGGAACAACCATCCAGCCTACACACCAAAAAACCGATTGAGGGTTTCAGCAAAATTTTGCTGAATTTTGCCGAGCTGAAGGTTTCAGCAAAAAAATTGCTGAAATTCAGCAAAATTTGCTGATTTGTTCAGTAAACTCTGCTGATCATCAGTAACGTTTTGCTGAAATTCAGCAAACTTTGCCGAAAGTTCAGCAAAAAATTTTGCTGGACCCTTCAGCTCGGCAAAATTCAGCAAAATATTGCTGAAAGCGTTTAGTGTGTATACGGACAACGCGAAAACGGCACTAATTAATTGTTCCGGCACGTCTTTCGCGGAGTTAAAAATGTTGCGTCCGTCGCGATTCGTGGTTCGACACTTTCTTTTTTTTCTGGTCAAAACAAAACACCACACACCGCACTCGATTGTTTCTGCTGCTGCTGCTTCTGCCGATGTGTGCAATGAGGGGGAGATTGGGGGTCAAATGACTCACCGATACAATAAATACGATTTTAAATTCCCTACTTTTTTAGCTACGCAAATAAAAATTAATAAAAATAATTAAATTAAATGACACAAAACACAGTGGTGTATGCGGGTAAAATGCACGCAACAACAAAAGTACACAAAATTGTAACCACAGGTTACAGGGTCACCTGTTTAGTGGACTCTTACCACTGGATCAGGCGGTCCGTAGTGTTATTCTTAGCCAATTGAGACAACCGCTACCGACACTACACAGCTATCTAGGCTGATCGGAAAAAGAAGTTAACATTGATGATTAACTTCCAAGCGAGCCCGAACAGCCTTTTAAAGGATTAAAGGAACAGAAGCGTAGAGACACCAGGCCAAGAAAACGTAGCAGGGCTGGTGCCATGCGCGAGAAGGGTGATGCGCTCTTCCTCAAGACTGAACAGTCCAAGTACTCAGAAGTCTTGAAGGCGACGAGGGGCGACACCAAGCTCGTAGATACGGGAGTCGACGCTCAAGCGCGACAAGGAGCGCAAGGCGCCCCCTAAATACAGAAGACTGGCAGAAGAAGTCCTTGGCGAGGGTGTCGAGGTAAGGGTTCTTACGGCGGCTCTGAAGGTGAATAAACTAGATGAAATCACTAACGCGGAAGAGCTCGTCACGGCACTGCGGTAACATTGCATCTCACATGGCTACCATGGCGGAGGGCCTGATTACGGTGTAACAACGGAGGTGAGTACATCAGTAAACGTTTTCAAAAAGTTTTGCGCTGAAAAAGGGATTCAGCTGGAACTGACGGTCCCCTACACCCCTGAACAAAACGGTGTGAGCAAGCGGATGAATCGCACCCTAGGGACAAGACAGATACAGCGAGAGTAACTCTGTTATCGAAGTGTTGCTCAGAACTCCTCTGGATTGCTCTGGAGCACTCTGGTTTTCCCGAAGTGTTGTTGCCTGATACCAGTGAAAAATCGAGCAATCTTGCCCGATTTCCCACTTCGTGGCGACGTTTCTGAATGGATTCGAACAAAAAAAAGTTACTCAGGATTGCTCAGAGTTGCTCCGGATTTCACAATGTCTTGCCCCTAGATCGCACCCTTGTTGAGAAGGCCCGGGCTAAGTTGATAGATTCGGGTAATTGCCAGGAGTTTTGGGGTCAGGCCGTGCAGAGTGCAGCATTCCTGCTGAACAGGAGTCCGCCCTGTGGGGTTCACTCGAAGAAAACACCGAGGAAGCCGGACGTTTCGAAGCTGAATTGAATGTTCCGCATTCGTGCACGTACCGTCCGCTGCTCAGGAAGAAGTTAGACTCCAACTTGTGGCGGGGAATTTTCCTTGGTTATGCTCCTAATGAGTATAGAGTTTAGGATCTGGTGAGCCGCCGGATTGTGATTACTCGAGACGTGGATTTTATGGAGACGGAGGTCAAGGAAAAGGACAGGTCGGTCGCTGTTGATCAGTAGGTACATCAGAATTCCAACGAATAGAGTACCAGAGGATGAAGAGGATGAAGAAAGCGACGAAGGTGATGCAACGGCGTGCACGGACGAAAACGATAGCTTCAGGAGTGACGCGGAGGAGTCTGCCCAGGAGCCTGTGTCGGAGGTTCGGACAGTGGAATCCGCGTACCGGAAGGAATAAAACCGGGGAAATACGTTTATAAAAGAAACTTGTTATTTATTCGCAGCAACGTGGTTACAGAGTATTTCTCACTTTATATTTGACATTTCTCTCTTCATCATGGGCCGACGCTGTAGCATCGCAATATATGCCCAGTGGTAATTTACCGGGCGGCCCAACACTCCTCCTCGATGATCAGCGTTGGCAGGCCTTCAGTCCCAGCATCTCCACGAACTTCCGTACCTTCACAGCTCCTAAAGGCTTTGTCATTATGTCCGCAAGCATGTTATCGGTGGAGCAATACCACAGCAGAATTTCTTCAGTGTTGGATAGCTCCCTGATGTAATGATACTTCGTATCTATATGTTTGGAGCGACGGTTTTGTTTCTCCTGGGTGGCGAACTCCAAACAGCTCTTATTGTCCTCCCAAATAACGGTTGGTGATTTCTGCTCTACCTTCAGTTCTGCAAGAAGTCGGCGCAGCCAGACAGCTTCCTGCCCAGCCTCAGCTAGAGCCACATATTCGGCCTCCATCGTAGAAGCCGAAACGCATGACTGTTTCCGGCTGCCCCAGCTCACCGTTGCACCGCCAAGACGAAACACGAAACCGCTGTTCGACTTCCTATCGGCGGTGTCACTCATCGCCCAGTCGGCGTCGCAGAAACCTTCCAGCAGTAGACTCCCAGCATTGAGGCTCAATCGAAGATCCGCTGTGCTGGATAGATACCTCACAACACGCTTGAGTTCCGTCCAGTCCGATTGTAGCGGACTGTTGATCTTCCGACTCAATATTGAAACGGAAGCAGCAATATCCGGCCTGCTGTTCGTGGCTATGTACAGCAGAGACCCGATTAAACGATGATACTCGACGTTGTTCGGCAAGCTCTTCGATTCCATCCTGTTTTTATAGTAGCCAGTGTCCATGGGAATAGTTGATCGTTTGGCCTCCTCCAGGTCGTAGTTCTTAGCAATTTTCCGAATAAAAGCAGCTGGGTTGATCGAATACACTCCATTCGCTTCTCTGCTCACACTCATGCCGAGAAAGTGACGAATTGTTCCCAACGAAGTGATACGGAACCTCTTCCGAAGCTGATCCTCAACCTTGTCGATTTCATTCTGTACACGGCACACGAGCACCATGTCATCCACGTAGATTAGCAAATATAGCCATTCTCCGTTGCCGATATTCTTCATGAACAAGCACGCATCCGAAGCCGACTGTTCGAAGCCAATACTTGTCAGGAACTCCTTGATGGTGTGATTCCAAACCCGTGCGGCCTGTTTCAGGCCGTAGATGCTCCTGTTCAGCTTACACACCCAGTCCTCCTTCCCAGCAACTTCGAAACCCGGTGGTTGAGCCATGAAAATATCTTCCTTCAACAGTCCGTAGAGGTAAGCACATTTGACATCGATATGCCTGACATCCATCTTCCTGCTGCTAGCGACGGCCAGCAGAACGCGGAACGTTTGTTGCATCGCAACGGGCGCAAAAACTTCCTCAAAATCTTGCCCGAAGCGCTGAGAGTAGCCTTTGGCCACTACTCTCGCTTTGAACCGTACAACTTGGCCGTCCGAATCCTCCTTCTTCTTGAACACCCAGCGACTTCCCACGGGTTCCCGCCCGGGTGGCAACCGAACGAGTGTCCAGGTGTCGTTGTCCTGCAAAGAAGACATCTCCTCCTTCATTGCAGCAAGCCACTTTTTCTTTTCAGCAGAAGATATCGCCTGCTCGTACGTCATCGGTTCATCACCGCAAAACGCAGCCATACCGGCCTCACCGATTACGTAGTCTTCGAGCCTCCTCGGTAGCACTCCCTGAGTAATGCGGCCAGATCGCCGCCGGTCCTGAACTACACCACCAGCAGCTCCAGCTTCATCAACCGCAGAATCACTTTCTTCCGAGCTTCTTTCCTCTGGTCCACTGTAGAACGAGTCTGCATCTTCGTCCGGATCATCTTCCATCTCCAAACGGTTGTCTTCCGCACTACCGATCTCAACTTCTACTTCTCTTTTGTTACCAACGTCGGTGGAAAGTTCACTATTCACTTCTGCACCCAATTCCAAGAAACGGGCATCCCTACTCACAGTAACCTTCCGAGTGTCTAGGTCAAGGAACCGATACGCCTTAGCTTGACTGCAGTATCCGATGAAGACCATCTTCTTCGCCTTGCTCTCAAGTTTGCCCCTCTTCTCACTCGGGATGTGGACGTACGCTTCGCAGCCAAACACCTTCAATCCCTGCATCACCGGTTTGCGACCGAACCAGCGCTCAAACGGAGTACATCCAACGGAACGAGAAGGCAATCGATTTTGGAGAAACGTCGCCGTGGATACCGCCTCGCCCCAGAACTCCTTTGGAAGATTGGCATCGATGAGCATACATAAAGCCATTTCTTGGAGGTAGAGATTACGCCGCTCAGCCACTCCGTTTTGTTGCGGCGAGTACGGTGTGGTGTATTCCGCCCTGATGCCTTCCGCAGCAAAGAACTCACGTAGCTCGTTATTCACGTACTCTCCTCCGTTGTCGGACCTTATCGCTTTTGGCTTACGGTTGAATTGGTTCTTAACCAAATTCACGAACTCCTTAATCTTCCCAGGCACTTCGGATTTGTTCGCCAGCAAGTATACGGTGGTATAACGACTATAATCGTCAATGATCGTCATAAAATACTTCTTGCCTCCGGGTGTCACATGTTTGAAAGGTCCACACACATCAGTGTGCAGAAGCTCGAGCACCTCCTTAGCACGCCTCTGTGCTACCTTTGGGAATGGTTTCCGATGCAGTTTGCCTTCGAGACAACACTCACACACCAGCTTTATTACACAGTCTACCACCTTCATGTTCGTGCCTAGCTCCTTTTTGTTGATCAGGTCCACCACGTCGTAGTCCCGGTGGCCAAAGCGACGGTGCCACGTATGTTGGCAGAATTCATTGTGGCGAGACGCAGCAGCAGCCAAAGATTTCTCGCCACACCTTAACAGGTACATCCCACCACGCAAGTCAGCGACGGCCACCGTGCAGTCACTCGCATCCCGGACCCGACATCCATGTGAATCGAACACCACAGAAAAATGTTTCGCAACGAGCATACTCACAGATAGTAGACTGCCTTCCAGTTCCGGCACGAAGAGTACGTCCTGGACCTTCACGTCACGCTTCTTACCGTTGTCGTCCTCGCATAGCAGCATCCCGTTGCCGACGCCAGCAGCAATCGTCTTCTTACCGTTGGCAAGGGTAACTTCGACGCGCACATCTTCGACCAGCTCGGAGAAAAAGGATTTGTTGCTAGTCATGTGCTGCGATGCACCACTGTCGACGAACCAGCACCGCGTAGAATCTTTCACTGCAAAGCACTTTCCGTCCTTCGCCGCACTGGTAGCTCTTCCGCCGGCATCCGCCCAGAATAATAACGGCACTCCAGAGTCCTGTACCTGCTTCGCCTTGGGTCCGCTTGAAGACGACGGTACATCACGCTTACTCGTATCCGCCTCCACCTTTAGAGAAGCCAGATACTTCCGGCAGTTCTTCCGGAAATGGCCGGGCTTTCTACAATAGAAACAAACCTTCTCTGGTGCCTTTCCGCTTACCGCCGTTTTCAGTGCCTTGCCGTCGCTTGATCCTCGCTCCGTCCGCTTGAGATGTTCATCCCGAAGTTTTGACTTCACCAGCTCCATTGTTATGTCGTCATCCGGACGACTCTCGAGTGCAGTCACCAGGCCACTGAATGAGTCCGGAAGGCTTCGTAGAACCATGGCCACTTTCATTTCCGCCTCCAGCTCCAATCCAGCTGCCTCCAGCCTATCGAAGAGATCTTCGATCTCGAGGAGATGACCGTCCATATCTCCACCTTCTTGCAAATTTTTACTGCACAGCCGTTTGAGCAGCGAAACACGAGAAGTGACTGTCGCTTTCTCGTGGTGCTGTCGCAACGTCTCCCACACTGCGCGCGCACTTGTTGCGTTCTTCAACAATCCCAGCTGATTGTCTTCGATGGGGAGTCCGATGGTGGCCTTGGCTCGCTTGTCCTCCTTCGTCCACTGCGCCGTGACGGGCTCCGGCTTGGCCTCGTCGATAACATGCCATAACTCCTCCCGAGTTAAAAGCATTTCCATCCGAAACTTCCATACGTTCCAATTTGTATTGGAAAGTTTCGGGAACGAAAACTTCGCAGCGTCCGCCATCTTCCTCCTCCTTCAGAGAAAAAATCTCCTCCTGCGCCCTAGTCGCGTACAATCGACCGAACCGACGAATTCACTACGAAACTTCCCGATATTCCGACCGAAAATCTGGGCCCATAACCTGTCGGAGGTTCGGACAGTGGAATCCGCGTACCGGAAGGAATAAAACCGGGGAAATACGTTTATAAAAGAAACTTGTTATTTATTCGCAGCAACGTGGTTACAGAGTATTTCTCACTTTATATTTGACATTTCTCTCTTCATCATGGGCCGACGCTGTAGCATCGCAATATATGCCCAGTGGTAATTTACCGGGCGGCCCAACAGCCTGGTGTTGGTGAAGATGAAGCAAGGCCACAACGTGTCAGATTCGCATTGAATGCGGTGAGCTGAGTCTGAGATTGACTAAATTTAGTCTACGTAGTTTATGGACAGCGCCTGATGCAGCCTGATGGATTTTAGCAGGGGAATAGTCTGGTCTGTCATTTGAATCGCTCCATTTACGGACTGAAACAAGCGTCACATGCATGTTATCAGCGGTTCAATGAGTTCGTCAAGAAGCTGTGGTTCCAACAGAGTGCCAACGATTACTGCCTGTAAAATAGAGGCGAAGGACCAGGAAAAATCATCGTTATAGCACAGACAAACAGACGTAACACTTCGAACATTTTTCAATTCAAATCATAGTCACGGAAACATATTCGCCCAATGCTTAAAGGCCTATGTTTGGCCGACCACCAACTAGGTGGCGGTAGTGAGCAAACGTCAAACTCGAACAAAAACGATGCGAGCGCCACGGTTGGGCAGTTGGCCAACTATCAAATTTTAAAAAAGACCGTTAAATCGTTGTACGATGTGAATTATCAGAGTGTTACGTCTGTTTTTCTGTGGTTATAGTGTACGTTGATGACATTTTGATAGCCGGAGCATCGCTAGAAATGCTCCCAGGTCCCGTGGTTGTGGGATTCACCAGTTGACCGGATGAGGAGCGGCGTTGTTTGTGGTGGGAGTGGCAGTGACTACATCGAAACGCGGCATTGGCCGTCGACGTTCACAGCGACGAAGAATGGCGTCGGCCGTGGCGAGTATTGGTGACGCAGGGTGGTATTGTTAGCGACTTGGATAGGAGTCGACCGCCGCGGAGAGCACAACGCTGCGGTGAACAGCGGTGCGGCGGGGCGGCAGATGAAAACGTCGGTGGTCGCAGTGAAGAGTGGTAGTGGCCGCCACGAGGATTGGCTACGAAGGGTGTTGGCCACTGTGAAAAGTGGGCCGTCACGAAGTGTAGCGCAGCACGGCTTTGGCCGCAATAGCGAGCGGCGATGGCGTAGATAAAAAAAAATCGCTCTCCGCGACGAGGTCCGGCGTTGGCCGCCACGATGTTCGGAGAAACGTGGCACCGGACAATTATTAACTGGTGACCTTTCTTGTCTACCGACCGTCGCGAGCACGACCCAACCTCTCGGTCTAACAAACATACCGACTGACTCTCTTGAGCTCTCTATAGACGGCCGATCAGCCCATTGTTCTCGGGTCTCTCCATCCGCTTTGTGTATAAATCACCAGATAATACCCGAAGGCTGCTTCGGTACGTATAACGCCCAAAATGCAACGTTTGCTCACACTGCATTTGAACTGATAGTTAAAATAAGTTTGACGTGCTATGTTACCGTTGAGGACGGTTACAAGTTTCAGATGACGAATGCGAAAGAAATCCAACAGTTGCTCGGTATGACTATTGACAGGAACGCTGAAGCTGGAGTGCAGAGCCATATCCACTCCGATGGAGAATCGTTTTCGGATGGAAAAAGGTGTTGTGGAGCGAAGAACCGCCAAGCCTTACCAATAATTCGCCGGCTGTTTGACATACGCATCGCTTAATGCCCGACCGGACTTGTAAGCAGCCGTGAACTTCTACAGTCAGTTCCAAGCCTTCCCGAACGAAGAACACTGGGTGCACCTCAAGCGAGTGCTCCGATATGTGAAAAGTAGTCTGGACCACAGAGAACAGACATCCAGGCTAGAACAAATTTCATTCGGAAAGTTGTGTAAGGATTTGAATCTTTACTTAAGTAAGGTTGCAAACCAATACACGATGACAACACCAACGCCACCAAACACCATATTGCCACAATCAGTGGTGAATTGAAACATTTCAAGTGGTGAATTAAATTAGTATGGGAAACTAACCGATTGCAGCGCCACGCTATTGCCACTTGTGTTGCCGATTTCAAATGGCCGTTAAATTCCTTACACAGTTTTGGAACTGGACTTGGATGTCTGTTCTCTGTGTCTGGACTAAGGATAGGCGGATAAGAAGACTGAGCTTCTGAAGGTTTATAAAGTCATAGCACAATCATGGGTCACCCACAATTATGGGCCATTTCAATTTGATTAACATGGTAAACTGACTAACTAATAATTGTGACAGAGTGACCCATAATTGTGCTATGACTGTACGGATGCGGACTGGGCGAACAACCTTATCGATAGGCAATCCGTGACGGGCTGTGTGTTCAAGGTCTACGGATGCACAGTTAGCTGGACTACACTTAAGCCATACCCTTTGGATGAAACGTTGTCTCTCTGGATCTAGGACTGGAGGAGCACTGGCTGACTTTGAAGGTTAAAACGATACGGACTGTGAGATGCACGAGACCATAGGCGCCTGAAACATGTCGACACCAAGTATCAGTTCATGAGAGAGCTGTCGGATCCAAACTTGGGAGCAGCCGACGAACACGCCTTTCATCCACGAAAATATAGATTCTGTGTAAATGCCATTTTCGTGGATAAAAGACGTGTTCGTCGGCTGCTCCCAAGTTTGGATCCGACAAGAGCTAAATCTGAAAGGGGTGATTGCAGGCGAGTTTGTTTGTTCAGCAGAACAACAGGCGGACATAATGACGAAGGCTTTACTTGCGGCTTCCTTCAGGAAAATGCGATCGGCGTTGCGAATCGAACCTTGCCATGGTTGAGTAGGGGAGTTGAGATGGCAACCACTGCTCGGTTTGCCCCTGTTTGCCCTAACTGGGGTGCTACTGTGAAGCCGTTTCACGAACCAGCGGGGACTGATCCTACTAGACTGCTCATACTAGATGTCGACCTGGTTAATGACGGTACCAAGCGTACCTTTAGTCGGAACGGTGCGAAGTTGATTATTGACGTTACTTTTTGTAGTCCTGGCCTAAAAAGTAGTTCGAACTGGAGTTCGTAGACGATAGCAACATCATGCTTCTACGAAAGGGTATTTAGGAAGGCGCTCCGCCATGAGCGAACCTTACTTGGTTTAGACGGCGACGAGTTGGTAGTGGTGTACTCGCGTGCGTGCGATGCGATCATGCCTAAGCAAGTCCGCCCTAGAAATGGGAGGCCACCGGCTTACTGATGGACTCAAGCGATTGCGGACCTGCGCTGCGCCTGCCTACGGGCTAGGCGGCGGATGCAGCGAGCACGATCTGAGAAGAACGAAACGAACGTGGACTGGTGTTCGCCGCTACAAAAGCCACGAAGAAATTTCCTTGACTTCCTGGCAGAGGAAGCTCTCAGGTGATCAATTGATTTGTCTTTATTACATATAGAGATTTTCAGACCTTGGTTGGTTCGTCTCTTTCGCTCTCAGTTAATAACTGTGGAAGTGCTCAGAGAACACCAACTTAGAAAGCAGACTTTGTTCCAGAGAGGACGTGGATTTCTGTTTTCTCTACAAACACAAAAAAAAACTCAATTTAAAATAAAATTTTGATGTAACTTTTTGTATCTCGATGTTCTACATCTCTCTATCATTCAAGCACATCTTCGTCAACCAAACTTACCATAGGTTTCAATCCGAAAATATTAATCTGCTCCTTAGCAGCCAGGAACCCTCGAACATCATCGTACCGCTGAACACTTTTCTCGAACTTGATTGCATTGCGCTGATCTTCCTCTTGGTCGTCTTCCGAGTCGCTACCGTAAACCGTCCTCTTTACAGGTACTTGGTCCAAGCTGCCTTCATCGTCGCTGGCCTCCTCATCCGAGTCAACCATTTTGATTCCCTTGTCCTTTAGCGCCTGCCTTTCCCGTTGTTTAAATTCAACACCAATGGGTTCGATCCGTTCCCGCAGCTGCACCAAAACAGGCTTAAAGTGTCGCTTAACGATTCTTGAGTTGATGCTTTCCAGATCATCGATAGTTGGCACCGATCGTCGGTCGTCTTCTGCCAGACAATCGTGTTCGGTCCCATCCACAGCGAAGAACTCATCTTTGATACAGGGTTTGTCCTGCTCGCAATAGACTCGATCTGCACCAGGAGGCATATCTAATGGTTGCTCTGAGTTTTCGGTGAATCTAGCATCAATTTCAAGCTGACTTTCATTGTCATCCTTATTGATCAGTTTTTTCATTGTGATTAACAGTCGTTGACATTCTTCGGTGGAAGCACTGAGATCGTTCATGACGGCTTCCATTGATACGGCTAGGTCTTGTAACTGACCTACTTCCTTGTTATCCACCAGACCCGATACTGTTTCATCTAAAACCCTTTCGATTTCATTATACCGATAGACGGTACTGTAAAGCTTGGCGGACAAACTCAACGACAGTGATCGCAGATGAGTCAGTTCGGGTGGAAGCGAATTAACCGCAACTCGGGGAGCACGTTTTCGGTTAGTGTCCAGTATTGCAGTAAGTGGTGATAAGCATAGCGATTTTTGATCATTCAGCTTTGAACTTAGTTCCGGAAGGTTGCACCGGTCTAAGTCCGATAGGCCACAAGCGATGGAAAGGACGAGCCGTGTTAGGAACTGAGATTGCATGTACGCGAATACGTTGTAGTAGTCCTGAAAAAGAGGTTTAAGAATCCCAAACATCTTGAAATTGTTCACGAAGTGTCTGTGTATTAATTCACCTTTATCGCTCGGGAACTTCTTGCGTTCTCAACGGCGCCCTCGGAGAACAGTTCACAATCTTCCAGTGACTCAATTGGCGCGTACAAGCTATTCCACCGTTCCGTCAGCGGACATTCCCTCTCCAATCGCTTCACAGCAGAGTGAATCAACTTGACGGTCTCAATGCAACAGCTCGCACAGTTGCCAACGAACGAACCCATTTCGAATCCGGATTTATCTAGGGAATCCTGCACACCCCGAAGGTGTTGACTTTCGTTCAGGAAGAGAAGATTTTTCTTCACAGCCATTTCAAACTGCTCCAACGCGTGAACAAAATGTTCCAGCTGCTTCCGCTGCCGTTGGTATCGATATTTGTTGAGGTATTTTATGCCGCAGCATGCACCATAAGCGGCAATCAATGTGGAAATCGGATAAAGCCATTTAGTGTTGGCAGGAAGAAAATAAAATCCGATGGGAATCGATCCCAGAGCGGCTAGCTTGCCTGCAGAGAAGTATGAATGTGATCCAGTCTGCGTGATTTGCTCAAAGCACTCTTCTAGTATTTCGACATGATCAATTAGTAATCGTTTTGAGTTTAAAACTTGCAGCAATATGTCCTTTTGGTGTTCCTAAAAATAACAATGCATGACTTCCCACGTTATAGGAGAGTTTACTGTAGCTAGAAAAAAATACTAGTTTTCGACTTACCTGAAAGCCACCGATTTCCGCAATGAAATGTGACATTTTTGTTACTTATTGCACTGTGTGAACTTAGCCAGTTGTGAAGTTGCTCTCACAAATAAATATTGTGAATCTAATACACAAGGAATCTTAAAATTTAAAAAATAGTCAACTATTTTTCCTTGACTTGAAAAATAGTTTTGTAACTACCAGGTTTACGTTATCACTAATAAAATTACAAATTACAAATTAAAAAAAAAAAAAAAACTATTTTTAGAGCAACTTACGTACCGACCGGCAAAAGCACAACAAAAATGCATTTTTGTGCAACAAAATCAAAACATCCAAAATGCAACTTTCCAGCTGTCAAAAGTTTAAATAACTGCTACCAAAATTTTAGACACGCTCAAAATGCTTAACGCAGAAATGTACACGGATCCACCAATCCACAGAAAAACAGATCCACCCGCTTCCCATCAATCACCTTTTAACGGTTCCATCAAACTTTCGGTAGTTGATCAATTGACTCCTTGCTGCGCTGACATCGGTTTTTGCTACTGTGGTATAGTTTAGCAGACCGCTGAGTAGGCGGTGTGTTAAGAAAGGAAAGATTAAAAAATTACGTCCATCGTTTTTCGGGATTTCTAGACCCCCCCCTCCCCCCTCTGTCACGCAATTTCCCTATACACGTACTGTCACACATTTCTAGAACCCCCCCCCCCTCCCCCAAATGTTGGACGTAATTTTTGAACGTTCCCAAAGATCATTAGTAATAGAACTGTCAAGAGAGAATCACCACATCACCACATTGGCGACGAGAAACAAGAACCCCAGCACTTGAGGAAAGGCGGTGTAGCTCCAGCAGCTTCTAAGGTTTTCAAATGGGAATTTCATCCGAAGTTGTAACACCGACGAACCGACGTGACAGTGGTGATTCAAAACTGTCCCCCCCCTAATTTAACGGTCGACCAGCGAAGCGAGCGAACGCTTCTGTCAAAACAGCGCAGCCGCAAACCTCTTCCTATACGAATATTAGCGCATTTGCCCAAAAGTACACGCGGCAAATCACTGAGGAAAGGAACAGCCGCGTTTTTTGCTCCCCTTTTACTCAATTCTTATGGGAGATAACATCAACAATCAATATGCAACTGGCAATTCGCCCGTGACGCCAGTTTCGTCAAATTTCAACGACCCCAATCCCCCAGTACATCGTTTTTGAATGAAGCCTAGGAGGCGGCGCTTTTGACGCTGCTAACTGTCAACCGTGTTTTCGTCTACTCATTTCAAATTTTGTCGACAACAAGTGAGCACAATTAGCGGAAACCAATTGAGTTTAAAAATAATACTTAATATAAAACCTTATTATGTTGGTTTATTCAGTTAACCTCATGGATATGCTAGAGGATTATCCTCAGAAGGGTTCACTTTGCCATTGAAAGGCACACGGTCCCTAAGGACGTTTAACACAGCAGATTTCCATAGGAGAGCCAGGTACAACGCAGAAACGTCGGCTTTGCTGATACGAAGGGATTTTTTTCCGATGGAAAATCGATTCAACTGCAAACCCAGTGAATTTCACACCGGGACCCTATCCTCTCTACCTACGTGCCAAGGTGCGTAGCCACCATGCTGCAGATCAAATCAACTGTAGCTTTCGGGATGGGCTCAAAAAACCTCGATTCTCCATTCTCCCAGAATCCTTTTTGATTTTTTGGGTTTCCTGTAGGCGAATTTCGGCGCACTTTTTCTTCGAAGAGACGATTTTTTTTGCTGGTGAGTAATGGAAGAAAATTTCTTCTCTTCCAAGAAATTGTGCGCCGGAATGCGGCCACTGGACGTTTTCGGACGAGGGAGAAGTAGTGTCTAAGTCAAAGGTGTGGGTGGACCCTTGTTGGAAAATACTTTGTTTATTCATTTCATTTTAATAATTTACACTGGACCAGTCTGTGCTGTTGCACAAGTGAGATGTGCATCTTTAGCTTCGATAGAATTGACCGGGACTCGGGAACGATAAGGCAAGAATGACTTTGAAGGGAGTGCGCTTGGGAGTGCGCTTTTATTGATAAATGACCAATAAAGTGGCCCTAGGTCTTTCGATGACGCAAGTGGGGGTCACTTCATGTAGGAACCGGATGAAAGGCAATTCCTTGATCGCTCTGAGAGCTACAGCCAGATGCTTTTCCGTGGACGCCGAAGCAGACGGTTTTCGTGTCAATTTTTTCAGACATGAAATAAATAAACAAGAATGCTTTGACCATGGTAACGGGATTGCCGAATTTACTTGTTTGCTATGATGAATGGGCAAGAACATGAAGCGAATTCACAAGTGAAAGCGCCGCTTCGAGCGAAAACAGGAACGGGCGAATTTACTGGGGGAGCGAATGGCGTCATGAATTGAACGGAATTTGTTCCTTACTTTTACATCTTGGAATTAAATCTATGATAACATTGCGGCGTTTCCTCAAGTGCGGTTGTTCCTTTCCAAGAGGATTTGCCGCGTGGAATTTCGTGCAAATGCGCGTTTGGAACATTACAAAGGCCGCGCGGTGTATCATATTCAGCAAACCAGTCAATACATGGTTTGGAGTAATGCTATCAAAACAACGCGAACCGTTATAAAGGAGGCGGTCTCGGAGGCGGTAGTGTTTGGTTATTTTTCATCATGGCGTCGGAGACTACAAATTTGAATTTATTTGTTCTAGCTGTCACGTCGGTTCGTCAGTGTTTGTAACTTGTTGGGGAAGATGGGTGGCAAGGATTAGCCGTGCCCACCAAGCCGTGGGTACCAAGCTATGGCGTATGACAGGTACTAGCAGGAGTACCCTTAAGTCGGCGGGAAGCGATTGTCATCCACCAACCGCGTCAGTCGCAGTCGGGAAACAATTGGGATAGTCTTTACTTGTCCGGCGGGTGAATGGATTTCCGATACTCTGTCCGGCAAACACTGCTCGATACAACCACGAATTGTTTTGGAGACGTACATCGGAACGTATCCCCAAAGTCTTTCGGTTGGAACGTAGCACAAAAGTGATCGCTTCGAGGCTCTGACACTTTTGGGTCATGGTTTGTATGTCATGTATACAACGAGGTATACAGTTCCAAATCAAAACAAACTTGCCAGCTGTCATTCCGAATTCCAATATGGCGGATTAATCTATAATATTGGATTACCTTCCTTTTACTTTCTTGGTTTACTTGGACGCATCTGAGTAGAGGCTTAGACATCTTTGTGCTAGAAATCCTCCACATAGAGATTAGCGGAAGTTACATATGTCGGTTCGGCAACCCTGTTAGTTTTGTTTACAACAGCTGCTAACACTTGCCAGCAGCTAGATGTTCAAAATTTGTGCGTGACTTTGTTGTGGTTCAAGTTGTTTTATTTACGTTTGTTAATTATAGCCGAACTTTTTTCCCAAAATTATGAAAAAAATAGCAGCGCAATCGAAGAAATCTGAAATGCATTGCAAAGTGTTGCGCTGATAATATCGGCAGAAGTGAAGCAAGCAGCAGCAATTAAAGTTTTTTTAGAAGAGCAGCGACAAAAGCTTTTTCATGAGCATGAGCTCTAGAAAGCAGAATTATTTAAATATTATCTTCCTACCAAATTTACGTATACCATCAATTTCTTGATAATAAAAATAAAAATGTATATTTTGTTTATTTTCAATAGCAATACCGTTCAAACAACGCCTTCCTACAAACGATAAGCATGTCCATTTGGCTCACACTTTGACAGCTCTCGCTGCTCGATTGGCTCACAATGGCCGCCTCCGCAGATCTCTATAGTGGTAATCACGTTCAAATGTATGCGTGTCTCTTTTGTAGATGTAGTTGTGAAACTTGGGGGAAAATATGTGCACTCTTACCCCGGTTGTTAGTTTTATCATTATTTAGCCGTTTTACCCAAATCAATTGGGTAATATTTCCATATGCAATCTGAATAGCCTTTAAATTGACGTGCATTTTTGTGTATGGAGAAATTCACGCTAGTATTCGTGTGTTGAAATGTCACTTATCTCTATAATGTAGGATTACTACTTTGTGCTCAGTGGTTTTACCGTGTACGGTTTTTTTTTTCTCTCCCTTATGGTCCACTGCACGAATATATTCTGGCCTGCTCACTCTCACGGAAAATTTGACGTTTGAGAGGTGCCGGCACCGCTCAAACGTCAAATTTTCGGTGAGAGTAAGCAGGCCAGAATATATTCGTGCAGTGGACCAAGGTTTTTATATAATGGAAGGTTAAGCAGGTCGTTTAGTTTGTGGGGAAAAGCAGAGGAAGCCAAATTTCAAAGGAATTTGCTGAGGGGGGGTGTTTGTTTTCAGAATTTCTCACGGTGAAAAAATAATGGCCGCTCAGCCAGTTTTGACATCTAAGACTACCTTAGAATATGTAAATACCTTGCAGTGGACCATTGGCACAGACCTACTGGTCCATATCGATGTGTACGGTTTTTGGTAACCAAATTGGTAACCCCTCGCCGTCCAAATGTGACATATTTTAACGCGCCGCTTCGAAATCCCGTCAAACTCCGATGGCCAGCTCATCTCGGCTTTGCATTCGTGTGTGCTGTCAAAAGAGGAAAGCAACTTCGTGAGCTGGTATCGCGGAAAGAAAACTTTCATTTTTTCCGGAATAACTAGTAAAATCTCCCGTTCGCGTAGAATATTTCCCGGAGTGGAACAGAACCAACGTTCGGGCGGTTAGTGTGAAATAGTGAAAAATAGTTTTGGGGTGCAAATGAAGCGATTACGGTGCGGGTTTCTGTGGCTGTTGATTGCCGTCGTCTGCCAGCAGACGGAGGCAATTATGTTCCGCCTGGCACCGAACATGCAAAAGTGTCTCAAAGACGAAATGCAGGGCAATCAGATAGTGGCCGGCGAGTACGAGGTCACCGGTGCGCCCGGGCAGAAGATCAACTACGTGGTAAGTGACGAGATTCGCTGTTTACGGTGTCGGGGAGAATGCGTTGCTTTTTTCGACTTTCTAGTTGTTGGTTTTGTTTTTTTTTTCTTCTGTAGGTTCGCGACAGCAAGGGCCACATAATGTCCCAGAAGGAGGACATCAGTAAAGGCAAATTTTCGTTCACCTCGGAGATGTACGACACATTTGAGATCTGTTTCATCTCGCAGGTTCCGCCGAGTAAGTTTATTTTTGGTGGGAGGGTACACTGAGAGAAATCGCGTTACTAATTCTTCTATACATTTTAGCTCACCGCGGGATTGAACAGGACGTCGCCCTGGACATTAAGAAGGGTATCGAAACCAAGAGTTACGAAGGTGTAAGTATGCGTCACTCCATTCGGCATCACTTATTGCCGTTATGGCTATCGTTTCCTCCAAAGTGCTTATCTAGTTTCTTCTTTTTCTTTCCTTTGGAATCGAATTTACCTCGTTACTTTTTTATCAACAATCATGAACTTGGTCGTAACAACTCAAAATTGGTGTAACTTCCTATTGCTGTTGTGATGATATGGCTTGAAATCGTTTCGGCAAACGAAGTTCATGAGTGCCGTAAGTTAGAGATGTTATCAGTTTTGCTATTAGATAGTGAACGATTTTGCTTGTTTTGTAGCTCGTATCCATTCCCATCTGTGATTTTCTGATATTCAATATTGTACTTTGACCTATATATTATTCATTTTGTTTCCAAAAACACTATCTTAGATTAAATGCTTCTTCACAAGTAGTAAAGTTTAAATATCATCTACAATACGACCATGGACGGCGTATGTAAGTTTTGTGCCTTCTCGATTCGAGTTGATAGTACTTTTGACACATAATATGTGAAACTGGTATCATTGTAGCATTGCCCTTGATATCGAAATGAGTTCATTCTGGCTATGTTGTTTAATCAATAGGCTTGCAATATTTTTTTTGGACAATTCCTCCCAGGTTGTTGGAGAAATTCTTCTCAGAACTCCGTGCGAGCTTAGTATCTATTATATGAGCCCTTCCACAGCTATCAACAAGGAGCTTCCTCTGCCAAATGATCATGATCATGTCACATGATCGTGTGACAAGCACGAAGATACTCTAGTCTAAGAAGTGCTTGTTCAACAGCTGAGAAATAGGTTCTTCCCCAACAGTGATGTAATACCAGAAAAAAAGAGGACAACTATGGTCTATTCTATTAATACACCAACAAACCTTCATATTTGTTTCGCTTTTTTCAGTTAATCTAGTTTTATCAAGCTGTGATGGCAAACAAACTAATCAACCTGCAACCCATAAAGCCCGAATAGTTTCTAAACCGAGTGCTGTTCTTTTGTTTGTGCTAAAACTACCACTTTTGTTCGAGATATCCCTTTGGTGCATCAAACTGAGTCGTAATCGAGCCGTATTTGCCTGTTTCCAGATTGGTGAAGCCGCAAAGCTGAAACCTCTTGAAGTTGATCTCAAGCGTTTGGAGGATCTATCCGACGCCATCGTGCAGGACTTTGCTCTCATGCGAAAGCGCGAGGAGGAGATGCGTGACACCAACGGTAAGATCGCGGACCTTCCCTGGTTCATTGGGGTGGAATGCCCATTTTTAATGTCTCTATCCTCCCATTGCAGAAAGTACCAACAGCCGCGTGTTGTTCTTCAGCATCTTCAGTATGTGCTGTCTGCTGGGGCTGGCCACGTGGCAGGTTCTGTACCTGAGGAGGTACTTTATCGCCAAGAAGCTGATCTAAACGAAAAGGAGCGGACGAATTTGATTTTGGTTTGAAAAGTTGTGAGTATGTGTGTATGCGTGTGTGTTCGGCAGAACAATTGAAGATTGAGTGGGTCTAGTGATTGCGCGTATTGTTTCGAGAGACCCCCAAGAGGGTTCATCCTTAGTAGGCAAATCTGAAAGATGGTGGTAGGTATCTGAATGGCCAGATGCCCAGAGTGTGGAATGCAGCGGAACAAATTTCATTTCGTATTTTCTTCGTACTGACGTTGATGAGTTGGTTTATTAAACCCCGGCGCGAATATCGTGTATTATGTTTCTGTTCAGTTTTTCAACCGTTGGCAACTGGTACCTTTTTGCGTCTTCAATGGGAAAACTTTGTTCAGTTCAAATCAGTGCTGAAAATTTCATTTCGTCATATCTAAATTCAATCACCTCCATCTCATTTTAGAAGCTGAACCTGAGAATGTAATGTATGAAAAACTTGTGCGGCTGGACCAGTTCTGCAAGAAAGTCACGGAAAAACCGATATTTTTCGAATATTTAAAGTAAATGTCACGGACTACCTTTGAAAAATGCCAAATGATATTCACCGTGAATATCATTTGCATTTTTCGAAGGTAGTCCGTGACATTTACCTCAAATATTCGAAAAATATCGGTTTTTCCGTGACTTTCTTGCAGAACTGGTCTAGCCGCACAAGTTTTCCATATACAGTATTCTCAGGTTCGGCTTCTAAAATGAGCTGTAGGTGATTGAATTTAGATATGACGAAATGAATTTTTCAGCACTGGTTCAAATCCTCCGGGCTAATGTGGAGGATCCAGCTTCTGTTGTCCATCGGTGGCCTTATCAAACAGAGGCTGAAAGGTCAATGTTGAATATAAGCTCAAATCTGATAATATAAAGTTTTCTTTGTTTTTGGTTGTCGTAAACAGGTTTTATATAGTTTAATGTAAACATAGACTTGATACGTTTGTCGCATTCAAATAAAAGAACTTAAATGACGGTGAACCTTGACTTGCCATTTTTGAGAACGTTGTCCTATAATCCATACGAGTAAAGGATAGCCAAAACAAGAATAACCAATAGATTTAAGATACAAAAAAAAATGACGAGTGAAATTCAACTGAGATGGATTATACTATGAGGCAAATGGGAGGGAGAAATTCTGTGTTTCAATAAGAGAGATCGTATTCTTTTTGTGTTATATTGCCCAAACTTTTCCTCTGGTTCATTGCCAACAAAGTAGACAGGTCTAGATCGAAGTGATAAATGAACAAAACAGAATGACATTTACATTATAGGTACTAATACGTCATACTAACAAATATGCCAAACTATTATTCTTCAATCAATATTGAACACTTCTTAATTACTAATCTTTATTCTTTCTTCTTTGTATTGTCTCTGCCTTTCTACCAACTGTTGCATGGTTTGAAACGGTGTGGATAAGCATGAAATGCCTAAAATATTCAGATAAACACCAAGAACAACTTCGAATAGGTCACATTGAACATCCCGGTATAGTTGCTTGCGATTCCCGGAAAGGCTGCCAGCATTCAACAAACAGAGCACGATCGAAAAGTAGCATCAACATATACGTAAGTAAACAAAACACATATAAAATACAATACGTATATGGAACTTCTCAATTCTCAACAAAAACCAATAACCAATGTATACAGCGGGATCCTAGATTTTTGCTTGAAGTTATCAGAGGATAGGAAATTGTTTTTTAATTAACTTCAATAATTCTTTAATTAGGGCTGCAAAGCGGTCCTAACAGGTTCTAACAAGTACCTATCTCATGCTCTCACGTGTCAATCGATGGCAAAGATTCCAGCTAAGAGTTGTGTGCTTAGCTGCTAGTGCAGCCTGGGCACTGTTGTCATACTGACTTCAGCTAGATTGTGGGAAGTACGTATCGAGCGTCTGTTCACCAAGGAGGCGCCGCTTAAACAGCGTTTGTTCTGGCATCCAGCGGCTGAGTAGGAGATGTTCCTCCTACGAAAGTTATACCTAAAGTGGCAGCCCCGCCACGGTGGATAGGACACTTTACACACTTAGAAAAAAAGACGGATTACGGTAAAATTTTACCGTAATCTCATCAGCTTAACGTATAAACTCAGTTTTTTACTCGGGATGTGCTCTGATTGTAAGTGAAACTTGTGCTCCTAGTTCAGTTGAGTGTTTCGACCTGTTTTTCTGCTGTTTTTACCGTTTTTACTGCTTATCATCGTTAATCGAAAGGACAACATACCGGAGTAAGTCGTTATAATCAAGTGCAGTCTGTTAATTAACAGCTCGAACAATAACATTGAAATTATTTCTGTGATTTTTTTTGGACAATCCCGAGTAACTTTGGCAGCCATCTTTTGGTTGAAAGGCCATACCCTGTTCATCTATCTGTCATTGGGATGAACCAACAACACTCACCTCGGACTGACGAAATCGACGAGCACTCAGCAGAAACCATGATCAAAACAACAACAACACACTATCCTAAACGTGATTTGATTGCGGACAATCGGATTAAAAGTTTTGACGATATACTGCTGCAAATGAAACTCCTCTTCGACGAAACCCATCATAGAATTGATGCTGCACTTTCGTCCAAAATGGAATTTGTGGAGGCACTACGAAATCAGCTAACTGGTGAAGATGTGGACGACGACGATATTTCTACGGATGCTGTTCCAACGGTGAAGCATACTGAAGGTTGTTCTGATCTCGAAACCGTCGTGCCTGATAATGCTTTGCATTTGGATCAACGCCCCAGTACAAGTTGGATCAGAATGGTTCGCTTTGATTTCATCGCGACGGCCACGATCATCTCGGATAAGTTGGAGGAACCGTTTCTCCTACAACTTTCTGGTGAAGGATTATACTCAACTACAACGTCGTTTTTTGCACTTAAGATATCAAAGGGCTATCGATATCAAAACTGGAACCTTCCGAAAATTGCGCTTAGCCTAAAGTGACCAGACGTCCCGCGTTTCGCGGGACAGTCCCGCATTTTGACCAAATGTCCCGCGACAAATTATGTCCCGCGAAATGTCCCGCGTTCGTCTCAAATCGTAGAAATGTCCCGCGTTTAAAAAAAAATTCAACAAGCATTCAAAATATTGTACTAACTTCAAAGCCAAAATAGTCCCTGGCCAAGTTCGCAGGGGTTGACGGTATTAAAGTGAAGGAGTTTCATTTTGATTATTGTAATGTGTTCTTTAGTGAAACATATCACCTTTTTAACACTTTAATGCGCCTCCAACGGTTCATCACGAACCGGCTGCTGCAGATGGAGTATGACTGATCATATGCATCAGACATGCTCGATAAACACGGAGGATCCGCCAGGGCTCAGTAGAGTCTATTCCCAAGCAATAGTTCCAAGTCGGTTGGATTTGAGAAGGTTTTGATGATCGTTACAAATCCTATTAAAAGTAATACAGGATTTGTGACAGGTTTTGGAACCTTTAACAGCCAGCTGACTTCAAAATGTTGTTTGGGCTCTATTTCCCACGTTTCTCGGTTGATTTTGATTAGTAATTTATTAATGTCATAGTCGCTTTGTCGATTTTTTACCATGTTAGTTGGTCATATTTTCTTTAAATAATGCAATTAAAATAAACCGATGAATTAATAGTGGGAAGGAGATTTGCAGCACTTTAATTGTGCTGATAGATTCGAAGCTAACGTGCGAACATTTAAACGCATTGTTGACATCAATGCGTTCGACGTGACATTTTGGACAAAAGCTGACTGTTTTTTATTAACTGAACAACGTTACTTTTGTATGACTAGGTTGACATTTCTAGGCCACGCATGAGAAAATGACATGGTTTATCGAGGTAGGACCGATAGGACAGAACGAATTTGAATATTTTTCATAGTATTTGTAGGGGGATGAATACATAATAGTTGACAAGCAATTTTTGTTTTATTACAATCAACTGACCAACTTGGCGAGGCTTGCTTACATAACAACTGACAATAAAGAAACCTAGGCATTATTAAGACATGACGTATGTGCATGACGAAACAACTAGCAGGACACAGCTCCAGACGTCTCTTTTTAATAACGACATTCAGCATATTTCCAATAAAACTACACTTCAATAAAGCAAAGACTAAAGCTGCTATGATAGAACAGATCAGAATGACCTAATTGACTATTACCTTGGAGATCTACTTCGAATAACTGACAAATTGACAAGAGCCTAACTAAATACATGGACCATACTACAAAAAACCAATTGACAAAAAGAAAAAAAAAAGGGGAAACTTTTATTAAAACTATTTTTGTTCAACGCAGGCCAAAACAGTGTCGACTTGGGCCACACACGCCTACGTACTTCTGTGTGTTGAAACAAAAATAGAGGCTCCTAGAAGCAAATGTAGGGAAAGGGTGCGGTGTAGAACATAAGCACAGTGTTGCTACCGCCGTAATCACTTTGAAAAAAAAAAAAAAAAAAAAAACTTCAAAGCCAAAATAGTCAAACCGGATTTGCACAAAGCACAAATCACATCAAACATATTAACCCTCTTCGTGTGTTAGGGTCATTATGACCCCTAAGCGTGCACTAGGTCAGCAAGGTGCGCGCAACCTAATGCACGAAGAAGGTTAACGGAACTTTCAACATAAGAGTTCAAAAACTGAAAGATTTTGGCGAGAAAGTACATGAAGATTGTGGGTTACAGTAAAGTTTGATCTATTGAAAGCTTTTTTTATCGAGCAATAAAAAAGTCCCAGCTTTTTTTTTATTTTAAAAGAAAAAAAAATCGAATATTTGGTTGATTTTTATGCAAAGTCAGACAGCATCATTTTACAGTTCCGTGAAGAAAATAGAGAGTTACAAGAGTACAATTACAAAAGTAGTAGACGAAACTGTCTCAAGTTCAAACTTCAGGACATAAAACTATGTAGGTGCGCACTGCGCACAGTCAGATGAAACATCTGGAGGGAATTCGTTGCCCGAAGTTAAAATCTTTCCAAGCCCAGTATAGTAAACTTTTATTGGAAATTTATTTTGACTGTGTTTTTTTTAACGTTGAACAATTCGTCATTGAAATCATTGTCATCATCAAACATTTGAAAGCAGTTTTTTCGTTCAAAACAAAAGTCTTTGCTATGAAAATATATTCACTGTACTCCACAAGAGGAATAGAATGCAGTGAATATACTTTTGTGGTTGATGTTTTGATTCTCAGCGAGAAAACTGCTTTTTAATTTTTGGAAAACGATGACGGATGCTTGAGCCTTAAATGGGTGAATATCAAAACCTTCATTGACTGGCAGGCAGTTCAAACGAGTACGCTCGTAAATTAAATTCATCCAATAAGGCGCCGTCCACAAATTACGTAACGCTCAAAGGGGAGGGGGGGAGTACAGGCAAGCGTTACGGCTCATACAAAAATTTTAGGGTTTTCATACAAAAAAGCGATACGGAGGGGGGAGGGGGGGGGTCAACAATTGTCGATTTTAGCGTTACGTAATAAATGGATGCTGCCTAAGTTAATCAATGTTGACAGAGAAGCATCTCCGAGCTACTTAAGGCTCAAATGAGAAAAGGCTTTTAAGGCTTAAGGCTTTTCCCCAAAACGATCCACAAAGCGAAGAAAATAAGAACGTCCGATTGTTTATTTAGCCATTTATGACAATCGGACACGAGGGTTTCGTTCACTTTTTTGACATTCTGGAGAAAAGTGCTTTTTCAGTTTTGGATAATATGCGATTCTCATTTGAGCCTTAAGGAAATAGTAGGCAAATGACAAAATTGGACAAGCAGAAGCTAGATTGGTTAACATTTTCAGGCAATTTGAGGGTAATAATAACCTCAAAAAATGGTAGAGTTCACGTCATGCTTGTCAGCCAAAAATGCTGTAATGAACGATTTTTGTTTCAGTTATGTACGAAGCACCTTAATATTAATTTTGAAAGCAATTGAGAGTTGAAATATTAAAACCATTTTTGACAGCTAGATTTAATTATCAGGTTGCTTTTGAAGACTGTAGAAAAAAATGTTTATGAGTTTGTCCCACTTTTGCGAAGCTCACAACGCAGAAAGATATGCTTGGTAGAAGAAATAAGAATAGAAGAAATAAGAAGATATGCTTCGTATTCTGAAAACAAAAAAAAATCGTTACGAATTCGTCAACAAAAATAAAGATCATGATTTCACGTTACTGTGCATCTTTATAAATTAATGTCCCGCGTTCGAGCTCTGATCATGTGGTCACTTTAGAGCCGTACAATATACGGGCTATGTGCTGATCCTAAGAAAGTAAGGAGACTTAGGACCCGTCTATTCGTCATGTGAATTCTATTTACCCTTCCTAAAAGTTTTTTCATCTTCCTACCATAGTACGTTCCGTGAATCCTATCCCAAAATATCCATGACTATTCCCCTCCTGAAAGTTAAGCCTTTTCCACATAGCTATTGATTTTTTTCCTTCGCGAAATTCCATGTTTCCAATCCTGAAGCTATCCATGTTATCTTCCATCCTAAAAGACATGTGGGGGTGTAACTGTGAGGGGATGGTGTAGTCTGTTGAGTTGCTGTTGCTGCTGCTGGTATAGAGGATGTTATGCTGATTTGATTCTCTTGTTGTTATTGCTAATATGCTTAAGCGATGGTATTATTACTATTTCTACCTGATTCAAACTCTGGCTCAACTTAACGTTGCATTGTTTCTTTGCTCAACTTATCATTTTGTTTTTATTTATTGAGATGTATTTGACATCAGAATTCGCTGTAGTATTAGGGTCTAGTTTCTTGTCGTCCACTCCTGTCGTGATTTCTTTGCGGTTTCCCATTGATGTTGGCTGACTTGGTGAATGAGAATGCCCGTACAATTGAAGGTTTTTCGCATATTCCACGTGCTGTGATGCACTCTGCTTTATCTAATAGGAATATCAATATTTGCCACGTGAACATACAAAGTTTGTGTGCTCGGCAAATGAGCAAGTTTGATGAATTCAAAATGTGTTTCATTAATAGTAAAATTGATCTGATATGCTTGACAGAAACGTGGTTGTCAGAAAATGTTACAAATGAGTTGATAGCTGTTGATGGCTATACATTGCACAGAAACGATCGTGAACAAAGCAGAGGGGGTGGGGTGGCTATTTATTGCAAAAATGATTTGATTTGTAATTCAGAAAAATTCCTCTTAGGGTTATTTTACAATCCTCCCAGAGCTAACTGTGCAGACAAATTGGAGCAAAATCTTTTTGAACTGTCGTTACAATTCCAAAATGTTGTTTTAATTGGTGATTTTAATACTGATTTCAGCAAAATAAGTGCCAAACGTGATCAAATGCAGGTGGTTATGGATAATTTTGGTTTCGTGCGGGTAGGCAAAGAGCCTACACATTTTTACCCAGGGGTTGTTCTTTAATCGACCTATTATTTACAAATAACGCAGATTTTGTATTCAATTTTAACCAAGTAAAAGCCGCAGGCTTCTCAAAGCACGACATGATATTTGCTGCCTTAAATATATCACGTCATGAAAATAACACTTCCACGTATTTCAGAGACTACAATCGTATCGACAACATATCGTTACAGAACGCCATGAACAGTATAAACTGGGAGAATTTGTACTCGATTGATGACCCTGACATTGCACTTGATCTGTTGAATACCCACCTGCTTGATTTGTTTGAGTCCTTCGTGCCTGTTTGTGTAGTTAAAAAATCTAATAAGAAAGAATGGTTCAACCATGATATCATGCATGCAATGATCGAAAGAGATTTGGCTTATAGAACCTGGATAGCTAACAAAAGTGAACAAAATCACAATCAATATAAGCGTCTACGTAACCGTGTTACACATCTTATTAATGTGGCTAAGGCAAATTATGTTTTGAGATCAGTAAACGGCAGTGGCTCTAGTAAACAACTCTGGTCAAAACTGAAAAATTTGAATGTAGCTAAATCGAGCAAAACGGACCTACAATATCCGAATACTAGTGAGGAAATTAATGAATACTTTGCCAGCAATTTTTCATAAGACTCTTTACATGTTCCGTTGATTGCCAGTAACACAAATGGGTTTAGGTTCTGTCCAACGACTGAATATGAGGTGATCAATGCCATAGCTACAATTAAATCCAATGCACTAGGATTGGACGGAATTCCCATAAAATTTGTCAAGCATGTTCTTCCTTTGGTGATTACCCAGATTACATATGTTTTCAATGCCATTATTAAGTCCTCAAAACATCCTCGGGCTTGGAAAGTTGTGAAAGTTATTCCTATCTCAAAGAAAGCAGGTAAAACAGATTTGAATAATTTGCGTCCAATTAGTATTCTTTGTGCAATATCTAAAGCTTTCGAAAAAATCCTAAAAAGTCAAATTAAGACATTCTTAGACAGATTCCAACTTTTAAGTCCCTATCAATCGGGTTTTCGAGCAAAGCACAATACAACCAGCGCTATATTGAAAGTTCATGATGATTTACACTCTTGTATTGATAAAAAAGGCATCGCTTTGTTAATGTTGCTCGATTTTTCAAAAGCGTTTGATCGAGTATCTCATAGCAAACTTTTAATAAAATTGTCAAGGCAATTCGATTTTTCAAATGAAGCTCTAAATTTGGTTAAATCATATTTGGTTGGTCGCCAACAAAGTGTGTTTCTCAATGGAGCAAATTCTGATCTTATCAACATTGTCTCTGGTGTGCCACAAGGCTCAGTTCTAGGGCCAATTCTGTTCACTCTATTTATAAAATGATCTTCCTTCAGTTCTTCATCATTGCAAAATACATTTATTCGCAGATGATGTTCAAATTTATTTTCATTCTTCTGATCTTTCTGAGCATGATATGGCGGTTTTGATTAATACAGATTTGTCCAGAATATACAACTGGTCCAAGCGCAACCTATTTCTTTTGAATGCCTCCAAATCTCGTGTTATGCTTACCCTCTATTAAACTCGGAGATGATGAAGTAGTTTATGTGAATAAGTTTACTGTTTTGGGAATAATTTTACAAAGCGACTTAGAATGGGGATGGTCATGTAAATTCTCAGTGTAGCAAGATTTACCTGTTCAGTCACATCGATTTCAGAATCAAAGAGACGCAAAGGTCGAACGCCATTACGGTTTCGCCTTTCCGTGAAAAGAACAATAGATGTTTTACTCGGATTAACCGAAAGGCCATATTGGCGACCCGGATAAAAACTAACCATAGGGTGTATGGTGAAAACCATTCCTGCACCATACAGTGTACCAGCTACAATAAAGTGTATTGTAATGAAATGGTTCGCTATACTATACATTTACATTGGATTTTTATGTAACAATATATTATACTGTTTTTCTTACGTTTGAACCATTCACTTTTCCGAAACATTATTTTTCCGTGAATTTTTAATTATTTCTGGTGTTCGATTTGAATAGATCGTATGTTTGCTGTGATTCCTATGCAGATTCGACCTATTCAAATCGAACACCAGATTTATTCAGTTTAAGATTTTTTCCGTGCTTTGTTTTGTTGATGTTTGTGACTTTTTTGATGCAAAGGAAAGGAAAGAAAAAAAGTGAATAAGTTGAAACATCAATTTAACCTTTTGGAATCGATTTTTTTCGCCGCTGTTGACGCAACCTCGCTGGTGTCGAACACGTTTGTTATGCTCGGTTTCATCGCCGGGGTCATATATGACCCCTCCGGCTCCAAAGGGTTAGTGCCAATAACATGTTTAAATCAGTGGTAAACCAGATGTCCTAAGAACTGCAGGTCCAAGCAGGGGTCCAAGAGATATGGCGGGCTCGAGGGCGGGCTAGGTGTGTAGAGTGCGATGAGAGAAATACTACCCAGGTAACCACTAAGCACTGTTCTGAGCATTATAACGGCCATTAAACAGCTTTTCAGTGCTAAGTAGCTCTATATAACCAGTAAGAACTAAATTAAGCCCTGTAAGCCTATATAAAGCCTACAAGCTGTAAAGAAGTTTGTCAGTGCTGTCACAGGGCTTGGAGCACATGACGTTTATATCAATCAAAATAGATTTCGACCAAAACAGACTCGAGTCGGTCATTATCAATACATTTTAAACATCCATGTCGGACGGGATTGACGAAACGGGATTATTTTTGGCATATTTATCGGAATGGTGTTGTTAAATAGATAATGGAATTTGGTTATCTTGATTATTCCATTTTTTTTCAATCAAGACAAACTCCAGCTCGTTTCCCTCTTCTTGTGAAACGTTTCCCGACCATTTATATAAACATTGCTTCTCCTGCATCAATTCCTGCGTTCGTTACCACCAACCTTACCACTGAATCATCCTCATCCCATATCATTTTCAACCCTCGAAATGCCCAAACTATTTTGTTTTTCATGGTTTAAATACTAGTTTGATCACACCATTCCCATGGTGCATTGGTGGAGCAGATGAGAAAGGCAACGGACTTGGACTTGATCAGGAACTCGGAGGACAACAGCTAGAATCTGGATGAAGTAGCAAAAAAGCAACTTCAATGGAAGCGAAGGAAGTTAGAAAAGAACAGGAGATAAACAATTTTTTTTTCTTTTTTCTTTGTCTCACTTTTGACAACTTTCGCTCCAGAGACTTGGTACGATATTTTAAAGTTGGCCGTATATCAGCCGAATAATTCGCCAAAAGTGGCTTTTGAGCAGCTCTATAAGAGGATATAGAACCAATTAGCTCTGTTAGCCAGGTTCTACATTCGACTATAGAGCCGACTTAATGCCATTTTTACGGCTTAATGGTTACTTGGGTAATGCAATGTAGGCCAACCCGGAAAGATGCAGGTCAGATTACCGTAAATCAGTAGATGAGTTCAACACTTCAACACTATTCTTTCTGTATTTGCATTTAGGGGAGTTTTCTCCTCTTCTCTCTTGTGAACTTGCCTTCGACCACAATCGAATCAAATGCGGTTGACAAACTTTATCTTTGACGTAGAGCCATCTTTAACATATGGACTGGACTGAACACTGAAATGACTTTTAATATAGGTTCATCTGCGAGTTCGCTTTTTAACCTAACTTATATTTGAATCGAACTTGACAGTTATCTCATGAGTTGTTATGTATTTCAAACTTTAGTCAAACTGGTGCCTCAATATTGCAATAACGGTTAAGCACGCTGTAATGATACTTATGTACCTCGTCACCCACTTCATGCAACTACATTAGTGGTCTAATAACACTTAGCGCGCTCGGCATAGTTCCATCATGCCGCTCAAAGTGTTGCCACAAATAATGCTTAGTTTGCGAAACCCGATTATCTGGCTGGTGGGGAATGGGCGCCCAAGCTTCAACTGTTAATGCAATCAGAGACTACTCAGACGTGGGCGATCCTATATATGGAGGGTTATCCAAAACGCTCTGGGAATTCCCAAAGCGCATTCTAATAAATCTAATAAGCCTAAGATGCCATTAACAGGAGGAAAATGGCAAGATAATATAACAATATATGGTTTATGTAATGTAAAACAATTCAACATAACAAAAGAGAACCATTCCAAAACCATTTGATTAAATGTATAACCAGTAGTGAAATTACAATTAAAAACAATTTATTTACGGTACATTTTATTGTTTGAAACAATTCATGTACCATACAATGTACGGTATATTTAAACCCACGTATCAGTATTTTGAACAATTCATTAACAATAAAATGTATGGTTTTGCAAAAAAATATATATGGAGAAAAATATTTTTTTATATTGTTACGATACTTAACAACCTGTATAATATATTGTAAAAATCTTATTTACAATTCACGGTATGGTATCCAACATTACATCTTATTGTTTTTGTATTTTTATTTTTACAGTGGTGTCTATTGTAAAAATATGGTTCTAAATAGTACTGTTACAATATAACGTTCGGTTTTTCTACTGTATTTTTTATTCGGGGACACCAACCCTCAACTACCTGAAGGGCGTTTTGCATCAGGTCGGAAAGGGTGCTGATGCACATACCAACTAACAATGTTAGGTAGTCGTCGGTAAAACCATAAGTAGGAAAACCGCTATTATTGAGTTGCCTCAATAGCGTATCTGCTACGAGATTCCACAAAAGCGGTGATAAGACTCCACCTTGGGGGCATCCACAAACACTCAATTTCCTAATCCTTGCTAGACGCAATGTCGAGAAGAGATATTGCAGACTACATCCCAAATTGGACTATCACACTTTTTTTGTTAAGCCTAAAAAGTGTGATAAAAGTGCACATTTGCCTCGGATCGTCTCGACGTCTTTGGTGCACTTATTCCTCTATTTACAAGGAATAAGTGCACCGAAGACCTCAACTCGATCCGACGTGGTCCTGCGCTGCAATCACACTTTGAAGGTCTGTGCACACTATTGTGTCAGTCCAATTTGGGGCGCAGTCAGCAATATCGGTTTTTGAGCATTTGGTGAATCCAATTGGAAATCATTGGAGATATACCATGACTCCGTGCGGCTTCCAATATGGCATCGAAAGGCACGTTGTCAAAGGCACCCTCGATATCTAAGAAAACACCAAAACAATATTGCTTTTGAGCGAATGCTTTCTCGATATCGTAAACAACCTTGTGTGAAAGAGTCACAGTGGACTTACCAGATTGGTAGGCATGTTGGTTCACATGAAGAGGCACGTTGGCCAGATGAATATCACGGATGTGATGATCCACAATGCGTTCTAAGCATTTCAGAAGAAAAGAGGTCAAACTGATAGGTCTGAAACTCTTTGCTTCTTTATACGACGCGCGACCCACTTTCGGAATAAACTTTACAGTAATATCCCGCCAGGATTTGGGAATATACCCTGTAGCAAAACTGCAAACAAGTAGTTTTTTCAAAACATGTTTGAAATAATCAAATCCCTTCTGAAGCGAAATAGGATAAATCCCATCTGCCCCAGGAGATTTGAAAGGAGCAAAGCTATTAAAAGCCCACTCAATCGATTCTATAGTTACAGCCGAGCCGAAGCTAAAGAATCATAACTACAAGAAAAGACATCAGGATCATCCGAAGATGTAATATCTACACATCCAGGGAAGTGTGTGCTGAATAAGCATTCCAGAACTTTGAAGTCAGATCGCCATTTGGCAAACGAAGTTCGTTCACCCGGAAATCCTTAGATTTCGCAAGGATTTTGTTTAACCGACTGACTTCACTCAAGCTGGAAACATTTGTACAAAGGTTTTTCCAGCCGGATCGCTCAGCAGACCGGAGAGCTTTCCCGTAGGCCTTGCGAGCCGACCTGAAAGCCTCCGAACCAGCCGAACGTCGTCTGTTCCAACTCCTTCTACATTGTTTCCTGAGTTTCGCCAGATCAGAGTTCCACCAAGGGGTTCCTCTTGTGATCTTCACAGACCGTAGAGGGCATGCTTCTTCAAAAGCTTCTATGATGAAGGTCGTTGTAGTATCGACGGCATCATCTAAATCACTTGGAGTGTCAATGGATGGTGAATATCCATGAAATTTGGCTGCAACCAAATCAGTATAAAGATCCCAGTTTGTTGACCGAGGATTCCTGAAACGCAATGTTTGCGAAGTAACATTTAAATGTTCAAAAAAGGTATAGCGATAATCAGATAAAGATTCTTTATCTGACACATGCCAATTGGTCAGCTCGTGACTAATTCTGCTAGAGGAAAGTGTTATATCTAACACTTCCTCTCTAGCAGATACCATGAAGGTTGGGCGGTTGCCTATGTTAAGTAATGCAAGATCTGTACTACTTAAGTACTCCATCAAACTGGAGCCTCTCAAGTTAATGTCTGAGCTGCCCCAGATGATATGGTGAGCATTAGCATCACTGCCAACAATTAGCGGAAGGCCTTTTGAAGTGCAGTATGCGATGACTTGTTTGAAAGCATCCGTAGGGGATGGTTCATCATGCGGTAAATACACAGAACAATAGACGTATTTCCTGTTGAGGTTTCCAACAGATACATCAATTGTGATAGCACATACATCTCTGGTGGTTAGTTCAGAGATGAGTGTAGCAACTATTGCGTTGTTGACAAGCACACAGGCTCGAGGCATGGCACGCGAGTTTGCCATTTCATGTTTACTGAAAGTGACAAACATCGGGTTCACAAGGTTTCCTAGATAGAAATTTCCCTTACGAAAGTAAGGTTCTTGTACCAAGGCCACTTGGGCTGTACCATTTTGCATAAGTCTGCAAAGATTGATCGTTGCTGTTCTTTTATGCTGAAGATTGATCTGAGCTATCCTAACCGTAGCCACTACCCAAACTAGGTAAGATTAAACTCTTCGCAACAACAGCACAACAAAGAAGAGCAACAATAAAACCAAATCGGTATCGATTGGAAAACGCCAAAGGCGAGGATACACAGAATACACTGTGTAAATCGCATAATGCGAAACCATATAGGTGAAAATTTAAACTAATTAACAACATCTTCATAATCCCGCCCTTATTTAGCCTCAAGTGAGACTAAAGAAGGGCAGCTGATTGTCTCGGAGAAACACAAGGTCCACTGCACCATTGCTCCGGTTAGCGCAGTAAGGGCTACATACTGTGGAGGGCGCCCTGGTACTCCACAGGCTCCGTTAGCGGTTAGGTTTTTTTTAGACCCCCCTAGCCATTCATTCCTAGGCACGGTAAGCATAAAGCCGCATCACACCATGTATTAGGGGTCACCTGTTGGTGGATTCTTACCACCGGAACAGGCGGTCCGTAGTGTTATTCTTAGCCAATTGAGACAATCGCTACCGACAATACACAGCTATCTAGGCTGATCGAGAAAAGAAGTCAATATTGATGATGAACTTCATACAGACTCGAACAGCCGAAAAAACGATATGGAAACACTGATGCAACGATATGGAAACAAAATAGATGAGAAATTATCGACCAAATCAAAATCTATGAACATATCGCTAATGTTATTTATCATTTTTCCTTTTTTTTTCTTTTTCTCGTTTCAGCAACAAAATCGAAACCTCTCTATCTCTTCATTTCTGCCTCTTCCCATCCTATTCCCACATCTTCTTATATCCCCCATCTATTTAATGTATCTGACACTTGTTGGGACTGGTAACGCCAGCGCCTGCCTGTGGAAGATCCCGGTGTGCTAATTCGGTGTAGGACATGTTAACGGGGGAGGCCTAGTAGGTCCACATCTGCCTACAAGCAGATGGGCTGATAGTTGAGCAATTACAATTACAATTACAATTTTATGCTATAACTCTGCCAATTTTGAACCAATTGACACAATTTTTTGAACGCGGTGAGATACGTAATGTATCTAATTCCAAGACAATTGGTTTGGAATTGACTGAGTCATAGCAAAAAGTGCCCAAAATATCGGACACTGCCCGAGTGGCTTGCTACCCTACTACATATCACCGCTACTGTTCCTGATCGTTATCGATGAGATCCTGGTAGGTGCGATTGATCTTGAACCAAAGCGTGGGTTGCTGTGGTTGCAACCCATTACCATGGAGCACATACATGACTTCGATCTGGCTGATGACGTTGCTCTCCTAGCCCAACGGCGCTCTGATATGCAGAGTAAGCGTGCGCAGCTTTTTCTTTCTTCTCGCCTATTCTCTTCGATAAACACAAGAAAGAGCGAGATAAAAGGGGTGGCAAAGGGCCCCTTCTTTTATCTTTCTCTTTCTCGTGTTTGTTTACGAGAGTGAGTAAAAAAAAAGAAAAAGCTGCGCACGCTAGAGAGAGTAAGCTCGATGATCTTGCCGATCGCTCCCCGGTGGCAGTACAGGTCTTACCATAAACGTCAACAAGACCAAATCGTTGGATGTAAACACGGTCAACCCTTCCAGTTTCACGGTAGCTGGGCAAGTAGAGAATGATGAAAGCTTTGAATATTTTGGTAGCCAAATGGCAGCCAATGGTGGCACCAAGAAGTCTTTGATGCAGTCTTGCTCTCCCACAGGAAATTTGGATTGTGCTACTTTGCCCCGAATGTCGTTTCCCCGTACACCGGTTCCCCGAATGGCCCGTTTCCTCGAATGGTCCGTTTCCCCGAAAGTCAGTTCCCCGAATGACACGTTTCCCCGAAAAGACTATATATTACATTCTTGTTCGAAATGATCACGTGTCACAAAATGTTCGTGTCCTAGGAACTATGTTATTCAAAAAGATATCCTACCATAGTTAGACAGGTCTAGAAAGAACGAGCAACAATGTAAAGAAGAAGTCATATTACCATTCTGCATTCAGCAGGGTTTCAGCAGGTCTGAGGAGCAATAAAACTTGAAAGAACCGCCTATAAAATAAAGAAGGGTGTGATTCGGGGAAAAGTACCATTCGGGGAAATGGCATTCGGGGAAACGACATTCGGGGAAAAGTACAACCGGAAATTTGATGTTTACTGAGGTCCTCATTTTAAAAAAATACGAAGGAGTGAGGAAGATAGCACAAACTGGTGCACAGGCTAATAGGTGTGTGGATTGCGCAGTAGCTGGGCAATCAATGAGGATCAATAGATGCCTGCGGTATATAATTCGTGCATGGTGGCCTCACAACTGGATCTCCAACGTGCGCCAAGGGCTGAAAGTCTTTTAAATAAAGACAAATCAATCAATCAATCCAACGTGGAGCTCCATCGTTGATGTCATCAAAAGCCGCTAGCGAAAGGGTCGGCCACACTTTTTGTAGGGAGGCTCATGGCGGCGCAACCTCAACAAGGAAATAAAGGAAGTCGACAGAAATTTTACCTGGCCACAGGTCAAGGCGATGGTGGACCATCGCCCAGGATGGAGATCTTTTAATTCGGCCCTCTGCATCACCATGGGTGCTCAGGACTGAAAGTAAGTACGTAGATGAAAAAAGGCAAATGCTGTGTATTCACTTTGCTAAGTGATTGATGTCATGTAACCTCTAACGAAACAAAGCACTTCGACAATGACTTTTCATAAGGACCTAACTGACGGCCACATCCTGTTATAGAAACAAGAAGAATAATGATTTAGTTTGTTCTGATCAAGTTACTAGCGAAAGAATGGATCGACGAAAAGAAATCGGTCAAGTGAATTATGCTCTAATGAAAAATCCAGGCATTATGTGCTCCTAATCGACGTACACGATGATTTGTCCATGGGCATCTTGTCACACTGATTGGTAACGCTACAAAGCCACACACGGGGAACGACAAAGTAAACGACTTTGCAAGACCCTGTCATCACGTTTCTTACAAAACAGGATATAAACTAGAATAATTTATTCTCAACAGACGAAGGGAATCCATTCACAATCACACGAAACATACATCCTCTCATTCCTCAACAATACAATCGCAAATTTGATACAGTTAGAGTGGCATGTAGGAATATCATCGGTTCAGTTCTTCACGGTTAATGCGAGTACTTCTCCCTGCAAACGTTCCGACAGTTGTGATCGCTTCGAAGCCACTCATCGGAACCATCACAACAGTCGCAAATGCCATCGTTGACCCACGAGCTGGGTACCGATGCGTATCCGCCACGACCCGTCTGATGGCGTTTTTGGAAGCGACAATAAAATCGACCCTTCTCGCAAGCATTGGTTCCCGGCTCATCGCTGCCGTCCTCGGGACAGTCGCAATAATCGTCGTTCACCCGGCTCCAACTGATTTCTCGTTTCCCGCTCAGGCAACGGAACATCGCGGTAGTGCGCACGGAGTATGCATCGATGTCCCGCAATCGAATACCACTAAAAGATAAGCGCGAATTAGATGAGAATTTAGTGAAGGATACAATTTAGACGACCTTACCGCAGAATTCTCTTCTCGTAGTTCCCAACTTTCTCAACGTAAGCATACCGACTGTCGTCGGATGGGCCACTCAGCACTGTGATGCTGCTACTGCTGACATTACCACCAGCCACCACCGCTCCTCCTCCGCCTTCATCGCGCACCTTGTTCCCTGCATCGTCATCTGCCGATTCTGCGACGACTTTGGCGGCTTCATTCCCTGCCGAATGGACACCATGTTCATTATTATTAGCCTGATTTGGGGCGGCTTCTTGCCGGACGAGCGCACCCGCCCACGAATCCGTTTGCAACTGACTGATGTAGAAGATCTGATAGCCGAAAAAGACAATGGCCATCAGCAGCACTCCCAGCAAGGTCATCTTCAGCTTTTGCTTGTAGAAAGGCTTGTAGTAGATGTTGTCTCGTTTGACCCATGTTTTACGCATATTCTGTTCTATAAACTACTTTTCTAAGGCGAAAAATCACTTATAAAAATGTGAATGCTACCGTAGTGGCTACTAGGACTATGATAAAAGCTAGTGAAATATCGGAAAAATTGACTAAATTTCAGTTCTCTTGGTAATTCACTGATGCGATGCTACGTATTTACAACACGTCTTCTTCGTATGCTTTTTGATGGCATTTTGGATGCAATCATCCCAGTGACGTTGACGTTTGGCTTATTGCAAAAGCTTCCGCAAATTCCGTAATAAAGAAAAAAAAATATCTGTAAATATTTATTTAATAATTTGTAATAAATATTTTTTGAAATTTCAATAATGCTTAGTTTATTTTCAATCCATAACTTTGAAAATAATAATTATTCTTTTAGCAGTTTTTGTACAGCTTAGGTAAATACATGCAAACTAAAGTGTCTCGAGTATACCAAAGTGGCGAATCCTTGTCGTTTTGACAGGTCTCCTGCTCGATTGGAACTATGGGGATGACATAAAATCTAAAGTGTCTCGAGTATACCAAAGTGGCGAATCCTTGTCGTTTTGACAGGTCTCCTGCTCGATTGGAACTATGGGGATGACATAAAATCGACTGTTCCAATTTTGACGTTTCTCCTCTTTGTTTTATCCAGGCTCGTTAATAAAATCGACTGTTCCAATTTTGACGTTTCTCCTCTTTGTTTTATCCAGGCTCGTTAATGCAAACAAGAAAGCATGTTTTCTGGGCAAACATAAGCTAAACCAAAAGTTTCTCTATGCCAAGAACTTTTTGTAGACATCAATAATGAATAAATATATTATACGTATTGTGAACAAATATGCTCGGTTAACTAACTTTTTACAAATGTTATTGAAATGCATTCTATTTTCACGCATTATATGAGACAAGCTTGCATTTCTTTACAAAACTTTATGAATCTTGCATAGTGACATCGTTTATGAATGTAGCATAAATGCCTCATCGGCCCAAGATAATTGAAGCCAATCGCTGTGGACATTACACTCAAAAAAATTTACACGTCTGAGCAATGTGTTTTACATATAGATTTGCGCAAATTGTAAAACTTTTGAAAGTCACGTGTAGAACATATACAATCGCCAACTTCATTTTTCCCTCGGACTATAAAGCAGCCCACATGATTGTAATGTGTACCTCACGTGGAATCCGAATGAAATACATATGTATTCTGATTGAAGTGCCAATTAATTCACCTTTTCAATCTAATGAAATTCAAATTGTGAATATTATGTTTCCAGTTCAAAACCGAATTAGCGACATTTTTTCTTTGACTTCCGCTGCTTTTGCCTTGCGTTAAACACAATGTCGGAAGTGGGGCGCTGTATAGAGCACCAGGTGTACAATACAGCGCCCCACTTCCGACAGTGTGTTTAACGCAAGGCAAAAGCAGCGGAAGTCAAAGAAAAAATGTCGCTAATTCGGTTTTGAACTGGAAACATAATACATAAATGTCATATCGAACTACATACGCATTTTATGTTATAATGCACATGGATCATTGTTTGCTACCCATGTAATCCTCGAGGCAAAAATTCTTTGTAAAGTGCCCTTATTTCACGCGAGCTCTATTTTACCATCAAGATTTTAGTTTTGAACTTCGAATGACTTTTTAAATCTTTTGACATTCAAATTAAAATCGTGAAAGCAAAATCGAGAGCTCGCGCGAAATACAGACACTTCACTTTAAAGGTGAATTCCATACTCTGTTTTGATTAAAACTCGAAGTTTGTAATTGTTATAACATTGTTGTTTCTTTTATTTAGCTTGTTCAATGTTATGCTAAATTTGATAGTAAAAATATTATACTTACATTATTCTTTCACTAGTTCACGCTTCCGGCACATCCCTGGGCACATCAGATTCTGGAATCTCCACTCGGAAGATCACTATCCGGTGGATGCAACTTCGTATTATGGGTTGGAACAACAGCCGGCACTTTGCTAGCAAGTATGTTCCCAATCCACAAGGTTGACTGTATCCATCTGTGGTGTATCGTTTTCCCGGTTCGGTGGCATTCAGCCCCAACGCGCAAGTTGCTGCACGATTAACGGAATGTCCACCCGCGGAATTTCCCTTCATCGCCGATATCCTTAGTACGACAGTCACGCATTAAATTGAGAAACACACTCATTTATCCTGTAGAAGTAATGGAAGTTTTATAAAATAACAGCTTTTTTATGTAAAAATAACGAGTCTTACCCTGCATTTCAGTTGAAATGGCCGACGGCACGATCACTTTATGTTGCTGGTTGGCCATGTTGAAAACCGTTTGACGTTTGAAGGTTTTTTCATGGGTCATGTGTCACCAATTATGATATCCATTTGGAAAAAACAGTAGCGCAAATTCATTTGAAAAATTTCTTCAAGTTAAATAGTATCACATGTGAGATTGTAAAGTTTGGCTGTTTGATTCAGTTAAAAATAGACGCATTCGAACACAAAATGTAACAAAGCTTAGATTGAAGCACGGGGGTGATCACTTCAATAATAATATTTAATATGAGTATGCATACGATTAAATATATTTAAATTTATAGCTTTGTTTCGATGCTATAAAAGTGCACTTGAACTGAAATTTTGGTCAAAGCAAACTTTGACTTAGTCTTGTTCCAATTTGTTTATTTGACTGTCAAAGAAAAAATACCATTGAAATAACCCAAGTTCTTTTTTTCCTTGTTCCAGTGAAAATTTCACACAATAGTTTACCCTACAGAGTTTAAGGATATAAATAAATTAATAAGAGCTTAAATTGGGGGTTCGATGTGATGCTCTTTGGAGCCTGGAATCGATTCTTTGCCATAGGAAACCATGCATGCAGGTTTCAATCCTCTGAAGTAAATAACGTCTTCAGGGGGTAGACGTCTGAGGGTTCAGACGTCTGAGGGGGTATTTCGTACCGCGGTACATCGGTAACAATAAACGTCCAGTATTCTGCGACCAAGACTATTTAAACCATACATATATACCAGTTTGTGGACAATTAGAGTAGACAATTAGGCAGCCTCGCAGCATCCTCACCAATCACTCAATATACCCTACGGTATCAAGCCAGTTTTCTCGGTACAACGTCGAAACAGCACTAACGCTAATCAGAGCACCAAATTGCAATCCGATATGTCCCCGTTTTGATGTACTTTTCAAGATATAAAATGACTAAAGCAATTCGCCTGAGTCAATAAAATACTCAAGTTTCCTCACACGCCGATATTCCAGTTACACTGATAGACAGCTTGCGGTAATAACGAGCACACAAATGTTTTCAAATTTACCATGGCAAAACGTGATCATCGACCAACAAACGCTTCTTGTGTGCGTTTTGTTTCCTCACTTATCAACCGGTTCGATAGCCGAGTGGTAGCGTCCGAGCCTGGTGATCTCAAGGTTCTTGGTTCGAATCCGGCTGCCAACAGACACTTTTTTTAATTGTAAATCGGGTCCATGGTAGAATTGAAAACATAAATCTGTTGTTGAGATGAAACGAAAATCAGTCTGCACAAATCAAGTGGCGTTGTGCATTTAAGTTGACCCTCAGAATAGTAATTTCAACTGCAAGCCGCCTTTCAGTGTAGATTAATCCGTAAAAAATGAAATACTATTTTGTATCACTTACAACACAATAACATATATTTTATACATAACTTTTAATCTTGTAGTTCAAAGTGAATTTTTTCGAAAATTTAAAAGTCAAAATGTGAATATAAAGGTTTTTTGATTTCATGCTAATATTCGGTGCACGATTCGGTCACAAAAGGCTACAAGACAAAATTTTCTGGGACAACAGCGGTGGGAATTTTGCAGATTTCGAGGAACGAGCAGCCTATTGTTCAATTTTTAAAATATATGTTACAGTTCCTGGCGATTGTAAGCAGCACTTGGGCAGCAACATCAAAATCTTTTCCCTAAAATGATAAAATATTGTAAGAAAATCGAAGAAAAGCGTAGAAATAATAAATACTTAAGATAATTGTCGACTTCGACAATGACAGATACAAACAATTGAAAAAATGTTGGATTTCAGTGACTACTGTGATTACTTAATGATATTTCAGTTCAGTGGCAGAAATTTTATAGCATACATATTTATGAAATTTGATTAAATATATTTAAAATTTCTCAATATTATTAGAGTGATCACCCCCGTGGATTGAAGTGAATTACATTGGATTCAGTGATGTAAGCTGTGCTGGGAATTCCATATTATGATTCAGATTTATCTAAGAGAACGTCCATAAATTACGTCACGCAAAAAATGACCATTTTCAACCCCCCCTCCCCCCTATGTCACACTTTTTGTATGGGACCTCCGAATTTTTTGTATGATTCGTCACACTTTGCTCAACCCCCTCCTCCCCCCTCAAAGCGTGACGTAATTTATGGACGTTCCCTAATGTGTTTTAAAAGCATAATACATTGGAAAAACACATCAGACTAACGTTGACGATTTTGACTCAGCTCATAAGTTAAAACACGTCAATCGATCGTGTCGATTTTTTTCAGTGTCTCTCTCTCTTCTTGGCGTAACGTCCTCATTGGGACAAAGCCTGCTTCTCAGCTTAGTGTTCTATGAGCACTTCCACAGTTATTAACTGAGAGCTTCCTCTGCCAATGACCATTTTGCATGCGTATATCGTGTGGCAGGCACGAAGATACTCTATGCCCAAGGAAGTCAAGGAAATTTCCTTTACGAAAAGATCCTGGACCGACCGGGAATCGAACCCGTCACCCTCAGCATGGTCATGCTGAATATCCGTGCGTTTACCGCCTCGGCTATATGGGCCCTATTTTTTCAGTGTATCAGAGAAAATAATTTTAATAATTTAATAGGTACACGGAGAGACGAAACTACCCAAAAGTGAGTTCTTTCCACCCAACTTCGGGGTTGCGTGCGTCAAGCCAATTTTGAGTTGATGGAATCGATGTTTTTGTTGGGTTGTTCCCGCTTGCTTCCATGTGAAAAAAAATACCTAATTTTAAGTTTTTTCCACCCAACCGAAATTTTGACTAGGTTGTATTCACTCAAATTTGAGTACTGTGCTAGAAACTCAGTGTTGGCTTGACGCACGGAACTGCAAAAGTTGGGTTGTTTCTCTCTTCACTCTCTGACAACAATAGAAAGAGCGCATGAAAAGGGAGATGAAAAAGAACTCAAAATTGAGTTTAAAAGTACCTAATTTTGAGTTTTTCAGTTTCTCCGTGAGAGAAGCGAATAGTGTGAAGCCAAAAATACCTTATCGAACCGTCAAACTGGTATCCTAATGAACAAAATCAACAAACCTTGACGATTGCCGCAAAAGTGAAGATAAGTATTGCACTCATTTCAAACAAATTTTCACCAAAGTTTCCAAATATTATGGACATTGATTTCTTGAATTAATGAAAATTGTTCCATTTTGGAACATCAGTTTCATAATTCCAAGTTAATACAACAACAGTATAAAAAGTTTTCAAATGCGGTATGTGCGATAGGCACTACCTTCGATGGGTGGATTAATCAGCTTTGCGACAGTTGCCAGCATCCGAGCAATGAAATCAAAACAGAAAAAGTGTTGCCGTTCAGGCGGTTGTTCACTCTTCGCTTCTCTACCTATTTTCTCTGAACATTATCTCTCTTGAGCATTTCCATGAGTTTCAAGATTTTGAAGATAATGAGCAAATTATTCAATAGCATGGAGAAGAATAGAAAATTGGGAAAAGATTTTTGCTTGCATTACAAAGTATTAAACTAAAATGGTTTTCATAATGTATTCGAACTAGATTCATTCTCTATGATAGGATAAGATGGTGATGCTCATCAGCTTTCATTTTCAAATCAAAGCATTTTGCCTCACATTTTTTCGATCAACGATCAAATCTGACTATACATGTCTTGTCTATGCTACCATTGCACTGAGATCCAAATGAATAAGGGCTGGGACATTCCACTTGTTCTCAAAGTGCAATTTAAGCAGCTCATGCATTTTTGATCAATAACGGCGCCGGCTACGTCCTTATATTGTGTGAAGAATTAGCATTAAGTTAAAATTCACAAATAAAAAAAAAAAAAAAAATACGTCCTTATAGTCAGTTGGGAAGGGAATTTAATGCTAGAGTGTGTTGGTTGTTGCTTCTAAAGACCGAGAGCACCTCTGCATCCCCAAAACCAGCACGGACTGGGGTATTTGTTAGGAAAGGATGGAAGAACTGGGAGTCACCGTTGGGTCGGTGATGCGATCCATGGATATGGGATATTTATAGTGTTCGTAAGGTGATAGATTGTTTGGTGATTACTGTGAAGGACAGGTGGCACAGTTCGCTTTGGTTGCATAACTTGTAGGCGTTATATACACTGTGCTGTGGAAGTTGGAAGGAAGGGAAACGAATTTTTGCAATTCGTTTCTCGTTTTAGCGTTGGCTATGAACATATGAATATACATTAGTTGTATTATGTAGAGAAGAGAGAGACAGAGAGCGAAAGTGGATAGAAAGATACAAAGTAGGATGAAAGAGACGGGCCAGGGATTGAACCCATGACCTTCTGCATACGAATCAGAAGCGGTAGTCACTAGATCACCAAGCCCAGCATTTTGGCTCGCATTTTTTCAAGCACAAATCCGAAGATTTGTTAAACGCATTGTTCTGAAAATGCTACTTATACACTATAGTGATTACTGCGAGTGAGCAAGCAATGAGTAGCATTTTCAGATCAATTTGTTTGATGAATGTCCAGATGGGCTCGAGAAATTTAAGTTAAATAAAAAGCGGTCTTTGGGGCTGTCCATAAACCACGTGGTCATTTTTTGGGGAATTCTCAACCCCCCCCCCCCCCCCCGCGTGGTCATTAGTCCATACAAAATTTTTTATTCGTCCATACAAAATGGTCATTGGCCGAACCCCCCCCCCCCCCCCCCCTTATGACCACGTGGTTTATGGACAGCCCCTTTGTGGCAGACATTTTAGCAATCGTGACCTTAAACCAGTGGTCCTCAGGCTTACTGTCTACGCGGGCCATAATTGAATTGTACAAGAAGGCTGCGGGCCGCAAGGCATTTAAGAATTTATTTTGATAAAATTTTAATAGAGTTTCAGGATTTAACTTGGATATACGAGCCGTGCTTTATATTCTACACTCTTAAACCAAGGAGCTTATTATCCCTTTCGTGCTGAACCAACATAATTGTGCTGTTGAGCGGTAACAGTTTTGCATATTTTTTTTCATCTGTTTAGACTTTGTTCTATATGATGTAAATTGTTCCATTAATTTAGCCACAAACTTGCTAAAAACGTCCGTCGCTACCAATAAGCAAGTGCTTCGCTTCTTTCCCGATACCGGTAGTGGCCCTATAAAGTCCAGTGTGACAAATTGCCATTGGAGGGGTCACATTTTTGTTTCCTGACTTGCTCGTTTGGCAAGTTAAACATTCTCTGCAAATTTTCCTAATTTGTTGATTCATCCTTGGCCAAAAGAATCGCTCTTTGACCGCCGCAACTGTTTTCTCGAACCCAAAGTTGGCTTTTTCATGTTCCTGTCGAACGATAGGGACCCTTTCCGCTTCTGTCGGTAGACGTTTCCATAAGAATCGTGGATCCTTCTGACGACTGGAGTTCTTAACGTATTTAAAAATCTGTCCATCTATCACCCGATATTCGCCGTGATGTACGGATCGGCCTGGATGTTTGCCGCAAGTTCTTCGTAATTTGGGTCCGGTTGAACAACCATTAACGACTCGATCGATCTTGACAGGCATTCTGCCGTTATATTATTTTTGCCTTTACGATATTCTAGCTCGATATCGTATGATTGAATACGGAGGGCCCAGCGCAACAGCTTCGAGTTCCCCGATTCTGCTCCTATCTTAAATAGCCACAGTAAGCTTCTTGCGTCCGTGACTACCTTAAATCTCGTCCCTTCCACGTAATGACGGAAATTATCGATCGCTAACAGAACGCCTAAGCATTCTTTCTCCACTGCGGAGTACTTTCTCTGAGTAGAGCTAAGCTTTTTGCTAAAATATCCGACTACCCTAGTTTCGCCTTCTTGGTTCTGAACTAAGGCAGCTCCCACCGCGTTTTCTGAAGCATCGGATTCAATGACAAAAGGTTTGGTGAAGTCGGGGTTCGCCAAAATTAGCGCTGAGGTTAGCACTGACTTGAGTTCCGTAAAAGCGACCTCTGCCTCCTCGGTCCACGTAAACTTCTTCTTCTCCTTTTTCAACAAGTCCGTTATCGGCGCTGTGATTCTGCTGTATTCTTGAATGAATCTCTGGTAGAAACCAGCTAGACCCATTAGTCTTCTAATGTCCTTAACAGATTTTGGCCGGGCGTAATCCAGAATGGGCTGGATTCTCGAACGGTCAAACTCCCCTTTCCGTCAAAAGATAACCTAGGTACATTACTTTTTTCCTGCAAAAACGTGATTTTTCTAAGGAAATTGTCAGCTGAGCTTTCCTGAGACGCTCTGCGACGATGCCAAGTAACCGGATGTGTTCGTCTTGACTTTCAGTGGCGATAACGATGTCATCGAGATAAACAAATACAAAAGGCTTCAGATCAAATCCAATGACTTTGTTCATCAAACGGCACATCGTAAATGGCGCGTTACTTTACATAAATCGAAATAGGCCTTTTGATGTGCGGAATGCGGTGTAGTTTCTACATTCCTCTTTTAATGGTATTTGGAAATACGCATCTATTATTATTATCTTTATTATCGAGACTTTCAGCCGATGGCTGGTTCATCTCCGAATACGCATCTTTTAAGTCGATGATTGAATAGTATTTTGCATGACCTAGCCTGTGAAAAATACTTGTATGTGTGAAAACAAATATTTGTTTACGTTGCCTGTAAAATTTACCACAACAAGGTAAACAAAGAGTGGGCAAAAATGGTAAAACATGAAAAAGTTTAATCTGTCGCATATTTTTTATTTACAATTTATCTACGTAGTCAACGCTAGAAATCAAAAGAGTAGTTCTTTCAAATAAGGAAAAATAATAATTGCTTTTTTGGGAAATCTAAGAGTTCTGGTGGCCAAAGTTGAGAAATTTGTATGGAGATTTCACTTTTTTGCGCTCCGTCACGAAAGGGTTATGTGTTATAATTCAATCACCCTGGGCAAAGGCACAACCTTATGATCATCTTGATTGCTGTCAGGTCTCGGGGCTTGAATGAACCTTTACTCTACAGAGAAACACATGGCCATTTACTTAACCACACATTCTTTTCCAGCTCAATACGCAAATCAATCTCCCACCTTTCCTAATCCTTAATGCCACGCAAAACTTAAAAGCCGCCGGGCTAAAGACGTTGTAATGCCTACTCCCAAATTCCACGGTGTATTATAGATGATGTAAGTCCTTGGACTTGCATTGGAAACTTGGCTCTATGACCTCCTTGTGCATCAATAAAATAAAATGTAAAATAATACACTCAATAATGCTCATCAATCAGCTTCCGCGTCTTCTTTTTGTATTTTTGCATACATTTATAAAATTGAGCCACTGAAAAGTTAATAATGTTGGAAATGCTAAGCCTTAGAGATTTGCGGATCCTTCGCAGAGTGCGGGATTCGAGACGCACATTCGAGTCGAACGGGGGCGACTCCTACGTACAGCAGAGGACACTCAGGCTTTAGTATATGTTTTTCTACTAAACCATAGGGGGAAAATCTGCTCAACAGACACCCGAGCAGGAAGGTTCAGGTAGTGTGGGGTTAAGGCCATCTTCTACAACAAATGTATAAGCTAGGACTACTCTCTCCTCGACCCACTAAACAAATTTTATGGTCGCCAAACCCTTCGTCTCTCCGGAACTACTCTCTAAAGGCATTGCTTTAGAGAGGAGCTAGTGCACATCGCACCCTCATGGTTAGCTGCGTAGCCTGCAGCACCGAACATCGATGACACGCTTTGGGGAGTCCATCACGATAGCATGCTGGCGCTTAGTCAGTTTCCCGGGTGGCTTTCACCACTCCCTTTTTCCTCGGAAGGCGGGCAGGGTCAAACCCACGCCTGCTTCCAACTGCACAGCAAGTACCAATAATTGATAGTACCGCGTGCACATCGGCCACACTCTACGCTGGGAACGAAAGCTGCAAAATAGTGTTAGATTGGAACCCATCAGGACATCGCAGCAGAGGAAGACCCAGAGGCTCAAATTTGACCTGGTCACACTTCTCTAACAAGTTTCTGTTGGTTTCCTCGAACTCTGAAAATTTCATGCAGCTCAGATCTGACCTCACGATACTCATCGCATCCTCACACGGGTATTGTGACGAGTTCTTCTGCGTTACTGATCTCGTCTGGATTTTTAACCCTCAGAGTCGCCTTCGCTGTAAGAGCCCTCACCTGAATGCCCTCACCAAGGACTTCTTCCGCCAGACATTTGTAGAAGCCGCCCTTGGGTTTCTTATCGCGCTTGAGCTCGAGGATCATTTCACTTGATACGAGTACGCCTAATACTACGCACGTCGGCTCCCAGATCCACGAGGCTTCAAGACTTCCGATCCGAGTACTTGGACTGTTCAGTCTTGATGACGAGCGCGTCGCCCTTCTCGCTCTTGGCACCTTCCGTCCTACGTTTTCAAGGTCAGGTTTCCTTATGCTTGCGGTTTCTTCCTTTTCTTCTTTCTCTCTACTTTGGTCCAAGGGGCGTCCTTCCCCTGACCAGCTCTATCTTGTGGTTGTTGATCATCAATCAATGGTCGCAACCCCCCGTTCCCTTCGATCCGGGATGGGCCGGCCTTTTCAGCATAACTACCGACCTTCGGGGTTAGCATCCGTCTAGCCTTGCGGGCGCCATCTGGTAGCTGCTCACCTGATGGCTGCCTCACACGCTTCAGCATTTACTTGTTATCAACAATAGCATCCGCTACACCATAGACTGATTGATTGATTGATTTGTCCTTATTAAAGAGACTTTCAGCCCTTGACTGGTTCGTCTCTCTACCAGAGCGTTCATGATTAACAAAAAATTTAATCATGATTAATCATTGATGATTAAAATTTCAATTTTGGTGATTATTGATTATGATTAATGATTAATTTGATTTTTAGGATGATTAAAGATTATGATTAATGATTAAAATTGGTTTTATCTATGATTATTGATTATGATTAATGAATAAAAATGGCTCATTGATTAAAAATCATGATTAATCATGATTAATCAATCACAAAAAACTGGAAATGATTAAACTATATTTATTGTTTAACATGTTTGTTGCGACCCCTCGGCAGTGTTGAGAATACTCACTTGCAAGAGTGATACTCACTTGCTTCTATCTCAATCCAGAAGCATGCTATCAAAAAATGATGTTTGAAGGGCTTTTAGATTGTAGTTTAATCTAAAAGTTTGCCGAATAAAGTAAAGATCGCAGACGCATACCAAAGTTGTAAGAGAGCTGTGAGTACGAGGTGAGTAAAATTCGTGTAATTCATACTCACCTTGTGCTCACAGCTCTCTCACAGTTTTGTTATGCGTTTGCAACCTTTACTTTATTCGGCAAACTTTTAGGTTAAACTACAATCTAAAAGACCTTCAAACACCATTTTTTGATAGCATGCTTCTGGACTGAGGTAGAAGCAAGTGAGTATAACCACAGACAAACAGACGTAACACCTTGAACGATTTTCATGGAAATCCATCGCCCAGTTCACACTACCATCACCTGGTGGAAAAGTTGCACGAATCACTGTGTTGTGCAATATCGTCAACAGAAGGCGCTAGTGTGAAACGTCAAACGCATTGGAAAACGATGCGCGCGCCTCTGGTTGTGAAAGCCACAACTGTGAAAATTTAAAATGATCGTTAAAAGCGTGGTCGATGGAAATTTCGCAAGTGTTACGTCTGTTTGTCTGTGGTATAACTTTTCGCAAGTGAGTATTCCCAACACTGCCCCTCGGTCGGCGCGTCTCTACACAAGTCAAACGAATAAGGGTCAGCTGTGGTAACGTCAACGTGACGTGTAGGTTGCCACCGAGCGATCCGCTCGCCGTTGATGAATTGCAGAAAAAATCAAAACAGAAGCTACATGGAATGTGATGTGCAGTGAATGCTAGCCAAATTATTAGAATTCGTTAATCTTATACTGTTATTATTAGCATTAGTAGATCGAACGTGAACTTATGTACTCGATTGAATAGTGTGCTGGTATGCTTTGAATTCGTGGGCCTCATACCTTAATTTGAACTTAAATCTAGTTTTTTTCTCTTAGATAACCTATAATTGAAATAGTACGGTGGTAAATCTAATCACAATTAGTTAATACTAAGTTCTAAAACTACAGAACTACTACGTAAGTTGAACATTATTGAAAATTGAACTCCTAACATACTGAACAAGATCTAATTGGACAGGTGGGCAGATCCCTTTGATGCTCTAGTCGTTGCGTCAGTACTTTAGCGAAAGTGGTCCAGGTAAATCTAATGGATTACCAGCTTTTGCAAAAATTGCAACAGATGGCGCTAGTGAGCAGGAGTTTTTCACTTTTAAAATGTATGGAGAAATTAATAAAAATCGGTTTCTTGACCAATTAAACATTTTATTAGAAAAAATATTTGGTACAGGTTGTAGGCCATAATGATAGCAATCTACGGTACCAAATATTTTTTACCAAAATTTCGGCATATTTAAAATATTTGGAAAAATGTTCAAATTCCCATACATTATTTCGACCGATAACTTCTGCCTCGATTTTGGTTGATCTTCGTTTGCCTATACATGGCATCACTTAAAGTGTCTCGAGTATACCAAAGTGGCGAATCCTTGTCGTTTTGACAGGTCTCCTGCTCGATTGGAACTATGGGGATGACATAAAATCGACTGTTCCAATTTTGACGTTTCTCCTCTTTGTTTTATCCAGGCTCGTTAGCATCACTAATATACATGGATTCGTATTTACCCATCTGTCAATTCGTGAACAAAAAAAAAATAAAAAAAAAAAAGTTTGAAACTGTTTGGAGCTTGGAGCGGCAACACGGAAGCAGAAATCTCCGGTAAAAATTCAATATAATTACACAAATAACATTACATTTCATTATCATTTGTTCATTCACTGACTATTTCAGGTGTAATAGTTTTCCCCGCAGCCACAGCAGTCAGCAAGTAGCCGTCGTCCGGACGAAAAATACACACAGCAGGCATTGATTAGTTCAGCGACGAAGGGTTCGAAAGCCAGGATGGTGCAGTTTAACGAGATTGGATAAAACACCGAAACAGGTAGGTACACTCGAGACACTCTAGTGCTGTTTTGTTTTTCCGTATCAAAAAATGAGTTCCGGATTTAATTAGGTTCTCTGTTATTTAGGTCGACTTACACCGAGGAACCGGACGCCAGCCGGAGGAAGGTTCTCAAATCCTCAAATCAAGAAACGAGTCAAGAAAGTTTGCCGGTTCCATAGTGCTGATGCAGTGTCACTCAAAACCTGGCCTTCGGGCATGCGAGGCCGATGGCGACCCGATTGTTTGGCCTTTTCTGCAATCTCCCGAGGGGACTACCGACCGATGTCGAAAAGCCTCAAGAGATATCACCTAGAACAGTACCGGTACCAAGAATTCCGGATTAAGTTTTTGACACGGATATGCCGACCTTGCTGGAAGCGGAGCTGTTCTGCAATACCTTCTGGAAACTTATCAATCCGAAGTCAGTGCAAATGCCGGAAATCGTTAACGCCACCATGCAGCTTATTTTCAACATCATGATCCCTCCTGGCCATGGGCTGCCATCTAGTCGCTGGACACTATCTCTGATTACTACATGTTCGGGGTTAAAAACGTACTCCTACGGATCGCACTGGAAGATACCATCCCGCAGTTCACCAGCTGCATCAAGGTTCGGTACGACTTTAGCACGGATCCGGCCATCGGAGCAAGCGGTTGGTGAGGGAACTGGATTCCTAAAATGCTTCTTTAGGGGGCCTTTCGGTGCGTCGAGGTAAGTCGATTTAGATTGAGAAAGTTCGTTCCCCATAACTGTCATTTTCTGATTCGACGGGTAAAATCCAGCCGGTGATTTGTTTTTCCCTGGCTAAGTCAATATTTTATTGCTGGTTCCTGTGGGGATTCCTCCAGGAGTTCTTACCGTAAATTCTGCTGGAGTTTTCCATGCATGGATTCCTCCTAGAGGTAGAATACCTCTAGGGATTTCTCGTGGAATTCCATTTAAGAACCAATTGGGAACCTTCCAGGAATTCCTTCAGGGATTTATCTAGGAGTTCATGCAAGGGTTTCTCAAGGAATTTCATTAGGGATCCTTCCACAAGTTTCTTTGGGGATTCCTCCACGAGTTTTCTCTAGGTTTAAACCAGAAGTTTATTCAGGGAATTGTTAAGAAGCTCCACAAGATATTTCATAGAATTCTCCACGTTTTCTTTCAGGGATTTCTCCAAGAATTATTTCAGTGAATCCTCTTTGAGTTCTTCCAGGGATTGATCTAGGAGTTTTTAGTTTTAATCAAGGACTTCCTTTGGGGATTTCTCCAGGAGTTCCATAAGACATCCTTCCAGGAGTACTTTCATGGAGTTCTTTCATGGCTTCTTTCAGCATTCTCTTCAGGTATTCCAGAGGTTCCTTCAGTAAATCCTTCCAGAATCCTTAGGGTAGGTCCAGGTCTAGGAGTTCCTGTAGGGATTCCTCCAGGAGTTCCTACAGGATTTTCTTTAAAAAAAATCATTGGAGATCCTGCCAAAAGTTTATATGGGGATTCCTCGATGAGTTCTCTCCGTAAATCGTGATGGATTTCTTCCATGGATTCCTCCAGGATTTCCTTCAAGGTTTAAGTTAAGGGGTTATACATATGTACATGTTGAGGTCGAGCAAAAAATCGTTTTAGGAGTTTTTACCAGTGAATCCACTTTGAATTCTTCCAGTGATTCCTTCGGAAGTTTTAAGGTTTAATACAAGAGTTCCTTCAGGAATTTCTCAAGGAGTTTCATCAGAAATCCTTCCAGGAGTTCCTCCATGGAGTCCTGCTGAAGCTCTTTCATAGTTTTCTTCAGTACTCCCTTCAGGTATTTCTATAGGAATTGCTTCAGTTAATACTGCCAGAGTCCTTTGGGGATTCCTCCAGGAGTACCTTCCGTGCATCATGTTGGAATATTTCCATGGATTCCTCCAGGGGTTCTATCAAGGTTCGACCCAGGAGTTCCGTGAGGGATTTCTCATAAAGCTCAATTTAGTATCCTTCCAGATATTCCTGCAGAAGTCAATTCAAGCCAGGAGTTTCTTTGGGGGGATTTCTCGTGGAGAATTTGAATCCTTCCAGGAATTCCTTCTGGATTTTATCTACAAGTTCCAAATCAGGAGGGACTTCAGGGATTTCTCAAGAAGTTGAATTGAAGATCCTTCCAAGAATTCCGTCAAATAATCCACCAGGATTTTTTTTTTGTATTTCTCCAGGACTTCCTGCAGTGAATCATTCTTGAGTTCATACAAAGATTCCTCCAAGAGTTCCTTTAGGGATTCCTCCAGGAGTTTCTTTACGGTATATTCCAGGGTTTCCTTCAGCGATTTCTCAAGAAGTTAGGCATCTTTCCAGAAGTTCCTTTGCGGATTTCTCCAGGAGGTTTTTAAATTTTTAATCCAGGAGTTCCTTCAGGGATTTCTTAAGGAATACCATTTGAAATCCTTCCGGGAGTTCCTTCAACGAATCCTCCCGGATTTTTTTTTACAGGTGTTCCTGCAAGATTAAATCCTGGAGTTCCTGCAAAGATTTTTAAATGAGTTCCATTAGCGATTCTTCCAGGAGTGTTATCAAAGTATGCTGTAAATTTTCTTTTAGGATTTCCTTAAGTGAATCCTCATGGAATCCTCCAGGAAATTTATTTAGCAGTTCTTACAAGGTTTGATACAACAGTTCTTTCAGGGATTTCTCAAGGAGTTCCATTAGGAATCCTTCCAGGAGATCCTTTGTGGAATCCTCCTGGGATTCTTTCATGACTTCCTTTAGTATTTCTTCCAGGGATTACTCCAGGAGTTTGTTTAGGGATCCCTTCAAAATTTTTTTTTTGAGAAATCCTGCAGGGGTTCCTCCAAGAGTTCATTCAGGGTCTAAGAGTTCCTTTAAGAGATCCTTCCAAGAGTTCCTTTGGGAATTCCCCCAGGAGTGTGGAGCCTCGTAGCCGTGCGGTTAGGGTCACCAAGCTTATAATCGCACCATGCTATGGGGTGAGGGTTCGATTCCCGCTTCGGGTGTTGAAACTTTTCGTGAGAATAGTTTCTTCCACGTTTCCACTGGTGCATGCTCCGTTGTCCGTTGTCTAATGTTAAGTTTAAAACAGTCTGTACGGCCGAAAGCTGATGACGTTGTCCGTGCCTGTTTTTTTTTTAATCCTGCTGTAGTTCTTCCAGGGATTCCTCCAAAAGTTCCTTCAAGGTTTAATCTATGAGTTCCTACAAGGATTTCTCATGGAGTACCATCTGGCATTTGACCCAGGAGTTCTTTCAGAAAATTCCCAATGAATTTAATTTGGGATCTTTTCAGAAGTTCCTTTGTTGAAATCTTCCTGGAATTTTTTCATAGTTAAGAAAACTTAAGTATTTACTTTGGGAATTCCTGCAAGAGGTTCTTCAGTAAATCCTTCCGCAGTTATTCCAGGGGCTCCCTCAGGAGTTCCTGCAAGATTTAATCCAAGAGTTCCCGCAGATATTTTTTTTTAGAAATCCTTCAAGGAATTTCTTTGGGAACTCCTCGAGGAGTTTTTTCATGAATTCCTTCAGGAGTTCCTTCAAGGTTTAATCCAATTCCACCGGGGATCCTTCCTAGAGCCCCTTTAACCTTCCAGGACGCTCGCCATCAAGCAACCGAAACTGCACAGCGCTCGCGCTGCATACGACGAGCGAGGTTTTGTAGTGTTTTACTTTTTACAACAGCGCGCGTCCTGAAGAGTTAATGAATCCTCAAGGATTGCCTATAGGGATTAATTTAGGAGTTCCTTCAGAGGTGCCCAGGGAGTTACATTAATTATGCTTCCAGGAGTTCCTTCATTGAATCCTTTTGGAGTTCTTCCATGGTTCCCTTCAGAAATTCATTTAGAGGGATTCCTCCAATAGTTCTTTCAGTGAATCTTTCCCGAGCTCTTCTTCAGATTCTTTCTTGAGTTCTTTAAGGGGTTCCTTCAGGTATTGCGTTATGTGGATAGAACTAACGAACCCGAAAAATATGTGCGTAATTTTGGCCTTTTAACGAATGTCACTTTACGGTGAAAACAAAAAAATGAAACTAGTAAAGTACGGAAAACATGATTTTCTTATTTCATAATCCCACATTTCACTGAAATCAATAATTTACTGTATTTTTAATGTGTCACTGTGATCTGTTTTCACCGTGAAGTGAAATTAATAGAAGGGGCTATATTGTTCGTAAAATTTAAAACCGAAATTTTGACACGCAAAAATCCTTTTTTTTCTCCTAGACCGTGCACTGAATAGAGAACCAGGTCCGCTGCACAGCGCACTATTTGTCAGATCGGGAACGTATTCCCAATTTTTCAACTGTTTAAAAATTGGGAATTCGTTTCAGTACCTATTTTATGATTAACCCTTTTTTCGATATCTTTCAGTTTCTTCTGACAACCATGGCAGTTCAATACTTATCTCTCCGGCTACTAATCTACCCACATGGCGAACGCTTTTGTAGAGATTTCACATTCTGATTCTAGCCACCTACAACAGCGTTGGGAAAATCAAAAGGATTCGTATTTTACTGTTACATTTTTTTTAGGTAATAAAATGAATCTTGGGGGAGGGTGCTCAGTTTGACTCTATAAAAAAAACCGAAAATCCCAGGGTAAATTCACACTCTTCTCCAAAGTAGAAATATTCAAATAGTTCATGCATTTGATTTTTAGGTAAGACGATGCGAGGTAATGCATTACATATACATATATTTTTTTAAATCAAGCACTACTTAAAGCTGAAGAGAATATTATTCTGTCTCCTATAACTTTGAAATATATTCAAAGTGATAATTGTATAAATAATCAAATCTGGTTCATCAAGTTCTCCCAAGTTGCGTGGTAACGTGTTTTTTGTACCTTTTAGAAAACAGAAAATATGATTTAAAACTTTCTAACAGTTTATTTCTTCTACCAAATTTGATTAAACATTTTGTGTTATAACTTCCACCAAATTATTCAAGACTGTCAAAAAAGATATTCTTGAAATATATTGAAGTTTTTGACTTAAATGGTTCACTCTGCCCTCCCAGATTGCGAGGTGACGCAAAACACTTTAAACTTATGGAGTAACTCATGTTTTCCATAAGTTATTTTTTGAATATATTAGAATTTGTCGTTAAAAAGGTTCACTCTGTCCTCCCAGATTGCGAGGTGACGCAAAACACTTTCAACTTAAGGAATTACTCAAGTTGTCCATAAGTTATTCTTCGACTATATTAGAATTTGTCGTTAAAAAGGTTCACTCTGTCCTCCCAGATTGCGAGGTGACGCAAAACACTTTAAACTTATGGAGTAACTCATGTTTTCCATAAGTTATTTTTTGAATATATTAGAATTTGTCGTTAAAAAGGTTCACTCTGTCCTCCCAGATTGCGAGGTGACGCAAAACACTTTGAACTTATGGAATAACTCATGTTGTCCATAAGTTATTCTTCGAGTATAATAGAATTTGTCATTAAAAAGGTTCACTCTGTCCTCCCAGATTGCGAGGTGACGCAAAACACTTTAAACTTATGGAATAACTCATGTTGTCCATAAGTGATTCTTTGAATATATTAGAATTTGTCATTAAAAAGGTTCACTCTGTCCTCCCAGATTGCGAGGTGACGCAAAACACTTTAAACTTATGGAGTAACTCATGTTTTCCATAAGTTATTTTTTGAATATATTAGAATTTGTCGTTAAAAAGGTTCACTCTGTCCTCCCAGATTGCGAGGTGACGCAAAACACTTTCAACTTAAGGAATTACTCAAGTTGTCCATAAGTTATTCTTCGACTATATTAGAATTTGTCGTTAAAAAGGTTCACTCTGTCCTCCCAGATTGCGAGGTGACGCAAAACACTTTAAACTTATGGAATAACTCATGTTGTCCATAAGTGATTCTTTGAATATATTAGAATTTGTCATTAAAAAGGTTCACTCTGTCCTCCCAGATTGCGAGGTGACGCAAGACACTTTCAACTTAAGGAATTACTCAAGTTGTCCATAAGTTATTCTTCGAATATATTAGAATTTGTCGTTAAAAAGGTTCACTCTGTCCTCCCAGATTGCGAGGTGACGCAAAACACTTTAAACTTATGGAGTAACTCATGTTTTCCATAAGTTATTTTTTGAATATATTAGAATTTGTCGTTAAAAAGGTTCACTCTGTCCTCCCAGATTGCGAGGTGACGCAAAACACTTTGAACTTATGGAATAACTCATGTTGTCCATAAGTTATTCTTCGAGTATAATAGAATTTGTCATTAAAAAGGTTCACTCTGTCCTCCCAGATTGCGAGGTGACGCAAAACACTTTAAACTTATGGAATAACTCATGTTTTCCATAAGTTATTTTTTGAATATATTAGAATTTGTCGTTAAAAAGGTTCACTCTGTCCTCCCAGATTGCGAGGTGACGCAAAACACTTTAAACTTATGGAGTAACTCATGTTTTCCATAAGTTATTTTTTGAATATATTAGAATTTGTCGTTAAAAAGGTTCACTCTGTCCTCCCAGATTGCGAGGTGACGCAAAACACTTTAAACTTATGGAATAACTCATGTTTTCCATAAGTTATTTTTTGAATATATTAGAATTTGTCGTTAAAAAGGTTCACTCTGTCCTCCCAGATTGCGAGGTGACGCAAAACACTTTAAACTTATGGAGTAACTCATGTTTTCCATAAGTTATTTTTTGAATATATTAGAATTTGTCGTTAAAAAGGTTCACTCTGTCCTCCCAGATTGCGAGGTGACGCAAAACACTTTCAACTTAAGGAATTACTCATGTTGTCCATAAGTGATTCTTTGAATATATTAGAATTTGTCATTAAAAAGGTTCACTCTGTCCTCCCAGATTGCGAGGTGACGCAAGACACTTTCAACTTAAGGAATTACTCAAGTTGTCCATAAGTTATTCTTCGAATATATTAGAATTTGTCGTTAAAAAGGTTCACTCTGTCCTCCCAGATTGCGAGGTGACGCAAAACACTTTAAACTTATGGAGTAACTCATGTTTACCATAAGTTATTTTTTGAATATATTAGAATTTGTCGTTAAAAAGGTTCACTCTGTCCTCCCAGATTGCGAGGTGACGCAAAACACTTTGAACTTATGGAATAACTCATGTTGTCCATAAGTTATTCTTCGAGTATAATAGAATTTGTCATTAAAAAGGTTCACTCTGTCCTCCCAGATTGCGAGGTGACGCAAAACACTTTAAACTTATGGAATAACTCATGTTGTCCATAAGTGATTCTTTGAATATATTAGAATTTGTCATTAAAAAGGTTCACTCTGTCCTCCCAGATTGCGAGGTGACGCAAAACACTTTAAACTTATGGAGTAACTCATGTTGTCCATAAGTTATTCTTTGAATATATTAGAATTTGTCATTAAAAAGGTTCACTCTGTCCTCCCAGATTGCGAGGTGACGCAAGACACTTTCAACTTAAGGAATTACTCAAGTTGTCCATAAGTTATTCTTCGAATATATTAGAATTTGTCGTTAAAAACGTTCACTCTGTCCTCCCAGATTGCGAGGTGACGCAAAACACTTTAAACTTATGGAGTAACTCATGTTTTCCATAAGTTATTTTTTGAATATATTAGAATTTGTCGTTAAAAAGGTTCACTCTGTCCTCCCAGATTGCGAGGTGACGCAAAACACTTTGAACTTATGGAATAACTCATGTTGTCCATAAGTTATTCTTCGAGTATAATAGAATTTGTCATTAAAAAGGTTCACTCTGTCCTCCCAGATTGCGAGGTGACGCAAAACACTTTAAACTTATGGAATAACTCATGTTGTCCATAAGTGATTCTTTGAATATATTAGAATTTGTCATTAAAAAGGTTCACTCTGTCCTCCCAGATTGCGAGGTGATGCAAAACACTTTAAACTTATGGAGTAACTCATGTTGTCCATAAGTGATTCTTTGAACATATTAGAATTTGTCATTAAAAAGGTTCACTCTGTCCTCCCAGATTGCGAAGTGACGCAAGACACTTTCAACTTAAGGAATTACTCAAGTTGTCCATAAGTTATTCTTCGAATATATTAGAATTTGTCGTTAAAAAGGTTCACTCTGTCCTCCCAGATTGCGAGGTGACGCAAAACACTTTAAACTTATGGAGTAACTCATGTTTTCCATAAGTTATTTTTTGAATATATTAGAATTTGTCGTTAAAAAGGTTCACTCTGTCCTCCCAGATTGCGAGGTGACGCAAAACACTTTAAACTTATGGAATAACTCATGTTGTCCATAAGTGATTCTTTGAATATATTAGGATTTGTCATTAAAAAGGTTCACTCTGTCCTCCCAGATTGCGAGGTGACGCAAAACACTTTAAACTTATGGAATAACTCATGTTGTCCATAAGTGATTCTTTGAATATATTAGGATTTGTCATTAAAAAGGTTCACTCTGTCCTCCCAGATTGCGAGGTGACGCAAAACACTTTAAACTTATGGAATAACTCATGTTGTCCATAAGTGATTCTTTGAATATATTAGAATTTGTCATTAAAAAGGTTCACTCTGTCCTCTCAGATTGCGAGGTGACGCAAAACACTTTGAACTTATGGAATAACTCATGTTGTCCATAAGTTATTCTTCGAGTATAATAGAATTTGTCATTAAAAAGGTTCACTCTGTCCTCCCAGATTGCGAGGTGACGCAAAACACTTTAAACTTATGGAGTAACTCATGTTTTCCATAAGTTATTTTTTGAATATATTAGAATTTGTCGTTAAAAAGGTTCACTCTGTCCTCCCAGATTGCGAGGTGACGCAAAACACTTTCAACTTATGGAATAACTCATGTTGTCCATAAGTGATTCTTTGAACATATTAGAATTTGTCATTAAAAAGGTTCACTCTGTCCTCCCAGATTGCGAAGTGACGCAAGACACTTTCAACTTAAGGAATTACTCAAGTTGTCCATAAGTTATTCTTCGAATATATTAGAATTTGTCGTTAAAAAGGTTCACTCTGTCCTCCCAGATTGCGAGGTGACGCAAAACACTTTCAACTTATGGAATAACTCATGTTGTCCATAAGTTATTCTTCGAATATAATAGAATTTGTCGTTAAAAAGGTTCACTCTGTCCTCCCAGATTGCGAGGTGACGCAAGACACTTTCAACTTATGGAATAACTCATGTTGTCCATAAGTTATTCTTTGAATATATTAGGATTTGTCATTAAAAAGGTTCACTCTGTCCTCCCAGATTGGTGACGCAAGACACTTTCAACTTATGGAATAACTCATGTTGTCCATAAGTTATTCTTTGAATATATTAGGATTTGTCATTAAAAAGGTTCACTCTGTCCTCTCAGATTGCGAGGTGACGCAAGACACTTTCAACTTAAGGAATTACTCAAGTTGTCCATAAGTTATTCTTCAAATATATTAGAATTTGTCGTTAAAAAGGTTCACTCTGTCCTCCCAGATTGCGAGGTGACGCAAAACACTTTGAACTTATGGAATAACTCATGTTGTCCATAAGTTATTTTTTGAATATATTAGAATTTGTCATTAAAAAGGTTCACTCTGTCCTCCCAGATTGCGAGGTGACGCAAAACACTTTAAACTTATGGAATAACTCATGTTGTCCATAAGTGATTCTTTGAATATATTAGGATTTGTCATTAAAAAGGTTCACTCTGTCCTCCCAGATTGCGAGGTGACGCAAAACACTTTAAACTTATGGAATAACTCATGTTGTCCATAAGTGATTCTTTGAATATATTAGAATTTGTCATTAAAAAGGTTTACTCTGTCCTCTCAGATTGCGAGGTGACGCAAGACACTTTCAACTTAAGGAATTACTCAATTTGTCCATAAGTTATTCTTCGAATATATTAGAATTTGTCGTTAAAAAGGTTCAAACTGTCCTCCCAGATTGCGAGGTGACGCAAAACACTTTGAACTTATGGAATAACTCATGTTGTCCATAAGTTATTCTTCGAGTATAATAGAATTTGTCATTAAAAAGGTTCACGCTGTCCTCCCAGATTGCGAGGTGACGCAAAACACTTTCAACTTATGGAATAACTCATGTTGTCCATAAGTTATTCTTCGAATATAATAGAATTTGTCATTAAAAAGGTTCACGCTGTCCTCCCAGATTGCGAGGTGACGCAAGACACTTTAAACTTAAGGAATTACTCAAGTTGTCCATAAGTTATTCTTCGAATATATTAGAATTTGTCGTTAAAAAGGTTCACTCTGTCCTCCCAGATTGCGAGGTGACGCAAAACACTTTAAACTTATGGAATAACTCATGTTGTCCATAAGTTATTCTTCGAGTATAATAGAATTTGTCATTAAAAAGGTTTACTCTGTCCTCTCAGATTGCGAGGTGACGCAAGACACTTTCAACTTAAGGAATTACTCAAGTTGTCCATAAGTTATTCTTCGAATATATTAGAATTTGTCGTTAAAAAGGTTCAAACTGTCCTCCCAGATTGCGAGGTGACGCAAAACACTTTCAACTTATGGAATAACTCATGTTGTCCATAAGTTATTCTTCGAATATAATAGAATTTGTCATTAAAAAGGTTCACGCTGTCCTCCCAGATTGCGAAGTGACGCAAGACACTTTCAACTTTAGGAATTACTCAAGTTGTCCATAAGTTATTCTTTGAATATATTAGAATTTGTCATTAAAAAGGTTCACTCTGTCCTCCCAGATTGCGAGGTGACGCAAGACACTTTCAACTTAAGGAATTACTCAAGTTGTCCATAAGTTATTCTTCAAATATATCAGAATTTGTCGTTAAAAAGGTTCACTCTGTCCTCCCAGATTGCGAGGTGACGCAAAACACTTTAAACTTATGGAATAACTCATGTTGTCCATAAGTTATTCTTCGAGTATAATAGAATGTGTCATTAAAAAGGTTTACTCTGTCCTCTCAGATTGCGAGGTGACGCAAGACACTTTCAACTTTAGGAATTACTCAAGTTGTCCAGAAGTTATTCTTTGAATATATTAGAATTTGTCATTAAAAAGGTTCACTCTGTCCTCCCAGATTGCGAGGTGACGCAAAACACTTTCAACTTATGGAATAACTCATGTTGTCCATAAGTTATTCTTCGAGTATAATAGAATTTGTCATTAAAAAGGTTCACGCTGTCCTTCCAGATTGCGAGGTGACGCAAGACACTTTAAACTTATGGAGTAACTCATGTTGTCCATAAGTTATTCTTCGAATATATTAGAGTTTGTCGTTCAAAAGGTTCACTCAGGCTTATTCTGCGCGGCGTGTGAGGTGAGACGAGTCGAATGAGGTGACAAAAGTCGACTCACCCCATTTGATTTACATTAGTCGTCTCACGTCACGTGAGACGAAACCGTACGTCTCACCTCACACGCCGCGCAGAATAAGCCTGACTCTGTCCTCCCAGATTGCGAGGTGACGCAGAACACATTCAACTTAAGGAATTACTCATGTTGTTCATTATTCTTCGAATATATTAGAGTCAGATTGTCGTTAAACGTTTGAAAGTTCGATATTTTATTTAGATTATTCACACATTTATTTTTCCCAGTTGCTGAACTACAATGCGTTTTTTTTTCTCTTCAAAACTTAACTCCGACAGCGTTCTAACCAGAAAATACACCTCGTCGTTATCTCAATCCCATTAAAAACATATGGATAGGTATTGCAAATCTGAAAAACTACGTCATTAAGTGTTGGGATATCACATCGCAGGCCGCGAAGCTGTTCTTGATGACTTCGTTCATGGAGGCATTTAATCTTGGTCCGAGCTTAGCAAAAGCGTCGGCATCATCTCGTAGGGGCAGTAACCGGCCGGTATAGGGTGTGTGCGTATCGTTTCGGTAGAGGGGTACCATTTCTTCCTCGATCATTTCATTTTGCGCGCTTGGCGTATGGTAGCCGTTAATCTGGATAGCTTCGATTCATCTTCATTATTTACATACGTTTGAAGCTTCATATTTTCGGCCTTCTTGTTTTTGTGTTTGGTGCGTGGTTGCTTGATGTAGGTGCACATGTCGAGGATACTCCCTTTCTGCATTTCCGGGAACTTGCTCCGATTCGGGAATCTGTAGTTGTCAGAAACGCTCGGCGGGTGGTGACGAATAGTCGGATGTTTGTCGTTGCGATGCATATTTGGCCTTTGCCGGACAATCACGTTCAATTTCCGTGTGAACCGCGGGAGTAGGCGGTTATGGAGACCCGGATCCTGTTGAAATACAAATAAAAATTTTGAATAGTCATAAGCTTTAGCGTAAATTACCTACCTTCAATTCCCGTTGTTGACAAATTATTTGTTCCTTCAGCGATTTGCGTGCCCCAATACCAGAAGAAACTCTGAACGGAATGATCCGCGGCGACCATTGAGAACCAGAGTGGGCTGCTTCTCAAACTCCGCAGCAGATGATGGTCACCGAGCACGGATGGGCGTCGTATGTGTTCAGCGGAAGGGTGTGGATAGAATCTTCACGACCAGTAAGCGATACGCACACACTGTTTTGGATAGCTGCAATACCGGCGTCAGCGTCCGGTCGGTGTTAAATTCTTCTTGCCTGCCTGCCATACATACCACTCTCGTTTTCAAGCTGCCGTTTGACCGGTTCTTCCATCTGGATCCCGTTCAGTTTGGACTCCAGGAGGTAGTTGTTGACCTTGTTGTTGACGGTTTCACTTTATTTACTTTTGTGTTTGGCTGTTGCGATCGCGACAGCAGCGATGGTGCTGTCAAAATGTTGCTATAGCAGCTTTACCGTACTGCACCATATTCAGTACAATGAGATACTTGACATGATAGATATAATTATTTTTATACTCATTTTTAATATACAATATCACATGTACTTTATTTAGTAAAAAATAGAATAAAAAATCAAAACAATAGGCTAAAATGCGGTCTCAAACTTTAATTTAAAGTTCAATCAGAAGCAACATATTATAAAATACAGTCTTCCCTAGTTGGGGACAATCACTGTAAAGTTGTTTACGCTACAGAGTCGCCATCTGTTGGAGTCTGATGGAACATATAATAGTTTCGCTTAGTTTCCGATAGAGATGAAATAAACTTAGAGCGCCTCTCGCGGTGAAATGTGTCGGAAACCGGTGCAGGTAGTCCATTGGAATGGAATTGGATTTTTTAACTAGTAAGCTAATGAATTACAGAGCTAATTCCCGAATCATAAAAGTGGCCAGAAGGAGAAAAACCAAACCGAAATAAGAAAACTAAACGTGAGTCCCACAACCTTTGTAATTTATGCCTGCCTATTCAATTTTTGCTATGTTACAGGATTTTTTTAATACACCACTGCTATTAAAAACACGATTCTGTCCAACCTCGCTCAAGCTTTGCCACCGTATCAATTGCCGTCATACCCCGCGGCGATAAACCAACCTTGTTCGAGGTCGCAGTTCATATCACCAGGTGTTATTGCATCCATTGGAGACGCAATGGGAGCACCAACAGTATTGCCTCCGCCAAGCGTTGCAATACAATGCACAAATAACGCTCAACCGGTACACCCATTGACAATAACCCAACCGTACTCGACGACACAGTTTGTCCTACCGGGTACCGCACACCTTGAAGAAGCCATGGTATCCTCTGAACAGCTTTCGTCAAGTCTCCCAAATCAACAACCAGCGATGCACAACCCACCTTCAATATTGCGTGGTGCAATACCATCAGCTGTAATTGTATCTAGTGGGGAACCTATTCCAACAGCCCCGACGATGTTGCCTCCGAGTGATGCGCGGAACAACCAATCCTTAGTTCGAGTGGATGCCAGAAGTCAAGTCTCAAAGGCTACAGGTCCCAGATTATCTACGAGACAGCAACAGAAGCAATTGGAGTTGGAACTGCTCGATGAACAAAGGAAGCTGCAAGAAGAGGAGGAAGCCAACAAGCGTGAATATCTTCGAAACCGGTACGAACTGTTGCAAGAAATGGCCAGCGAAACATCGTCAACTTCCGGCGTTAGTGTTGTAGAGGACGGGCCGAATGAGAAGGTCAACGCATGGCTGCAAAGTGGAATACCAAATCGCAACATGACGCAAACTTTGGCGACGTCCCAGGTGCAATATTTCGGGCCTACTGGACCAGCATACGGTGTACCACGGGACGCAACAGGAAACTTAATGGGCAATATAACACGTAGCAGTCAACAAGAGTGTAGGCAGCAATATGCACTGCACGACGATAGCCGAGCTCCAACAAGAAGTATCCGGTTCGCCAACACTGGTGAACCTAATTTTGATCCGGTGCAGCGATCAACACCAAGGCACATATCAACGCGGTCAGAATATGGAAACAATCTGACACACAATCAAGTAGCTGCACGCCAGGCGATCTCGCGAGAGCTTCCCATATTCGACGGTTCACCAGAGGAATGGCCCTTATTCTACTCCACGTTTAACTCAACTACCGAAATGTGCGGGTATACTCAGGAAGAAAATCTGATACGTCTTCAAAAAGGCCTCAAGGGGAAAGCATACGATGCAGTAAAGTGTAGGTTGATGCATCCCGCTAACGTCCCTGGAATTATTGCCACGCTTAAGATGCTGTACGGGAACCCCGAGGTTATTATCCACAACTTTATATCGAAGATAAACGCTGCTCCTGCTCCCAAAGCCGATAAACTCGATACTGTCATTGAATTCGCCTTGACAGTTCAAAACCTATGTGCAACTATTGAAGCATGTGAGCTTCTGGAGTACTCTTACAACGTCGTACTTCTGAGAGAGCTGGTCGACAAACTCCCTTCAGCACTAAAGCTTGACTGGGCAAAGTACCGAAGTCTGGATGGAAAACTTGAACCAATTTGTTTGAGATGGACCGGAGATAAACACCGGTACGAAAATTCGTCTAGAATGGTGGAGGTTGATATATCCGGAACAGGCGAAAACTCCAAAAGGTACCCCTTGCGAGATGTTCACACGGTCCCAAACCTCGGTCTCTTCCACCAAACACTCAGTATGGATGATCTAGTCCGGCAGTATCGTCACCTTAAAGGAATCCCTGCCGAATCATACGACAATGTTCAACCACGTTTGCTCATCGGAGTGAACAATGCTAATCTCGGGCATCCACAAAAAGGGAGAGAAGGAGGCATGTGCGAACCACTAGCTACGAAGACTCGTCTCGGTTGGATCATTCATGGCGGTTCAGATGGCAGCGAGTTTACAGGACATCATAGTTGGACTGCTAGCGCTTGTAACGAAGACAGTATCGAAAACCTACACCAGAAAATGCAGGAATACTTCTCTTTGGATAGTCTAGGTATAACCAAACCAGAGCACCTTATAATGCCTGCGGAGGATCAACGAGCACAAGACATTCTGCGTACAATGTTCAGGACAGATAGCGGTCGATTCGTTACACGCTTGTTGTGGAGATTCGACGAATTTCGGCTTCCCAATAGTAAACCAGTGGCACTTCAGCGACTTAGATGTCTCGATGCTAGACTTAAAAGGGAACCCAAGTTAGCTCAAGCGATGCAACAAAAGATCAATGACTATTTGAAAGAAGGATCCATTCCACGACTAGAACTACAGGCAGCTGTAATCGGCTCGAGACTGGCAGACACCGTTGTAGGTTCACTTTCGTTCAAGATCGACAAACGCATCTACTGGACAGATTCACGTGATGTTCTATGTTGGATTCGATCAGACCATCGGCGTTACTCACAGTTCGTTGCATTCCGCGTAAGCGAACTTCTCGAAACTACAACGGCGTCCAGTTGGCGGTGGGTAAGCTCTAAAGATAACGTAGCAGATGAAGCTACCAAGTGGCAGCGACAACCGGACCTAGGAAGCAGTAGCAGATGGTTCAATGGACCGGAATTTCTCTATCAAAATTCCGAAAACTGGCCAACTGAGCCTTCGCATGATAGAACTACAAAAGAGGAACTGCGCTCGCACCTACTTCACCACGGTACGGGGCCGATATCCGTAATTGACTTCAACTGCTACGGTACATGGGAAAAACTCCTTCGTGTGACTGCTAGATTGTTCAGGTATGTGCACAATCTCCGCCAAACCGTCATCGGACAAGACCGCAATCAAGGTCAGAACTACAACGCGCTTCACTCTACGTCTACCGCCAAGTACAACAAGAAGTGTATACCGACGAGATGAGTTTACTGTCCAGTTCTGAGCAGCATCAACTTCCCAAAACAAGTCCTATCTACTCGTTTACACCATTCCTAGATGAGCACGGAATAATTAGAATGCGGGGTAGAATAGGAAATTGCGAGTTTGCAACGATGGATGCTAAAAACCGCATAATTCTGCCCAAAAAACATTGGGTAACCAAATTACTCGTATCATACTATCACGTGCTGTATCATCATAGCAATCACGAAACGGTAATAAATGAACTGCGCCAGGTATACCGTATTCCTCAGCTAAGAGTGTTATACAAAAGCGTGAGATCTGGCTGCCAAGTATGTAAAAACCTAAAGGCTATTCCAAATCCTCCTATGATGGGTGATCTACCGAGTGCTAGGCTAGCGGCGTTCTCAAGGCCATTTTCGTTTATTGGCGTGGACTATTTCGGGCCAATGTATGTTACAGTTGGACGGAGACTTGAGAAAAGATGGGGTGTACTGATAACGTGCCTGACTGTGCGAGCTATTCACGTTGAGATTGCACATTCCCTAAATGCTGATTCGTGCATCATGGCCTTACGAAACTTTATGGCTAGACGTGGCGTACCGTCTCGAATCTTCAGCGACCGTGGTACTAACTTCGTTGCGGCTAATAAAGAACTTGAAGCAGAATTGAAGGAGATGAATCAAGAGCATGTTATTCGAGAAATTGTGAGTCCTCATACCGAGTGGGAGTTCCTGCCCCCTGCATCTCCACACATGGGTGGTAGCTGGGAACGGCTCGTCCGCTCGGTAAAAACGAACCTACAAAAGATGAAACCCCAACGTAATCCGTCCGATGAATCCTTGCGCAATACACTCATCGAAATAGAGAATACTGTAAACTCTAGACCATTAACGTTTGTGCCTATAGATGACCCTGATGCCCCAGTTCTGACTCCGAACCACTTTCTATTGGGGTCATCCAGCGGATTGAAACCTGCAGCACCCCTGGACGATAGTAGTCGTTCTCTGAGACGGGCATGGCGAGCCTCACAAGCAGAGGCGAATCTTTTTTGGCGTAGGTGGCTGCGAAGCTATCTTCCGGAGCTGACCAAAAGATCTAAGTGGTTCAATAAGGTCGAGTCGATTAGTATGAATGATGTCGTGGTGGTGGTGGATCCCGGACTTCCTCGGAACTGCTGGCCTCTCGGGCGTGTCATCTCCATCAAAACCAGCAAGGACAATCAAGTCAGAACAGCAACTGTCCAGACCAGAAGTGGAATCTACGAGCGTCCGGCCACGAAGTTAGCAGTACTTGATGTTCGACGCGATGGACCAGTAAGCCAGGAACCTGGCGTACCCGGGGGGGGGGGGAGGGGGGCTGTTGCGACCCCTCGGTCGGCGCGTCTCCACACAAGTCAAACGAATAAGGGTCAGCTGTGGTAACGTCAACGTGACATGTAGGTAGCCACCGAGCGATCCGCTCGCCGTTGATGAATTGCAGAAAAAATCAAAACAGAAGCTACATGGAATGTGATGTGCAGTGAATGCTAGCCAAATTATTAGAATTCGTTAATCTTATACTGTTATTATCAGCATTAGTAGATCGAACGTGAACTTATGTACTCGATTGAATAGTGTGCTGGTATGCTTTGAATTCGTGGGCCTCATACCTTAATTTGAACTTAAATCTAGTTTTTTTCTCTTAGATAACCTATAATTGAAATAGTACGGTGGTAAATCTAATCACAATTAGTTAATACTAAGTTCTAAAACTACAGAACTACTACGTAAGTTGAACATTATTGAAAATTGAACTCCTAACATACTGAACAAGATCTAATTGGACAGGTGGGCAGATCCCTTTGATGCTCTAGTCGTTGCGTCAGTACTTTAGCGAAAGTGGTCCAGGTAAATCTAATTGGAATGAGTCTAGAGATTTTTTAACTAGTAAGCTAATGAATTACAGAGCTAATTCCCGAATCATAAAAGTGGCCAGAAGGAGAAAAACCAAACCGAAATAAGAAAACTAAACGTGAGTCCCACAACCTTTGTAATTTATGCCTGCCTATTCAATTTTTGCTATGTTACAGGATTTTTTTTAATACACCACTGCTATTAAAAACACGGAATTCTTACTTCTGACCGGTTGTCCGCCACAATGTTTTTGAAGTTTCAAAAGTAAAAGATAACTCTGTCCGGGAGATTTTTGAAAAACGAATCATAAATTATATTATTTAGAACAGCATTTTGGATCATATATTTTATATGATGAATCATTTTTGGTGATGAATGATTAATGATTGATTAATATTTTTTCTTATGATTATGATTACTGATTAATGATTAGATTGCAAAAATAGTGTGATTAAGATTAATGATTAATGATTAAATGAGATTTTTTTATGATTTTGATTAATGATTTTGATTAATCTTAATCATTAATCATTAGTCATGATTAAATTTATGATTAATCATTAACGCTCTGCTCTCTACCATAGGCTAATTTCTACTCCTTTGGGGCTACTAGCGAAAGCGAAGGCTTCCGTCTGTGTATAAATTTGAATATAAATCATGTGAAACGAGGGATAAATGACGAGCTCACGGTAGTTATAGCGGAATGTGTCCAAAATTGGATTCCCCTGCCCAAAAGGTGTTTTTGCCTTTCTCGTACACTAAGTGTACTGGAAAGGCTATATGTTCACTCCAAAAACGACTTTTTGATAGAAAGCTCGGAGGGTCGAATCACATATACCAATCAACTCAGTTCGACGAATTGAGCAAATGTCTGTATGTGTGTATGTATGTGTATGTGTGTATGTGTGTGTGTATGTGTGTATGTATGTCTGTGTACAAAAAAGGTCACATCACTTTTTTGAACTAAACCTCAACCGATGTTAATGACCGATGGTTCATTCGACGCGGAATGTGGTCCCATTGTTTCCTATTGAAAATGGTTCGGATCGGTCCAGCCGTTTCGGAGTTATGGCCATTTAGGTGTTCCGGACCGGTACCCCAGGAAAGGGCCAGATATGAAAACGCTACAAACCCATCCATGCGACACATCAAACTACGACATTTTCGATAAATTGATGAACGGTAAGCAGAAAAATGGTCTCAGACCATATCTGAACCGGTAGTGTCTCGGAGCCGGTTCCGGGTGTCCCACCGGAAGTGGCCAAACATAAAAGTGCACTAAACCCATGCATGCGGCATATCAAACCGCAGCTTTTTCGATACCCTGATGAACAGTAAGGGGCCGTCCATATACCACGTGGGCAGCTTGGAGGGGGGAGGGGGTTCGCGAAAAGTCCACGCTTGTCCACGGAGAGGGGGGTGGGGGTTCGTCAAATGTCCACGTGGACAACATTGACATAAAAAATAGGAAACAAGAATCTACAAACGAAACAAATTATGTTGCATTATTGATGAGATTCTCTTCAACAGTTCTATCATACATTTTATTTCATTATATATTGTCTTTTAGTTGTAAATTACTTCTTAGAAGACAGCTCACTGACAGCCACAATGTTAACATTTCTTCTTTTTACTTCTTTTTAATACTTTGTGTGCCGCACAATGGTTTGAAAATATGTTATTGGTCAAAAATGGTTTGTATATTGAGTTCGCAGCGACAGAGCATTAATGAAATTAATGAATTCGTTGCTGTGGTTCAGGAAAATGGACCATTATTATTTTATCTTTTTAATTGCAACAAACGGAGCAAAATATTTATAAGATTTTTTGGATATGTGGCCAATTCACACCATCAATTTGCGATGTTCAGCTCGGTTTTCGGTGACAGTTTGTGACAGGTCCTCCATGACATTAAGTAGCACGCAATCTAAGCCAGCTGTCTCCTATCTCTCAGGTTTTCTTCATCGAGGAATATTCTGGAGATTTAAAATGGAGTGTAGACCATGCAAATGTTGGTGTTTTAGTAGAAAATATTCATTGAAGTTCTGTATGGATTTCTCTAAGTTTCATATCAAATTTTTAAACTACTTCAAAGTTTCAAAATATATGTAGGGATTTGCAGGCTTATCTCAAAAACTTTTTTGTAGGTTCCTTCAAAATTTAAGATGTTTCTTATGGATATTAAAGTCTAAGCTTCAACAATACAGTTTAGTTTCTGTAAATCTTGTTTTTTTTGTAAGAATCTTAGAAATATAATTTTATCTCAACAAAGATCTAAGATTTGAAATTACCTTATCTCAACAAAACAATTAGACAATCATATATTGAACAAACATTCTAAAAAGCAGCGTCTTCAACAAGAGGCTGTACAGACTGAATATTTAACAATCACTAACATTAAGCGATGGACATCACACGAAACATACCTAGTGAAGAATTTTCCTTTTGACGAAAATTTTTCACCAACTGGAGCGGTAATCGAACCCACTCCCTCACAAACATTAAGCTGAATTAAAAACAATGATGAAAATTTATAGGAACCTTTTTTGTGCTACTTATTTGTATTCTATGTAAAGCTATAGAATATTCGTATTTCATAAAGTTTTCATTTATATTTTAGACATTTTTTACGAAAAAAAAACAATATTAAAAAAAAACTTTTCAAAATCACTTTTTCCATTTGTTTAAGAGATATAAAAAAAAACTTTTTTTTTCGGATGTCCACGTGGACATTGGGGGAGGGGGGTAGGGGTTAATGAAAAGTCCACGCTTGTCCACGGGGAGGGGGGAGGGGGTCAAAAACCATGAATTTTCTGTCCACGTGGTATATGGACGGCCCCAAGGAATACATTCTCAGACTATATCGGAACCGGTAGTATTCCGGAACCGGTTCCAGATGTCCCGCTGGAGGTGGCCAAGTATAAAAGTTAACCAAACTCATGCATGCGACATATCAAATAGTGGCTTTTTTGACATCCTGATGAAAGGTAAGCAGAAAAATATTCTCATACCATATTTGAACCGGTTGTGTTCTGGAACCGGTTCTGGGTGTCCCGCCGGAAATTGAACTAAAACCATGCATGTGACATATCAAACCGCGGCTTTTTCGATAACCTGATGAACAGTATGCAGGAAAGCATTCTCAGAACATATCGGAACCAGTAGTGTTCCGAAACCGGTTCCAGATGTCCCGCCAGAGGTGGCCAAGTTTCAAAGTTAACCAAACCCATACATGCGACATATCAAATAGTGGCTTTTTTGATATCATGATGAACAGTCAGCAGGAAAATTTTCTCAGACTATATGAATCTGAACCGGTAGTGATCCGGAACCGGTTCCGGGTGTCATGCCGGAAATGGCCAAACAAAAAAGTGAACCAAACCCATGCGACAAATCAATTCGCGGGTTTTTAGGTATCTTGATTTGGCAAAAAAAAGTTTTCGGCCATATTTGGAACAACCGGTAGTATTCCTCACCGATTAAGGGTGCCCCATCGGAAGTGGTCAAATGTAAAGGAGAACCAACCCCATAAATAGCTGTTTTGGTAACCTGATTAACCTGATGAACGGTTAACAAGAGAAACAATCATAGACCACACTTTGGAAAACCAATACTGTGCCGAAACCGGTTCCAGGTGCTCCGCCGGAAGTGGTCAAATGTAGAACGGAACCAAACGCATGCACACCGCGCATTAAATATCGGATTTTTAGATGACGCGCAGAACGGTCAGCAAGAAAAGTCTCAGGCCACTTTAAGACTACCGGTAGTGTACCGGAACCACTTTCGAGTGTCTCGCCGGAACTGGCGAAATGCACAAATAAGTGGTTGACAGTACATCAAATAGCAGCTTTTTTGAATACACGATGATCGATTCGTAAGAACATATTTTAGACAACCGGTAGTGTCCCGAAACCAGTTCTGGGTCTCCCACTGGAAGTGGTCAAATGTAAAAGTGATCTATACCACCCACCCATGCATGAGATAAATCAAATCGTGTTTTTTTTGGGTAACCTAATGAACGTTTGCAATGAAATAGTCTCAGACTATATTTGGGAGACCCGGTGTGCTCCGGAACCTGTTCCGGTACCGCATCGAAAGTAACCAAATGTACCATGCAACATATTACATCACGGCTTTTTGAATAACCCGAGGAACGGTTAACTAGAAAATAGGCTCACTCCACATTACAGACTATCGGTAGGGTTGCACAACCAACATTTGGTGCTTCGCCGGAACTACGAAAGTAAATAAAACCAATGCAAGCGATAAATATGTGTAAGAGAACAAAATCTTACAAATTAAACCCACATACTAACAGACGTCGCACTATCCTCACTACCTATCGCTCTTGTTTTCAACGGTCAATAAGATACAGCCCAAATGTTTAGAAAAAAAATGTGATCTGTGATTGTGTAAAGAGTTATAGCGTTATAGCTTAGCTTGTTAGTATCGTCTTGATATTGATCAGCCTCCAGTGTTAGTGAAGGTGCTCAACAAAGTGCTCAAGCAGTCAACTGAGAAGTCTGATATTTTTCAGCCCTGCTTATACGTTGAACATAATGTCGGACTATGTGCAATCAATAAGTTTTAAGTCAATTCAAAAATGTCTGATAAAATGCTTGCTTTTTTATAAAAATATTCGGATTCAGAAACACTTTGACTTACGTTGCCGGAAAGATTGTGAGAACATGTTCGACGAGAAAGGCACTATCACCACTAGGTGGATGAATTTGGTTTTTTTTTCTCCCCGCTGTTGGAAAATTAAGTCACTGCGTCTAATAAAGTTTTCTTTTATAAATTTATGATGTTGAGGGTATGCGTGCCATCAGTAATCTCATGCTTCCATATTCATCCTATTCGAAAACAAGCGATTACGGTATCGATTGATTCCGTTCTTTTTATTTTCATGGGTGCTCACTTCTAACAAAAAAATACAAAATAAGAAACAAAACAAAGGGGCTGTCCATAAACCACGTGGTCATTTTTTTGGCACTTCTCAACACCCCCCCCCCCTCTCGCGTGGTCATTTGTCCATACAAATTTTTTTATTCGTCCATACAAAATGCTCATAGGCCGAACCCCCCCCCCCCCCCCCCCCCCCCCCCCCCCCCCTCATGACCACGTGGTTTATGGACAGCCCCAAAGAGTGCTTCAATTCGTTGTTATTCGTAGGATGAAAATGGGAGCCACATGCTTGATAAAAGAACCAATACCCTATTCGCTTTGACGGAGGCTCTCTGAGAGAATTGCGCTTGCGTGAAAACATTTTTTTTTAACATGAGAAAGGATAGGAGCTGCATTTTCAAATGCTTCTAATTCTTTATAGAAATGTTTTCAAGCAAAACGTTCTTAATGTTATCGAATGAGATTTTGATACGCTATATTATAGACATAACATTGTGGTTTAAAAACTTTTGTCTAAAACCAGTTATAATGTAGCTAATTGAAAGTATATTGCAAAACATTAACACTTTTTTCAATCTGAAGTCCCTAAAATATTTTAGAAGCATTTGAAAATGCAGCTCCTATCCTTTCCCATGTTAAAAAAAATTGATTTCACGCACAGCGCAATTCTCTCAGAGAGCCTCCGTCAAGGCGAATATACCAAATGCTACGGGTGCGGGGAAGAGGTTCAAAACCAGTGACGAAAATCTAATGCTGTGTTTGTCCATTGTGAAGTTAATTCATGGTTATCTTTCAAATTCAAATTATTAAAACACTTGTTCATTTGATTCAAACGTGAAAATCTCTCATTTTTGCTTCAATTTTACATTCATTATTTCCATTACAAACACGATTTTTTACCATTCATCCAAAACAGCAAAACATTTGTTTTCGATTGTTTTTTCCCATACAGTTAAAAATCTACGATCTCTGTTTTTCAAGTAAAATTTTTCTTATGACTGATTTGCCGAAAAAGCAGCTGTTGTTTAGTGCATATAGTAATGATTCATTTGTCGATTTTTGCTTTGAAAAAAATACAGCTTTGTTGCAACCATTCCTAAATATCAATCCAAATTGAATACTTTTGCGTCGATTTTGTGTTATCACTTAGTCTAGTTATCTGAAATAATAGTAGTAGTATGTGTCGTCATGACCGCAGTATCCGAAAAAACTCGGATACCAACACCTTTCTCCTAACCTAGCCAGCTAAACTTAAACGTTACACGATCAAAAGAAAATCATATAAAATATATTATAATTTTTCGTCTGTTCCTGCATTCTGACCTATAATTTCAATAATTATTATTTATCTAAAATAAAGACTATCATCAGAGAAATATAATGAATCTGTGTTTCATCTATCTGTTCGCGCGATAAATTTTATGCAAAATATGATGGCTTGATTGGGTTTTTGTTTTTGCTGATACATGCTAAAACTGTACAATTTTAGACGCAATCATACAAAATGCGGCGGCACGTTCCACAAAAAGAAAAACAACGTGTTCTGTTGAACAGAAAAAGTAGAAGTCAATTAGTGGCATTATTGCACATAATGCAACAGGCGGATCCGGGTTTTGGCGTAACTCAATCAAAGTTCTTCGATCTCTGGCACCGAATAGAGTTATCTGAAATGAGAAAAGTGGTAAAGGTTGAAGCGGTTTACTAGGCAGCCAGATCACGCAGTGGGTATCCGTTTCCGAGTCCCGATCGATCCAAGATCAATTCGTTATCGAAATTAGCTTGAATTCCCTGGGCATAAAGTGTCTTCGTGCCTGTCACACATTTCACGTTGTTTGAAGATATAAATCACTTACCTTTATAAAGCATTCATCACTGGATTTGCGAATTGTGGTCGCAAAAAATTAACGGTAAATTCGCTGGCTGAATTGCTGATTAGTTGCGTTGCGCGTCATGCGATTACTTGGTACCGCTTTCGTCGTCTTCATCGTCGTCTTCGACGGCAGCAGTCAACATTTTGTCGTCCTCTACGTCCGGGTCGGCACCCCCGGTAATCATTTGCTCCACACCACCGACAAGCGGTTCTCCAGCTTCCGTTGGATGGATTTCTGATTGCAATTGCTGATGTTGCTGTTGAAGTTGGACACTGTCGTCCAACGTGGTAGACAAGTTTGTGGCCGTTAGCTGTTGCTGTTGTTGCTGCTGTTGTTGTAGGTGTTGTTGTGCAAAAACGTTGATCTGGTATTGCCGGAAGCGGTTGAGTACCTCGAAGTGAGTAAACAGATTTGTGGAGTTGGCTTCGCTCGGGTAGAGGTGACGATCGAAACAGGCCCCTAGCCGTTTGAGCAAATCCGTGAAAGCTTTCTCCTCCTTGCGAATCCACGGACGATGATCGTCCTGGATCTGATATGGCGTAACGTGCACGTGGACGTTGATTCCTAACCGACAGAGGGTCTCCAGGAGACTTCGCGAGGTGATCCAGGTATTCTTGCCACCACCGTGGCCACCGTCCAGCCAGTACATGTCCTTTATCCGAGAAACCAGCCGCATCATTGTGCTATCGTCGGGGGTGAGGGTCTTATAGTAATGAAACTCGTAGATGAATTGATTGAGGACGACGCATCCTTTGCTGAAACCCATTAAGGCGAGATTAGCTTTGTCCAGGTTGAGACTCTCACGCCACCAGAGCAAATCGTTGATATCTGCACTGCTAGCTGCGGTGCCCGCTACCGATGATGAAGCTGAGTCTGTCGTATTACTTTGGAGATCCGACTGGAAAAGAATAAACAAAGAAACGTTATGATAGAGGAACATTAAAAAAATGTGGAGATATACATTCCAATGAATGGGATTTCGAGGGTAGAAGCCCATGTAAAGTATTATCCTCTCCGGCGAGTTTTGGCCCGTGAGCCGTGAGCCAAGGTATTCAGCACTTTATTTCGAAAAAATGTCAATGCTATACTTGTATCTAGAAGCGGCTAGAAGACAACAGGAAACATCCAGATGGCAACGTATGTAACGTACCACTGAAAAGGGACTTGCGATTGGAAGATCTGTACGTAGAACTAACGAACGTCTTCCCTTCATTGGGAACACCCCAGATGGAGGTGTGTTGGACAGAATCTTAGATAGAGGTATTCATACTATCTACCAGAGCTGCGGCAACACACAAGAGCTTCAACATCTGAACAATTTGTCAACTTTGAGATTAATAAACTTTGGTGTGACCAGGGAGTTGCTTTTAGTAGCACCTGCTTTGCGCGCAAGGATATCTGCAATACAAATACTCAGTCGCAAACGGAACGGAGCCTGTGGGGTACCAAGGGGATTCATCCCTTGCTGCGTTAATGCAGGGCTCTGGCGCAGTCGACCTTCTAGTGTGACTCGTGGGAACAACAATGAGCAATAACAACAAACAAAATAAAACAATAGGTGCCAATTGCCTCTCTCAGCTGGAACAAACGGACCCTGACCAGGGAGATTTGTTGGAGCAGCTTGAAGCATAGCTAGATAGAAAATTACTGGGAAATCTGTCCAGTTATCCATCGATTTATTTGGACACTCCAAAGAACTCCGAGATGGAAGACAGCGTCGAGGACGATCGAGTAAGCGTAAAAGCGACTAGAAAAACTGCTAGATCAGGACTATGACAAAGGCGAGACCTACCGCCTTGCCTACAGGCCAAGCGTGCAGTCAGAACCATCGAAAAGGTCTAGAGATGACCTATCGAGTGGCGAGAAACCATAATCCAAAAAGACAAAAGGGATATCAACACCCACGGGAAGGCCGCACAAGGACCATTATCGTGAATCCCTAGCCATATCATTGGTGAACATCCGGCTGCAACGGTACAAAGATCCAAATTTCTAAGACGGAAGAGGCAGATGATGTCTACATGCAACCAGGTACCTTGAAAGTTGTGAAGACAAACGAAGTCGCTGAACGCTCCAAACCCGGAAAACCCAAGTCCCAGGCAAACAGGCTAAAACAGGAGTTTGCAGCCAACTCGGGAATAGGAAGGTCCCAGATAGGAAAACATAGGCAGTAGCAGGGCTCAGTCAACCCGGGAAACCGAAAGTCCCAGGCAAGAAGCAAAAAGCAAAAAACTACTCATACTCTACCCGGGAATATTAAGGTCCCTGGTAAGGTGGCAGTAGCTGTAGCTAAGAGTCTGCAATCAGGGAATCCAAAAGTCCCAGATAAGAAAACTAAGCCCACTACTACTCAAAATCCGCTATACATGGTACAAGCCACCATTATTAACAAAGTAGTGGAGAATCGGGGAACAGATGTTAAACCGATTTTCAGAGGCTGCACCATAAAAACAGGCTTCCTTGTTATCAACTGCCTTGACCAGGCTACAGCGGACTGGTTAAAAAGGATAACTCCGAGCTTACTTGTAGGCGAGGGAGTTGAGTTGATAGCTGTCGATGAAAAGAACATTCCTAGATCGGAGATCTTGGTAGCCACCTGCCGAAAAGCGCCATGGAAAGCAACGAGCGAATAATGGCATTCATCGAGTCACAGAAAGACTTGGACACGGACTCCTGGAGAGAGTTCGTCAAAGATCTTTCCGTAACGGGAATGGGAATGATGTTGAACTGGTTCCCACAGTGATCGAGGAGTCGATGCAGATATAAACAAGATGGGAATTTCAAATCAACTACTTGTGTCACACTGCAAAACTACGTCGGCTCAAGAAAAGCAGGATCGATAAGCAGGAGAGTAACACTGACTGTGGAGAGGTTTAGGCAATTGAAACGGAAGGCGCTAGTATGATACAGGGGAAAGACCTAGGGAACACACTGCCCTCAAGTGGACACATGGGCCCTCAAGTGGAACAGTAGCAACAAATTCCAGGGTCAAGTTTGGTAATTACTACTGGTGATGGATGTACGTCTAAAACTGAATCCCAAGAAGGAACTGCCAAACCGAACCTGAAAAAAGATAGCAATCGTGGTGAGAACAACAGTAGTTCACTGGGAATGAAAAAGAAATCTCCAAAGAATCCACCACAAAGGGCACAAAAACTAAGCCAAGGCAATGACCGACATAACAGAGCTTCAGGCAAACTTACAGCATGCAAGAGAAGCATCAGGCGTACTTTTGCAAAGGTTTTCCAAAGAAGACCTCGATCTGGCGCTAGTACAGGAACCGTGGGTCAACAATCACAGGGTGATGGGCCTTACAACACCAAAATGTAAGTTACTCTATGATGATAGCCATCCTTCTCCAAGGACATCTGTCTTACAAAATAGAAGGATTAATTTTACTCTCATTACAGAATTTATCAAACGAAACATCGTATCCATCAGGATGAAGGTTCCAACAGCCAGGGGTAAGTTTATCGTTAATATAGTATCAGTTTACTTTCCTGGTGATGAAGAAGAAGCTCTGACATCCTCAATTTGCGAATTTGTCACCAGCTGCAGACAACAAAACCAGCACTTTATTATCTGCTGCAATGCCAACGCTCACCACACAGTATGGGGAAGCAGTGACATCGTCAAACGAGGTGAGTCTCTTTTAGAATATATTTCTGCTAATAACATTGATATATGTAACAGAGGGGACAAACCAACATATGTTACCTCAAGGCTACATGAAGTACTTGATTTAACACTTTGTAGCCAAATTCTAACAGATAGAATTACCTCTTGGGAAGTATATGACGAGGTATCTCTCTCAGATCATTAGGATCTTCTCAATAGAGGGTGGAGATTTCTACAAGCAATTTTTTGCGACCAAGCCATCTCTGCTGGACGAAAAAATAAGAACAGCAAAGCAACTAGAAGAAACTTCTAAGACGGTCACTAACAAAACTATACAATCATACTATGAAAGTTGTCCACAAAGAGTGCAAACAGGAAAGATCCTTGGTGGAAAAACGCTCTACAAAAAATGAGGGGAAGTAAGGAAACACTTCAATAGAGCAAAAGCAACTTCGGATTGGGGCCAATATAGAAAGGCTCTAACCGAATATAGCACTGAAATAAGCAAAATTCATCTTAGATATACTATACAAAGTTTCGATTGATGATCGGAGCGTATAGGGAATCAGGAAGACCAATGGTTCGACCAGGATCTAATGGTTCTATACGAATGGATCAAAAATGAGTGATAGAACTGGGGCTGAAGTATATGGACCTACGACTAAACAATGGGTAAATGACCAACCGTCCATGTCACTTTCATGAAACAGGGAGCATCTACCAGAAACTCAAGGCATCACGTTACGACTACATGTCGTGAGTGCGAATTTAGGAAGTCTAATTCTAAAAAAAAAATAAGATTTCCTACATTCTAGTCTGTATTCTGCGTGAAAAAAGTAATATGAAATTCATAGATTTTACCTGAAGAACATCCACTTCCATGTCTTGGCTCCCGTCCAGGCCGGTTTCGCACAAGGAAGAATTGGTTGCCGCTATCAGTTTATGCAGGAGATCTGGTTCTAGAACCGGTTTCGTCAGCTTTTTCGTCAAATTAATTAGTAATCTGTAGATAAATGTAGAAAAAAAATGGTTAGGAATGTTATCCTCTAGCCAATTGTACAATACTTACTCTTCCAAATGTTGCAACGAGTAGTGCATCGGAGTGTGATCCGGAATTCCGGCGTTGTTTCCCCGTACGAAATTGTCGAAGCAACTGAACGTGCTGTACTCCATGCGCATCGGACGCACCACCACGATGTGGGCCCGCGGAAAGGAATCCCTCAGAAGCAAGGCCGTGTTTTCGAGATTCCACTTGATGTAGTTTTTATTGTCTCTATTGGTTTCCATCTTTTCCGGGATATCCTGGATCGAAAGGGTATACTTGCGTGTTAATGAACGTTATCACGAACTAATCAATGGCAAAGGCAAAACAAAAAAGTTTGAGTTTCCTACATATGTTTTACGCTACAGGTCGACAACATGAAAGGATTCATCGATGAGTACCAAGTTGGTTTTCGTAAAGTTTGATCAACGACCGATCATGCGGCGACGAATCGTGGGAAAGCGGTCTACGATTCAGTGAAAAGATCATGGTTTTCCGACAAAACTGATAAGGCTGATTCGTTCAACGCTAGATAGTGCACGTTCATTCGACTTGTCAGGAAGTCAGCTCAGATTTTTCTAGTTTTAAAGTTGAAATCCTTCGAAACTAAATTCAAACAGGGTATAATACTACTAAATTAAGAAATTAACCAGAATCTCACCTGCACATCTCCGCCGAAGTAGACAACTGCCGAACAATCATCCTTGGTGCGCAACAATGGCGGACAGTAGATGATATGGTTCGTTCTATTCTGGTACCCCTTGATACCGTTTATCCGCACCGGGCCTCCTTTGGGCAATTGCTGTGAACCTTGCGACTGGGGTGATGTTTGCGGCGACTGCTGCTGCTGCTGCTGCTGCTGCAGTGGAGCCTGAGTTGAGGGTTGAGAGGACAACTGGAGGATTGATGTCCCTCCTCCACCTGCTATACCGCCTCCTCCAGAACTGCTCCCACCACCGGTTAGGGTACCGCCAGCTGCAGATCCCACACCGGTTGTTGCCGTATCGCTGCACCGCAATGCATGCATTGCATAGGGGAAAATGCCTCGAAAGTTCAGTTCAGCTCAGTTGGATCCTGGAAGAGTGGGAACAGAAAAATGTGGTTCGTTCAATAAAACAATAAGACGATGAATAATGACTTAGTGGTAGTTCAATGACTCTTTAAGAGTTACCATGAACTCCTTTGAGCAAAGGTGATCGATTCTGTGATATCTCCCGAAAACGCCTCGGAGTCGCTCTAAAATCTCTCTGGATCTTTTCTGGGGCCCCGGAACCGCTTAAAACCTACGGAAACACCCTGGAACGCCCTTGGACACCTATGAAACCTTTCTGAAGCTCATCTGAAAGCATGCGCCCTTAAGAGCCTCCAAAAACCTCTGTTATTTAAACGCCTCTAAATCCTCTGATGCCTCCCTGAACATTCTTCTTTTTAGCGTAGCGTCCGAACTGGGACAAAGTCAGTTCTTCAGCTTAGTGTTCTATGAGCACTTCCACAGTTATAATAACTGAGAACTTCCTCTGCCAATCACCATTTTGCGTGAAGAAGGTTACCATTAGTCAGGCGTTGTACATCACGGAGCTAGAAGCTAGTCTGTAGTCCATATGATGTTTAATAAAGAAACGTGCTGACGTCAGTTCCAACAAGTCCGATTGTACTGTGCTGTGTCAAGCAATGGAATAATAGCGACGGAAGCTGTGCTCAAAATCAAATTGTATGAGTTGAAGTTAGAAAGGAGCAGCAGTGAAGAGCCACAACCCGATGTATTGGCGACTAGGCATCGCGATCCCGCGTTTTCACATCGATTCAATTTTATATAAAGTAATATAAAACTATGAGAGAAACTCCCTCAGAATCTTCAAAGAGACTCATCCAGAGTTCCTTTAGAATTATGAGAGATTTTTTAAGAATGTTGAACATTATCACACCAGAATCCTGAGCGACATTACCTAGAAAAGAAAGCAAGACTCTTCCGGTATCTTGGTCTTGGTTCTCTCTGAATCCCATTGAGGATTTTCCTAGAATCCTGAGAGAGATTACTCCATATCTAAGAGACGGATTGTCTCAGCGTCCCGAGAGGAATTCTCCCAGAATCCTCCTGTGATAGATTGTCTCAGAATCCTAAGATAAATTCTCCCTTGGATTCTCCCAAAATGTTCCAGAGTCCTAAGAGGGGTTATTCCAGAATCCTGAATACGATTATCCCCGAATCCTAAGATGAATTCTTCCAGAATCCTGAGAGGAATTCCTAGTGCGGTTCTTCCACATTATTGAGATAAATTCATGTAGAATACTGAAAGAGATTCTCACAAAAAAGATTTTTGGAATTCTAAGATGAATTCCCCAAGAAACTTAAAAGTGTTGACCCAGAATCCTGAAAAGCGTAGCTTAGAACTCTAAGAAGGATTGCTCCAGAATCCTGAGAAGAATTTCTCCAGAATCCTTTGAGTATTCTCCCAGAATTCCCCTAAAATCCTAGGTGGAATCTTTTAGAATGCTGAGAATAATTCTGCCAGAATCCCAAAAGGTATTCCGCCGAATTCTACGAGTGATTTCCTCAAAATCATGAGAGGGACCATAAGAGAAGTTCTTCCAGATTCTTGAGAGAAAGATATCTATTAACCTAAGCGGGTTATTTTTCGATACTCTGATAAGGATTCTCCCTGGAAGGGATTACGAAAACTTCTAGAATGCACTTTCCCACATCCTGAAAAGGATTCCCTGTAATTCTAAGAGGTATTCCCACATAAAACAGAAAATTTACCGCAGATTCCTGAAAGACATTCCCCCATAATCTTTGAAAGGACTCCCCTGAACTCCTGAAAGGGGTTGTCCCAGAACTCTGAGAGTGATTCCTCTAGAATACTTTAAATAATTACACCATAACCTCAAGAGAATCTTCCCATAATCTTGTCAGCGATTTTCCCTGATTACTAAAAGGGATTCTCCCAGAATCCTCAAAGAGATTTTTGCGAGTAACTGCTCCAGAATACAGAAAACAGAATTATACTGAGATTCTCCCCAACTAACAATTGCAAGTCACAAACAAGCAAGCTTGCTGAATTGTTGCTTAATAATGGTAATGATAGCTGAACTAAAATTATGCCCTACACATTACTGTTTAAATGATTTTTCAATTGAGAAAGTAGTCAATGTTCGACTTTCCTCATCGGTATCAACAATGGTAAATTAAAACACTTTTCAAAAGTTTAACAAGAAATTTATTCGACAAGCATTGATTCCTTTACAAAAAAATTTAACAAAACATTTGTCTGCATCTTATTAAGCTGATGTATCGATAAGCATATGCTCCTGAAAAATGTACTTTTCAGTTGTCAAATAAACGCCTTCAGCCCGTCATAGTTTGACTCGGAATGTTGTTCGGATTATGGGATAAATCATGGCTAAAACTGTTTAGACGACCAAGTTGTTGAAGAGCTAAAATTTTAAACGAATCACATAAAATAAAACAGAATAGAATTATGTAGTTTAACATTGAGTGCCAAGAGACGTAATCAACGTAAAAATGAGGCATTTATTTATTATTATTAGTCTGTAACAAGACATCTTGTACCTTGATTATTATATTTTCAATCTTCCGCAGCAGTTCGATTGTACGAGACGCTTGGATCGACGCATTTGACATTTCAGTGTTGTCGTGTTTACTGAATATTGTTCCCACAGTCACCTATATAGCCAAACAGCATTTAGAAATCGACACATTTCAAGTATCCTTAAACATCCTTGTGCACTGTTTATTGAACATTATATCAAGATTCCATGACAAAAGCATAAATAAAAAAAAATGCTTAACGGATCTTCGACTGAGCATGAGCAGATTACCTGAACAGATGCTGTGAATGCACCATGTCCAATACCATATCGCACCACATATTGTCATACATTTTTAAAGATCGATATTTTATAATAAAAATAAAAACATATTCATATCGCGATTAGTTCGTCTGGAAACAATATCTTCAATAAGTACCAACACTTTTTGGCCGCATTCGATAAAAGTTTTCTCACCGTGCGATAAAAATACTGACAGCGAAATCAGAATGAAAAACACGTGTTTTGGGCTGAACAGCTGTTGAAGTATAAGGCGTTGTTCAGTTGATTACCACGTGCTGTGCTAATTCACCACTGCTGAACACACGTTCAGGAGTGATCATTATTGAGTCATGGGAGATAATGTTTTGCTTTGGGTGCTGCATCTCACCATCTCTAGGATGGCGCAGATAAGAAGGCATGCGGCTGGCAATCGACAGGTCTCGAGTTCTAATCCGGATTTAGGTAATTTTATATGTAATTCTTATTTCATAATAGGTGTTCTCAACATGAGAGCAAATAATTACTCTCGTGAGAGTTCAACATTTTTGCATTTTATTTATTTTCAGTCATTTTTGCCAAAGTTTAATAACAACTTTCCTGTACATTTGTAAAACGCTTTGAACAACAACAAATTAAGTTGGTGCACAACATGATGCTTTATAACTTCTCCAAATTTGTGTGAACAAAACCCGAACATAGGTTGTACGTGAAAATAATTCAAATGTTATTCAACATTATGCTGAATTAATTCGTCATAATGATGCCTGTTAAATGAGTGATTGTTAGTTGGGTCATAGAATGCTGAGAAGGTTTTCTTTCGAACCCTAAGAGGAATCTTCAAATCTATGCGAGGGATTCTCCAAAATCCAAATTTCTCTAGAAAACTCTGCCCACAATCTCGTGAGAGATTCTTCAATAATTAATAATTCTGAAAGAAAGTGCCCTAGAATCTTGAAAAATGTAGCCCCAGAATCTCAAGGATTTCTCCAGAATCCTGACGGTAATTTCCCAGAAAGCCGCATTTTCAGAGAATCTTGGGAAGGATCTTACGCAGAATCCTGTGTGGAAAATATCCCCCCAGAATTCTAATTGAAATTTCGCCACAATTCTGAAAATGCTGAGTATGTTTCTCCAAGAAGTCTGAGAAGAGTTCTTGAGAATTCTGTGAAAGATTTCCTCAGAATTCTAAGTGGGATCCTAAGTGAGGGTTTTCCAGAATCCTTAGAATCCTTAGAAGAATCAACCCAGATTCACCCTTGGTAGGGACCCCTGGTAGGGAATACCCCAAAATCCTGAAATTAATTTTCTTAACATCCAGAGATTCCGTAGAATTCTGATAGGTACTCCTTTATAATACTGCTGAGTAAAATTCATCCAGGATTTTTAAAAAAACCTCTTGCTTAATTCTGAGGGTTCCTCTAAAATTCTGTGACAAATACCTTCAAATTCGCCCTGAATCCTATTAAGGATTTGCCTAAAATCTCGTGACAGATTAATGATTAATGAATCAGATTGTCCCAGAATTCTGAGGGTCCCTCTCTGTGGAAGAGGGGATCTTCCACACTATTAAGGAAAATTCAACTAGAATCCTGAGAGGGATTCTCAAAATAAAATGCAATCCAGAAATGGACTGACCTAGAATCCTGAGAAGGATGCGCTAGAACCCTGGAAGGGACTTTCTCGACCATAAAAAGGATTTCTCCAGAATCCTGAGAAAGATTCACTTGGACTACTGGGAGGGGTTGCCCAAGAAACCTGAGATATACAGGTATACCTTGATTTAGTGCACCCTAGATTATATAGACCCTTGATTTTATGAACTTCGATTTTATGTACATTTTACCTCGATTTTAGGTAAAAATTTTTATTGGTAAAATAGAATGCATTCTGAAAAAAAAAGAAATTTCATATTTTTGAATAGAAAGAAAAATCGAATGTAAACAATGGATTCGGTCTATTCACTGGGGCTTCAACATCGATTCAAAAAATCGATTAAGGACAAACGTCTTGAAATCCCGCTTCAAAAGTGCATTAGAACTTCAAACGCACAAATCTCAAGAAACAAGCTTCAAACAACAGTGCATTTGATTATTCTGTTCTTGCTAACTTGTAATGAGCTTAAAATAATTAGATCAGGTGCGCTGGTTTTGTTTACGAAGAGATTTGTGCGCTTGAAATCGTGAGTAGGTGCCAAAGTCGGCCATTGTGGCGGCCATTTTGGGATTCTAACAAGTCTGTCCTTAATCGGAACAAAAACATCGATGTTGCAAACATCGATTCAAAATTGCCCAACGCTAATCCGCACCCTCCCTTCTCGAAGCCATCCCTAACGGACGTACCGCAAAGGTAAGGATGAGAGAGATTGATTTTTTAGTGGGTCGATCCCCACATAATCCGAGGAATTACTTCTTGGGTTTCAGCGACTTTTATGGGCTTTTTTCAGCTTCTTTTGAGGTTTTTTGCCTTGGCAAAACTTGTGTCACTCCCCCTGTTCTCGATAGTAGAATCATAACTAAACTTATTCTACAACATAATATATTACACTGAAGTTTTTTTTTTACGACGGTAATGGTCCCGCGTAAAAAAACCGCGTAAAAAAAAACCGCGTTATTTCAAGACCCGTCGTAAAAAAAAACCGCGTTATTTCAAAAACGTCGTAAAAAAAGTCAAGTCACGTTAGATGTGGTGCTGACTATTTTACGCGTGTTTTTGAAAAAACGCGAATTTTTTTTACGACGGGTCTTGAAATAATGCGGTTTTTTTTTAGGACGGACCGCGTAAAAAAGACCGCGTAAAAAAAAACTTCAGTGTATTGAAATGTTTTGTGGTTATATCCCAATAACTTGAACATAACAAAATAAGATTGCCCAACAAAACATGTTTTCTGTGATGTTATTAAAAAGCTGTATTTTGATAAGTTAGCAATAACAAATTATAATATAAAAACAGGCTATGTTATTCTGTTGTTATCAATTTGCTATTCTATTTTGCTCGGGAGAAATAATTGTTCATTAGTTTTTAATCCCCACTTTTAAGAACATAGAGGGAAGTGGAACCATCTCATCTCGGTAGGGCCTCCTATTTTTGGCACTTTTCTGCTATAACTCAGTCAATTTAGAATCAATTGACACAATTTTTGAAACGCGGTGCGATACGTATAGTATCTGTACAAAATTTCAAGTCAATTAAGGATTAGTGACATTTCTCACACAAACACTACGTTTATTATTCTAAGAAAATATCTGTTTCCGCCCGGGATCGAACCGGGGGCCTTCCGCGTGTTAGGCGGATGTGATAACCACTACACCACGGAAACTGTGTTGTGTAGATAATCATTACAGCCTATGAAGTTACAAATAAAATAAGTCAAAATGAAATTTAAATTATTCAAAATATGCAAATAAATCATGTATAGAACTTATAGCTATCTAAGACGTGAGAGATAAATCATTTTATCATCCTAAAACACCACTATATCTTGAAATAATGCAAACATCAGCAGGCTTCTTTTAATTTTGTCAATCAATTTCGTTACTGGAAGAAGAGATTGATTTTTTTCGTAATATTTTAGTCATAAAATTATGTTCCACTTCAAATCAATAAAGCCTTCCTCCATGAAGCAGAGACAAAGTGTTGTCTCTATACGTCGTATACATTGCACAACTAAAAGCTTTCCGGTCGATTTCATCCAAAACCAGCTAGGTCTGCGTCGCGCCTATAAATACTAGTCCGAAGAAGTCGAAAAAGCTCTCCAGCTCAGTGACGCGACAAGCTAAGCGAAGCTCATAATCAGACAAAAAAGCAACAAACAGCAATTTCGTACATCATACGATACCGTCCGCCCTGTCGTCCATACATTTCACCAGCAGACATTCAGACAGCAGGCAGTCGCACAGGGCAAATCCCGCTCAGCAGTGACGTGCGACGACGACATTCAAGTTTATTGCCATCCGTTTTAAAACCTTCGCGCCTTCCTTTCAGTACATGCCGTGAGTCGAATGAGGTCATTCAGTGCGTAAAACTTTCTCACATATTTTGCTCGGCAACAGCGTGCGGCGCCGTGGCTTAGTTGGTTAAAGCGCCTGTCTAGTAAACAGGAGATCGTGAGTTCGAATCTCGCCGGAGCCTATGTGGTAGATTTATTTTGCGCGGGAAAACTGCATTATCTTATCGACTTGAAAAATTAAAAATTCCTCCTATATTTGAGAATAAAAAAATCTTCTCCCTCCGTGACAATGATCATGGTGGCGATCATTGCCGTGACCAGGATTCGAACCTGGGTTACCACGGCCACAACGTGGGGTCCTAACCACTAGACGATCACGGCTATCGGAAGATACTAGAGTTGATAATGAAAAGGCGTACATGTGGAACTACTTCTTAACAATCGGCCACCGCATTCAAGCAACCACTCAAAAGCACCTACGTATTGAACGCAACGCAAAGGTTTTCGAATCGGAAGCATTTCACAATCCAGACGCTACCTGAACCATGAAGCTTCGTGCAGCTCTATTTATAGCTCACACGTTGCCTCGTTGCATTTTGTTGTGAAATACCCAAGCCCAACAAACTGTATACGGACGTCGCTTTATAATTTATGCATGCTATGTATATAGAAAGCAAACCAACGTGATCGGGGAACTACCCTCCGCTCAAAAATAACGTTCGAGACTGCGTGCAGTTTTCAATCGACCCTCGCTCGACGGTACAAATCTACCCGAGCAGCTGATTTCAATTTCACAAGCGAACGAAAGCAAAAGTAAAAACCAAGAGAGTGGTGAGTGGGTAAAATTCCGCACCAGGCCGGCAACGAGTTTGCCCGCCAGGCAACAACAAAATCATCGTTCGTTCGTTCGTTTCGATCACTGTTACGGCTTCCTCGGTCTTGTTGTTTTCACATAGGATGTGCTTGCTAACCAACGCGAGAAATTGAATGAAGCTACAAACCAGTTCTTATGTTGCTCATTCATAGAATAGAACAAACTGTTCCAACGAATCTAAACAGTACCTAGAAGAACAAATAATTAGGCCTAGGGTTCACAACATTTTAAAAAAATCTATCCTCCCCGTGACAATGACCTCTGGGAAGTCATTGCCGTGACCAGGATTCGAACCTGGGTTACTACGGCCACAACGTAGGGTCCTAACCACTAGACGATCACGGCTATAGAGGATCGGTTTTAGCTTGATTATTGAATTGTGTAGGAGTTCAACAAATTCAAGTGCATGATCGTATTCGTAATTTGAATACAAACAGATAGTTTGTAAATGTTAGTTCTGTTTAACGGCATAGTCTTTCATTAAATCACGTAATCTATACATAAAACAATATAGCATTAATTATGAACAGATTTTACTTAAATACAAATTATAATTGCATACATATCCCATCGTGACGAACCACCACAAGTGGACTGTTGAGCGATAACAGTTTTGAGTGTTTTTTTTTTTTCATTTGTTTAGTCTTTATGTGATGTAACCTGGTTTAATAATTCAGCCATTACTTATACTTGTATGTGTGCAAACAATCTTTTGTTTACGTTGCCTCTAAGAGTTACCACAGCATGTTGAGGACAAACGTCTTGAAATCCCGCTTCAACAGTGCATCAAAACTTCAGACGCACAAATCTCAAGAAGCAAACTTCAAACAACAATGCATTTTATTATTCTGTTCTAACTTACTTGTAATAAGCTTAAAATAAAAAGCTCAGGTGCGCTGGTTTTGTTTACGAAGAGATTTGTGCCCTTAAAATCGTGAGTAGGTGCCAAAGTCGGCCATTGTGGTGGCCATATTGGGATTCTAACAAGTCTGTCCTTAAACAAAAAGTGCACAAAAACCGTAAAACATGAAGCAGTTTTATCTGTCGCATATTTTTTTATATCCGATACAGGGTGCGTGCGGTAATTTTGCACTAACCTTCAAACAGGAATATTTCATCAAAGGGTTGCAATAAAAATATAAATCCCACATCATCAAATGCACCATATTTCTAGTGAACTGTGAAAAATATAAAACCATTAATAATCAAAAACGTGGTGGTATGAGAAAATATTTTCAGATTCTATGTTTTACACTAGCGCGCCCAATAACATTTCGGGTTCTACTATTTGTTGTGTAAATAAGACGAAATCAGTAAAATGTAATGTGTAAAAGCCCGATAATGATACACGAGACGTAATGATACAGATATGCTTCAAAAATTATAATTTAAATAATTTTGACGTGGTGATTTTAACACATTTTCGAATGGCATCAATAAAAACTGGTTGTTTTTTCGATACACTAAGTCTAGTGTCTAGGGTACAACTTTTTTTTAGCAAGCATCGGATTACTTAGCGGTCTTCAACAAAGATGTTCCGCATAGAATTCCCTATAATAATACTAAACATAAGGGTTATTGAACGCTTCCAGTGCCATCTAGTGGCAGAAAACTAAAACTATGCCATTCCTGCACATATTTGTACCAGTTTTACCATATAAACTTCAGACTAGTCGAGCGATACCTAAGACCTTATCAATTCAGCTCAAATTTGTGCTGTAGCTAATGGGAGTCTAAAACAGCAAATTGAGGTGGTCAGACTTGGGATATTTTAGTTTTAAATTTTCTCATAAATGTTTGAGCAGCCCTAGTAGAATACCATTGCTCAAATTAGAATTTCCGACTTCTTCCAGTTATTTCTCCGCTATCTTCCATTCCAGCGATGTAGTTTTTTGTAGTTAACAAGCCTATGGAATCCCCCAACTACACTGAAAAAATCAGCTTCATAGCGTTTTTGACAGCTGAGAAAATGCAGATAGTATGCAGCTGCTCCATATATTTATACTCGAGTTGTTCGCATTTTCGTCTTCTAGAAACCTCTTTTTCAAATTTATGGGATATTTTTTTAAACGGCACACATAACGATGATACCATTGGAGCTCCTCGTACAAACAAATATTCTAGTTTTACCTAAAATAACACAATTGTTGACCAAAATATAGAGAACAACACAAAAACGGACTTGCAGCGGTTCTCAGTATCGTTCAAAAAAGGTTATCGATATTAGGACCACTTTTTTCTTCCTAAATCATTGAAATAATCACAATTGTTTGCGAAAAAATCATTTAGTATAGATCTGTTGTCGAATTATTTTTAAAGCGTGTTTTATGATTACGATATGATTTAGTGCAAAAATATCGCACGCACCCTGTATATCTAGGCAGTCAAAGCTAGAAATTAAAAGACAAGAAGTAGTTCTTTCAAATGGGGGAAAAAATCTTGCTTTGTTGGGAAATCTAAGAGTTCTGAAGAGTCAAAGTTGAGCCATTTGTGTGGAGATTTCCTAGGAAATTTCACTTTTTTGCGTTCCGTCCCGAAAGGGATATAGAGGAACTTACGTATTTTCGACAGTTTTGTTCTCTTCGTCAGGGGTGTTTTTTGAAACCTGTTGGTCTCAGAGTTGGCCTCAGATCCTTACCAACAACCAAGCTAAGTTCTTCTTCTTCTTCTTCTTGGTGTAACGTCCTCATTGGGACAAAGCCTGCTTCTCAGCTTAGTGTTCTATGAGCACTTCCACAGTTATTAACTCAGAGCTTCCTCTGCCAATGACCATTTTGCATGCGTATATCGTGTGGCAGGCACGAAGATACTCTATGCCCAAGGAAGTCAAGGAAATTTCCTTTACGAAAAGATCCTGGACCGACCGGGAATCGAACCCGTCACCCTCAGCATGGTCATGCTGAATACCCGTGCGTTTACCGCCTCGGCTATATGGGCCCTGCTGAGTTATATGCCCAAATTTCAGGCAATTTGACCCACAAAAACCCCCCCATGACGAAGCGAACAAACCTGCCGATAATACCCTTCGTCACCCTATTTAAACTATTTAAAGGCCTACAAAACATTTTCATGTTCCCGTCTAATCTCTGTGCGCATGTAATATATTTGATGGCACGCTACCCGAGCAAAGGCGGATAAGAAAATGATAACAAGTTCTGTTACCTGGTTATCATTCGTTTGATAGTTGAGTTTGTTATCATTTAGGTTGAATTAAGAGCCAACATAACAAAAATGATAACTCATATTTACTTCTCGAATACCAAAATGATAAGTTAAGTTATCATTGAGTTCAAGTTGATAACTAATTGTGTTATGCAATATTTTGTTCAACATTTCATTTAGCTATCAACATGAAAAAATACATGTGACTGATAACTGGTTTTGTTATCAATTAGTTATCATTTAGAGCTATTTTATCGACCAAAATAGTAAAAATCTACTTTACCGACATCGTCACCTATTGAAAAAAGTTTCTTGTAACTTACAACCAACGTTTTCGGCTATTGCGCCCAGGCGGGTCTCGAACCCTGATCGAGTGATTGTCGGTCGCAGCCGATAGCCCCAATACCAACGGGATTCATTGAGAGTGAGAGTAATGAAAGGCTACGCTTTCGTACAGCAGTCGCTTTGAAGGTGGGAAGCGGAATCTATTTTTAGATTCGAGGTTCATCAGACTCTCAGTTTTGGGAAAGTTTTGAAATGTGCGTTTGGAAACAGATAACATATTTTGTTATCATTTAGTATTTTTATGTTATCGCGATAGACCGAAATTATCGATAACTAAATTTGTTATCTTCTGGTTATCATCAATTGAAAAAGATGATAACAAAAATAACAAAATGATAACACCGATAACACAGTTTATTATCAAAGTGATATCACTTTGTTATCCGCCTTTGCTCGGGTAGGTATAAATGCTTTGTCCTAAGCGTCCATACGAGCTTCGGAAAGCAACTGAGTGACTTTTAGGAAATTTATCGATATTTAAGGTATTAAAAAAAACTAAAATTAAGAACTCCATGATCTATGGGCTCTACAGTGGTCAATATTATTCCTACTTTGTTGGCGAATTCTATAGAGATTTTCCAGGGAATTTTGAAGATTTTTTCAGAAATGCCTTCGGAGATATCTCTTTGAATAACTTTAGAAACTCTTCCAGGGATTCTTTTAGAAAAATCATGCTTTGCGTTAGAATTATAAAAAAAAGCCCTCTAAAGATCATTCCTAAGAAAATTCATTACAAAGCCTTTCTTGAATTCCTTCCGAAATTGCTTCAAGAATTTCTTCCTGAAGTCTCCCTGAAATTCCTTTCAGAATGTCTTGCATGGATTTCTCTTGAAATTTCTTTCATGGATTGCTTTAAAAATTATTTTGAATTACTTACCAGAGGATTCTCCAAAAAATCTTAAATAATTTCACGTTCAGGAAATTATTCACACATTTCTTTCAAAAACGTTAAATTCCAGATTTTTTCTTTGGAGATTATTCCACAGTCTCCTTTAGTAATTCTTCCAAAGTTTCTTCAAGAAATTTTTCCAGGGATTGCTTTAGATATTTTCCTGGAAATTCCTTCGGAAACTCTTTATGAGATTCCTCAATAAATTTGTCAAAGGACTCCTTTTGTCTAATCTTCTATGGTTTTCTTCTAAAATTGCTTCATGAATTCCTTCAGAAACTCCACCAGTGGTTTCTTCAGAAATACATACAGGGAGTTTCAAAGACATTTCTTCAGCGCATTTTTCAAATTTTTGCAAAAGAGTTTCCTAAAAACTTCCTTTAAGAATTCTTTTAGGAGTATTCCCATGGGTTGTTTCTTAAATTCCTCCAGGGATTAGGTTTGAAATTCTTCTAGTGATTCGTTTCAACAAATCTTAGGAAATTTCTTCAAGATTTCCTTCATAAATTCTTTTAAATAAAATATTCCAGAGAATCCTTCAGAAATTCGTACAGGTTTTTCTTCTAGAAGCTCATCAGAGATTTATTTTGGAATTGCTTTAAAGATTCTAGTGGAAACTGCCGCAGGAATGTGTTCAGAAATTTGTTCAGAGAATCATCCAGAAAATGCTGCAGGTATTTCTTCAGAGATGTTGCATTATTACTTTCATTGAATCCAAGAATTCCTTCAGAATTTCTTTCAGATATTTCTCTGAAAAAAAATCAAAATTTCCTCTAAGGTTAACTCAATGAATTTCTCCACGAATTCTTTCTGAGTTTAATGAGCCAAAAATTTTCAAAATCTATTTTACTGAGATATGATCATTTCAATTTCATTCTCTCCAATAAAAAAATGCAGGAACCCCTCCATCTGCCCCTCCTCACTTTCAAATTCAGTCAACCCCATTCATAAATATATATATTCACGAGTTCTTAGATCTAGCAGAGTTTTAACTTCCTAGTCCCAAATGAATATCGCCAGGAACTCTCAAATTTTATAAAAGGATTTCTTCAAACATTTTCCAAAAAATTCTCAATAAACTTTTCTAGGAATTCCACTAACGGTTTCTCGTCAAGGTTTAACCAAGATATTCTACAGAAATTCTTCCTGGAATTCCTTCAAGATTTTCTCTGAGATTTCTGCACATATTTCCTAAGAGATTCATTAAAGAATACTTTCTGAGATATCTACAGAGCTTCTACTGGAGAGTACTTCAGAAATTACTTCAGGGATTTTGTCGCAAAATTTCGGCTCAGATTCATTCATATGTTTCTCCAAACACTTGTTCAGAATTTAAGGGATTTCATTCGTGGATTTTTTTTTTCAGAAATATCTTTATACTCTTATAAAGAGTACTCTTTGCACTCATAAAGGTTATCCCAAAAATTCCTTCAGAGATCCATCCCAACAGAAATTTCTGCAAGGTTTTTTTAAGAAATTGTTCCTGCGATTCCGTTAGAAATATCTTCTGTGATTCCTTGAGGAATTTCTGCATGGATTGTTCAAAATATTCCCCCAGGATTAATTTCAGAAGTTTTTTTGCAAAAATTGCACAAAAATTGTTGGTAATCGTTGAAGGAATCCCTTAAAAAAAAACATTGGAGATACTTTTGGAGATTCCCATAAGCAATTCTTGAGAATTTCCTGAAGAGATTTCTAAACAAAAATTCCTAAAACAATTTTTGAAGCTATCATAGAATTTTGGAATGAATGCATTCTTTTTAATTCCTGGAATTTACAAATCATGAGAAACTTCTGTAGGAACTCTTGAAGTAATTCCAAGGAAAAATGGCTTGAAAAAAAAAATTCTGGAGATTCTCAGGGGATTCCTGAAAATATTCGTAAATGTCTAGATATCATTTACAATATCTATAGAAATGGCAAACAAAGATACTGGCGGAATTCTAAAAGATATTCCTCAATACATTTCTGAGATACCGCTGGAAGATTTTTATAAGAATTTCTTATACAAATTCTGAAGGGATTACTACACAAAAATCTTCAATGTATTACCAGGAGAAATTTTGTAGAAATTCCTGCGGAAAAAACAGACATCCTGAAGAAACTCCTTAGATAACCCCTTAAGGAATTTTAGAAAAATTAACTTTTGAAGGAATTTTTGGAAGAATATCTGGAAGTACTGGAGAACCCTCTGTAAAGCCCTGAGAGCTGCCGCGAGATACATCCTGAAATAATTTCTGCAGGATTCTCGCAGCAATTTGCAGAAATTCCTGAAGTTTTACCGGGAAAATGTCTTGAAGAAGAAAAGTCTGAATAAATCCTAAGCAATCCCTGCTAGAGGAATACCTGGTGGAACTTCTGCAGAAACTTCAAAAAGAAACGTTTGAGATTTTTTCTTGAAAATTTTCTAAATTTCTAATGAACTGACAAGTTCATCCGAAGCCCTTACGCAGTTTGGCGCACCGTCTATCGTCAGTTGGATCTATCTGATCAACCGTTTTTGTCCATGATTTTCCATAACTCTGTGCGGTCGATACTGTCATATGCTCACCGACGAACCGACGTGACAGTGGTGATTCAAAAGTGTCCCCCCCCAAATTTAACGGTCGAACACCGAAGCGAGCGATCGCTTCTGTCAAATCAGCGCAGACGCGAACCGTTTCCTATATGAACACATGGGGGTTCGGTGTCGAGCTACTACACCATCGCGGGCCGTTATCACGGCCGTTATAGAGGTGGCGATAGTGTTCGCTTATTTTTCATCATGGCGTCGCGGACAACAAATTTGAATTTATTTGTTCTAGCTGTCACGTCGGTTCGTCGGTGATATGCTGCCTTGAAGGCGATGAACAAGTGATGCAGTGGGACTTGATATTCACGGCATTTTTGGAGGATTTGCCTAATGGTGAAGATCTTATTCGTTTCCGATCGGCTGTCGATGTGGGCGGCTTTATAACCTCCCACGAACCCTTTTGTTTTAGGTGACAGACGACGGACGATGAGCTGGGATTGCACTTTGTAGTCTGCATTCAGAATGGTGGTCGCTCGGAAGTTATTACACTCCAAATGGTCGCCATTCTTGTGAATGGTGCAGAATACCTCTTCCTTATGTGCGCTATAGTTTATTGCGAGCAAGCGGGAGCTGCGGGAATGCACTACTGATTTGCACTTTGACATTACTGCACGAGGAACGACGACACGAGTGACTATAATTCGTGACGCCTACTAAGATTGCTTGATGTGCTATGCGTCGTTGTCCACTGTTCAATACGACACATAAATCTACTGTCACACACCTTCCACTCCTCCGGTAGCTGTTCGCATATCTAGATTTTGACTATCAACCAGTGCAGGATATCGATTATGAGCCCATCTAGATGAGTTTTGCTGCGATGCCATGCTTATCAACTGCCTCAAGCTTAGTTTTGAGCTGGTGAATGACATAGTTAACTTCCCACAGCATGAGAGTTTGACCAGTTCCGTGCTCTGCTGCACTGTTGTAATCGTTTCCTTCATTACCCTGATCTTCCGTGCCTACGTTCTCAGATGATACTACCTTTCGATTATCTCATGTCCGTCCGTCAAGAGGCCCTTTTCCATGCCCTTTTCACTTGGCTCGCGGAACAAAGCCGTTGATTGAAACAACTGCTAACGACACAACACAGTAGTCGAAATAAGAACGAAACGAAACTGAATGTAGCATAATTTTCACACAAGCAAAACAAAAAACTCGAGCAGAGAGCAAAGCTCACCGTCACCAGCCATATATGTTTTGGCAGCAAAAGCTTACCGCTTAACTTATTTCTTGCATAGTATTCAAGCAGTATTGTGTTCAAGTTTGCCCTCAATATAAGTCAGCTTTACCTTTCAATCGTATTGCAAGATGTTGTGAAATTCATTGGCTTCTCTACATGCTGCACTGCGATGACGGATTTTGCTTCCTTATTCAAGTGACTGAAATTTCCGAACCAATATCCTTCATTTGCGCCGTATTTTAATTATAAACATGTATGATCAACAAATTGTAAGCCTCTTTCTAGGAAACATTAGCTTAATAAAAAATATCCCCTCCGTGACAATGACTAACTTGGAAGTCATTGCCGTGACCAGGATTCGAACCTGGGTTACCACGGCCACAACGTGGGGTCCTAACCACTAGACGATCACGGCTGTAGAGGATGGTCGAGTGAGCCATGGTTGTTTCAGGTACATATTCTACATTTTCAAGGTCATTTGTCATTTTTTTTAAAACGCTTATTATGCCTAACATGGATGTATCCATTATGCATAACGTATGTGATGACTATTGTATTTATGCCAATCATACTTTATGCCTAACTAACTTATGACAAGAGTCTTTATGCCGAATGGGGCAACTCCCCATCATTGTTATAATAACTTACGAATTTTCTAAATATTATTCGGTCCATTGAATCCGGACATGTAACAGTTTAAAAAATGGCTCCCTGATAGTTATAAATTTTGGTATAAATACTATCAATTCATGTACAAAATTCCATTTTTGTTAAAATTTGAATTTTGAACCATAAGAGACACCTATAGTAGATCAACTAACAGTAATAATTTCATATTTTTACATTTTTTGAAAAGTGAAAATTTTGCCTTCTTTAATCATTTTATTTATCCTCTATTGACTTATTTATTGAATATTATATACGTGCGTTGTCAGTGATCAATTCAATTTTGAAAAATTAGCGACTTTTCAATTCAATAATAATCTCAACTACCATTAAATTATTACCTAGCTTCATGAGTTACATTGCACTGAATTTCACAATATCCTACAATGTATGGGGCCGGTATAAAGCTTACACCGACTATAAATTTGTATGCAAGTTGGTGATGTGCGGTGTAAAATAAAGCTCAGCTTACTCGCAAGAAAAGCTGACGCAGGAAGCAGGTTATACCTTCTCTATTTAGTTTCATGAGGCGCCACCGCAGAAAATGCATATTTTTTCTGGAAAGCCATATATCACTCTGTGTTCATTAATAATTTATTTGATAATTAATATAATACATATAATGCGTTTGTAGTAGTTGTTCGTGAGTAATAGTTTGTTGGGTGTTTTTTCGAACTGTGGTGATATCCGGCGGAGATCATAGTAGGTACTGATGTTGGATGTCACTTGGAGCACCGAAGCTGTCATGAGAGGAAGCATTCGATTATTGGTGTCGAAGTCTCGAAGTCCTGAATAATGAGTCTTGTGAAGATTTCCATCCACCTGTATATTACTACCATTTCATATAAGTGAATATCGAACCCCGACACTCCTAATCTCCTCAAATGGCGACGAGGATGAGATTCCGGAAGAAAGCTAAACAATATTCAAATGGTTACTTGCTTTCAACAACCCCAACCGCATGTTGTGAAACTTTGGCTGCCCAAATCTATATTCCAAAATTAGGGAATAGTGGAAGAATCAGTGGAGTTCCGAGTATTACATACAATTCCGGCAAAGTACGGGGACATGGACCCTGAAGATGAAGTTCATCAGGCCCGGATTAAGGATTGTGGGGGCCCGATGCCCGAGCGGATGCGGAAGCCCCTTGGTGATGGGCATAAACAATTTTTTTGTTTTCAAACAGTATTTGAGCAATATGAAACATAAAGTTGATGTGTAATAACCAAAAAACGGTCTTTGTGGGGGCCCTTAAAATGTGGGGGCTCGAGGCACGGGCCTCCCAATAGAAATAGACTAGAACTTCAATGGTGCTGTAGTCACTTTTCTTCTTTAATTATTTTAATAACTTTAATTGCAATAATATACTATTTTCAAGTGTCCATCTTGTAGAGGACCTTTTGTTATTGTAAACAAAATTAACTTGACACTTCTAGTACCGCTGCTGACGCTGTAAGGGCGCAGCAAACTAGATGTTAGTCACACGAACAGCCACGACATTGGACTTCTGTGGCTAGTTATTCTACTGGCCTCCCCATACATCCGGCCCTGTGTGTATTGGTGGCAACAGTGATGACAGCAAGACGCAAGATCTATTTGTGAGTATTTATTTTTAAATATCAAAGTCCTTAACGGACAACATGCTACCCTGATAAAAAATATCATAAAAATACGATAAATTTTAGTGTTACAACACCATTTTTTTTTTTAATTTTCACCATTAAACCTATTGTAATTTACACGGCACACTCACCATCACCCCTATTGTTATATACCATTCGGAGAATGGTAAATGGTACTTTTACAATAAAAAATGGCGGTCGTTATGTATTTTAACCATACAATTTTGAGAAAATTTTCATACACTTTTTCGCGAAAAACAATAGAATGTATTGTGTTTTTATGAGACATTTTTAGGGCAATTTTCAAAAGAAAACAATATATCTTAATGTTTTTTCATTGTTCTTACAATACAAATACAATTAATTGAATGGCGTCAAATGAATCGTTGTAACAATAAAAATACAATAATATTTGTTGTTATTTGTAAGCAGTTTTCGCTTTTGAAAATCCATAGAATTTATATTACTCGCTAACATTTTATATCCATCATTTACGAGCACTAACGACCGCCAGAATGATATGCACATTTTATGATAAGAATCAAACACTCTGATGTCTGTCTGGTAAGAATTGCTTGGCAGCTGTTGATAAGATTTATCTTAAATCTTTTCAAATAACTGCCAAATATCACAAGTCAGACCTCAGGTCGTATGATCCATACCATAAATCGTACACAATTCATGTGGCCATTAGTATCTGTAAATGCTGGAGAAAAATGTTAACGAGAAATATGAATTCTTTGGTTTTTCAAAGGCGAAATCTGTTTACAAAACAACAAATAAGGCATGTTTATTTTAACATCGGTTCAATTGACCCCATTAAACTAATTGTATTTGTATTGTTATCAATGGTAGTTTACTATTTACTAGATTCCTTTAATTTATTGGAAAACATCAGAAAAATCATTGTTCATCTTTTTCTTGTCGTAACATCCTCACTTGGCTAAACCTGCTTTTCAGCTATTTTTCTATAAGTACTTCCTCAGTTATTCATTGAGAGCTTCCTCTGCCAACACGGTTTGACGTCTGTCAGTCGTTGAAGATTTAGCGAATAACATTCGATAACCGAAACATCTACTGCGCTCAAATTTAAAACGAAAACTATAAAAAAATATGTCAAGTTATTTTGTGTTTGATTATACAAACATGATCCAAGCAGCAATAATATTTATTGTTATTTATTTGTTACGAATTGTTTTTAAGTGTAATTGAGAAAAAAACTCTTTTTTAATAAAAAGTCCATGAGAACTTTGCAGGCACTTTTGCAACTATTTAAAAACAACTTAAATTAATTTTTACTGATGGTAACTTTAAATTATTATAGAACTATTGAAAAACAATCGAATCAATTAGTCACTAATAAAGCTAATGTTCACTTATTGTACGAACTATATGGGCCTGATTTCTTTTGTAAAAAGTAACAATATATCTACTATGTGTTTTATTGTGAACAATAAAACCAGTCATATGTTAATAATATTTACCATATATATGTTAATCATATGTTAATAATATTTACCATGGTAATTTTTTATCCGGGTACCCAACCAACATTTTCAGCGCTATAAGCTTCAGTCATTTGCTTTCTGTTGTATAACCATCGAGTAAAACCAGTCAACGCTGAATAAAAGGAAAGCTAGTCAAATATAAATCATAAGCTAATACACGACTGCAAAACACGCACCATACAGCTACCAAACACGGTTTTCATAAATCCATTGCTTGTCACTGGGGCTGCCTTTACTCCACCCTATTCCAACTCCGGGAGATTTCTCGGAAGATGTGAAAATTTGAACACATCGAATAGGAGTCCCCGCTAACAAAACAGCTGCTATTATACAGTACAATTCATTATACTGACAAATCCCCAAAGCAGCAGCGCTTTAAAGGCCGTTATGCGATTTCATTACGGCTAGAAGCTGTAATAAAGAAACTGTTGGTTTACCAACACGGCTTGTCGGATATAAACATTATTGTCAAAACAAACTTTAAGCGGGATATATAGCTACTACACAAATTCTTGAAGCTATCCATGTATGCGCTATGAAATTATTTGGGTTGCTTCTATTGCACTTTATTTCAATGCCGGAAGATTTGCCGGAAGATGTGCAAATAAGAGTCCCAGCCGGAAGATGTGCGAGTAAGAGTCCCAGCCACTACAACAGCTGCTTTTATACAGTACGTTTTGTAATGTTGCCAAAACACAAAACAGCAGCGCTTCGTACCGTTTAAAGAACACTCTTTCAGCTAGAAGCTGTGAAGAAGAATCTGTTGACGCAACCACACAGCTTGTTCAATGTAAACATTATTGCGTTTGACGTTTCACAAGCTTTTACAGCAAGATGAAGTTGGGTAACGTTTCTTGTGGCACAATTATGAAGCCTTGTCTGGAGTAAAACAAAACGGGCTATTTTCTATGTTATTTATATATAGCAGTGTGGCAGTGTGGACATCATCGGGACCAGTGGATACGGAGATCGGGTGTTCGATTCCAAGTAGCGGCAAGTACTTTAATTATTCAATTTTAGAAGTAATAATTCCAGTTCCACATGTATTGCGTCGCGGTATCCATAACCTAATTATATTTAATCGTTTAATTTGGGGATGCCGTAAAACTATTATTTAACAACTGCGAAAAGGCTGAAAAAGCGCCTTCTCAAGATGTTATTCAGTTAGTGGTTACATAGGAGCCGAGAAAAGAGCTATGACTAGGTGGCATAGAAGCTGATCGCACAGCATGTACAAGCTGATTAAGTTCGCCAGATTCATTGGTATAGGGCTTGCATAGAAGCTTCCGTCCATATGTACAACACAGTAACTCAGCATCAAGCCGTATTAAGGACGCTTTCTTGACGTTTACATTCACAATAAATGTTAGTTGGGTAGTAACGTGTTGGCTCGGAGAAGGCAATATAACAAAGTCCTTTTATGACAACGTGATGAAAGTCCTTAACGAGCAGCACATTGGCAATATCTTGGCTCGAAGAAGGAAGTAGAATCAATGACCAACGCCAAGGAGCGTTGGTCCGAAAAAGGCAAATATCAAAGTCCTTAACGGACAACGCGTTAGCAACGTGTTGGTTCGGAGAAGGCAGAATGATTATTTTGCAAACAGTTTTCAGCAATCCTGGAGAGAAATATTCAGATAAACTTAAGGAAATTATTGTCAAGATTATCCATGATTGAGAATGAAGGGAAAATAGACCCAACCTGACCCGACAAATCCGCGATTATACGTCCATACAGTTACCGAATGAGTCGTGATATTGGTCGTGATCAATATTTCCGAGATTGAAAATGCCATTGATTTCAAATATTCGTCATGTGGGACAACGAAACTGTTAATTGGGGAGCAAAGAAATACAGGAATGTTTGGGATAGGCAACTTTTTTTCTCCCACAAATAAATTCAACATGCTGTAACTTTTCATAGAGTACATAAAAAAATCTCAAATTTTGACTGTTTGTCAACCTATTATATGTGCATCATTGGTACAAATTTGGGCTCGATCGATTAATTTTTCACGAAGTTGGAACCGTTTGGGTAAAACACTATTATTAGACAACTAATTTTTGAACTGTCATATCTCGGAAACCAGTGAACCGAATTGAATGAATTTTATAACGTTTATCAACAATATATTGATACTTATTACGACGTTATAAAATGTAATATTTTCTCACGGCGAATTAAGTTATACTTGGTACACATTGATACATTGATGTACAAAAGAAACTTTTTTTCGAGAAAAATCCAAAAAGTGTCAATCCATGATAACTTTTTTCAACGTTTAAAAAGTACCTATGTTTTAATAGTTTGTGAAGCATTTACATATTGTTAGTGCACGTTCAAAATTTCATTCAATTCGGTTCACTGGTTTCCGAGATATGACACCTCAAAAATGAGTTTTTTTGAAAAATAGTGTTTTACCCGAACGCTTCTAACTTTGCGAAATATTAATCAATCGAGCCCAAATTTGTACCAATGATGCACACATAATAGGTTGACAAACAGCACAGTCAACATTTGAGATTTTTTGATGCGCCCTATGAAAAGTTATAGCTTGTTGAACTTTTTTGTGAGAGACAAAAAAAGTTGCATATCCCAAACATTTTGGCCATCCCCTGTACATCCCGTTTCATAAGGATTTAAGCCTCACCGTCGCTCATCTAATACGTAGATCAACTACTAAGCGAGCTTCTAAAATACGGTGGAGAAGCACTGGTGAGACCACTACACTGGGTCATTACCAAGATTTGGGAGGAGGAAGTATTGCCGGAGGAATGGATGGAAGGTATCGTGTGTCCCATCTGCAAAAAGGGCGACAAGTTGGATTGCGGGAACTATCGCGCGATCACACTACTGAGCGCTGCCTACAAGGTACTCTTTCAAATTTTATGCAGCCGTCTATCACAGATTGCAAGAGAGTTCGTGGGGCAATATCAGGCTGGATTCATGGGTGAACGCGCTACAACGGACCAGATGTTGCAGATCCGCCAGGTGTTGCAGAAATGCCGCGAATACTACGTGCCCACACATCACTTGTTCATCGAATTCAAACAGGCGTATGATACGATCGATCGAGAACAGCTATGGCAGATTATGCACGAATACGGATTCCCGAATAAACTGATGCGATTGATCAAGGCGACGATGGATCGAGTGAATTGCGTAGTTCGAGTATCAGGCACACTCTCGAGTCCCTTCGAATCTCGCAGAGGGTTATGGCAAGATGATGATCTTTCGTGCTTGCTGTTCAACATTGCTTTAGAGAGGGTGTAATAAGTAGAGCGGAGATTAACACGAGTGGAACGATTCTTACGAAGTCCGTTCAGCTGCTTGGTTTCGCTAATGATATTGATATTATAGCTCGCAAATTTGGAACGATATCGATGGCGGAAGCGTGCCTCCGACTGAAGAAAGAAGACAAGGGGAATCGGAAGGCCCAAATAGCCGAGGCGGTAAACGCACGGGTATTCAGCATGACCATGCTGAGGGTGACGGGTTCGATTCCCGGTCGGTCCAGGATCTTTTCGTAAAGGAAATTTCCTTGACTTCCTTGGGCATAGAGTATCTTTGTGTCTGCCACACGATATACGCATGCAAAATGGTCATTGGCAGAGGAAGCTCTCAGTTAATAACTGTGGAAGTGCTCATAGAACACTAAGCTGAGAAGCAGGCTTTGCCCCAGTGAGGACGTTACGCCAAGAAGAGGAGAGAGAGAGAGAGGAGGGAATCGGAATAGTCATAAATGTATCGAAGACAAAGTACATGATGGCAAAGAGCTCCAGGGAGGAATCACCGCGCCCGCCACTCCGAATTTCTATCGACGGTGATGAAATCGAGGCGGTTGAAGAATTCGTGTACTTGCGCTCACTGGTGACCGCCGACAACGACACCAGCAGAGAAATTCAGAGGCGCATTGTGGCAGGAAATCAAGCTTATTTTGTACTCCGCAGAACTCTACGATCGAACAAAGTTTGCGGTCACATGATGTTAACTATCCACAAAACGCTGATTAGAACGGTAGTCAACTATGGGCACGAAGCATCCGACCGGTACAAGAAGACGTTCTGCGCAGCGAGCTAGGTAGGTCGGTCAAGTGGAGGACGATTTGCGGACCTTTCGCAGAGTGCGGAACTGGAGGCGTAATCCTGTAGAATTGTCAATTGACTGACGTTTTCCCGAAAGAACTCTAGGAAGAATTCTTGAAGATATTCTCGTAAAAGGCTTGGAGGAAACTTTCTAGGTATTCCTGAAGGAAACCCCTGAAGAAATTATTGGAGAATTTCCTAGAGGTATTCCCGGAGAACTCTCTAATACAGGAATCCTTGGAAAATCTACGAATCTACCTGAAGGAGTTCCTAGACGAATCGTTGGAATGTATTCAAAAATAAATTTCTGGGAGAATTCAATCACGGAGACAAATTTCGTTCGTTTGAAACAAAAATATTCATATTTATTCGGTAAACTGATAAAAATTGTAAAACTAAAATATTAATTTTTAAAACTAACTCAATTACATATTGATTTTTACAATACAAGTGGAGGACGATTTGCGGACCTTTCGCAGAGTGCGGAACTGGAGGCGTAATCCTGTAGAATTGTCAATTGACTGACGTTTTCCCGAAAGAACTCTAGGAAGAATTCTTGAAGATATTCTCGTAAAAGGCTTGGAGGAAACTTTCTAGGTATTCCTGAAGGAAATCCCTGAAGAAATTATTGGAGAATTTCCTAGAGGTATTCCCGGAGAACTCTCTAATACAGGAATCCTTGAAAAATCTACGAATCTACCTGAAGGAGTTCCTAGACGAATCGTTGGAATGTATTCAAAAATAAATTTCTGGGAGAATTCAATCACGGAGACAAATTTCGTTCGTTTGAAACAAAAATATTCATATTTATTCGGTAAACTGATAAAAATTGTAAAACTAAAATATTAATTTTTAAAACTAACTCAATTACATATTGATTTTTACAATACCCATTGAAGAGCCCCCCGTTCCGCCGTCGAGAACATAAACAAAACTCAAGTTCCAGCTGCAGCAACAAACATGATTTCCTCTTGCAAAAAAAGGCAAGTTTCACCAAAAGTTTCCACGAAATCCCATTGATTTCGGGAGCGTATGTTATCTACATGATGCTGGCATTGAAAGTGTCACGCGGGAAGTGGGTTTTCCTAGAGAAGGAAATGACTTTGTAAATTTAATTGGAAAACAAATATTTCCGTAGGGCCGACCTGCCACAAAACACTTTTTTTTTACATTTGTTTATAACATAACCTGTCAGAAGATACATGTTTGTTTCAAAAATGGATTGAATTTGCTTCAAATGTGACGTTCGATTTGCTCCAAACAGTTTTATTTTTGTTGCCAGAACAAATTGACAATTTATTTGAATTTACCTGATATTTTTTTGATTTCATCATGCTTTTTTCTGCGTGAAGAAAAAATGCCTAGAGGACTTCTTGGGTGTATTTCCTACAGAAATGCCCGGAGGAATCCCAGGGAGAGTCTTACCTTGGTGAATTCTTGAGATCCCCTGGAGAAATGTTTGAAAGAATCCCTGGAGGAATTATTGTAAGAATTCTTGACGGAATCCCTGAGCAAAGGAGGATTTCCAGGAGGAATGCCCGAAAGAAATCCCGGGAAAAATTCCTGTAGAAATGCCTGGAAGAATTCCTAGAAGAATACCTAAAAGAACGCCTGTAGGAATGCCTTAGAGAATTCCAAAAGGAATCCCAGGGAGAATTTCTACAGTAATTCCAGGAGAAATCCCTGCAGGATTTTTTGTGGGAATCCATGGAGGCGACATTCCTGAATGATTCCTGGAGGAATCTCTGGTGGAACCCTAGAAGAGGAATTCCTCGAAAAATTTCTGTAGGAATCCCTGGAGAATTTCATGGAGGAGTTCCTGGAAGAATACCTGGAACAATTCCTGGAGGAATTCCGGGGGAAATTTATGAAGGTATTCTCGGAGGAATTCCTGGAGATCTAGAAAAAATCATGAATGAAATTCTAAAGGAATGCCTGAAAGAATTCCTGGAGGAATCACTAGAGGAGATTCCGGAGGAATGTCTCTAAGATGAATCTCTAGGGGACGCCCTGTACGAATTTCCGGATAAATTGCGGAAGGAATCCCTGGAGGAATTCCTAGAGGAATTCTTGGAGGAATCCTTGATGGAATTACTGAAGAATTTTCTAGAGCAAATCTACAGAAAACTCTAGAAGAACTTCTGGAAAAATCCCATGAAAAATCCCTGTAAGAATTCCCGGAAGAATCCATTCCATGACGAATTTCCTGGAATCGCTGGAAGAAACCCTGGAGGAATTTCTGAAGGAATCTCTAGTGGAATACATGGAGGAATTTCTAGAGGAATTCCCGAGTGAATCCCTGGAGGAACGCCTGAGGGAATCCCTGAAGGAATTCCTGGGGGAATTCGTGTAGGAATACATGGAGAAGAAAGCCCAGATGGAATTCCGGAAGCAATCACATGAGGGATGCCTTAGGAAATCCCAGGAGAGGTTTCTAAACGTGTTCCAGGGAGAATTTCAGTGGGAATTTCTGGAATAAAATATGAAGGAATCCATGTCTGCATTATCTTTTGGGCGAGTTATTAAAGGAATCCTTAAATGAACTTCTAAAAGATTTTTTGCGGAATTTTTCAAAAGAATTGCTGGATTTATGTTTGAGTAATCTCTACTACAATTTTGTGAAAGAATTCCTGGAAAAATATCCTGTAGAAATACCTCGAATGATTCCAGGAGTTTGTTCAAACAGCATCAAATTAGGCAAGGAATCATAATACACCAACTGTCAACCTTCCGTAACTCGCCCGGTTGCCCATCTCAGCCAGTACCACGCTAATGCTGAACACTTAAAGCGACATTTTTTCAACGTGTTGTACAAAATATAACAGTGCGATCGTTCGTGGGTTAACTGTTTCTAAAAAAAATAATTTAAATTTAGTGTTTAATACAATTTTACATGCTCTATTATGCTCCACACCCCCACATTGGATAGCAAAATGACGTAAATAATTATGTTTATTCCAACTCATAACTGTCAATATGAATTTTCCAGCTTTACGATCTCGACAGCTCCAAACAGCGCTCGCGCCTTCTGCTCTGGTGGTCAACGGCAGGACGCCACTTAGCTCTCGGCTGTACATATTCCTAACTCGCGCAATCATCCGGGTTCGACTCACCAACACAACTGCACCCAAAACATCTCAAGTGGAAAACTCATAAAACCGTGGTAAATTTTCCGCGGCAGCTCTCCCAGTTCGGAACGAGACTTACATCAGTGAAAACGCGTTTTCCCGAATTCTGTCCTTTTCGTCACCGCGATCGAGCTCCGTCGCGGACAAAACGACATCCATCGGCGCAAATCCAACTAGTTCGGAGATCAACAGTTGCGAATATCCATCAGTGCTTGTCGGGCACCAAAGGGCTGGAAGTGATACATTGCATTCCGCGATCGCGCAGATCGCTGCGAAGATGTCCGAAAATGGAACAAATTTGATGTGGGGCCTCGGAAGCAAGTGACAGTTCCATCAATAAGGAAAATTCCGAGAGAGTGAGAAAATATTACGGCTAGTGAGAAGATGCTGGTGGCGACGAGAGTGTTATTAGTCCAATACTTATATGTGCACGTGCTCTGGCTGAGAAGAACTTGTTTACAAGAAGAAGCATGGAACATTCCGAATTTGAACGCACTGAAACGTCTCCAGTGATATAATTATTGACGGTTAAGGACAGACTTGTTGGAATCCCAAAATGGCCGCCACAATGGCCGACTTTGACACCTACTCACGATTTCGAAGGCACAAATCTCTTTGTAAACAAAACCAGTGCACCTGAGCTTCTCATTTTAAGCTTATTACAAGTGAGCAAGAACAGAATAATGTAATACACTGTTGTTTGAAGCTTGCTTCTTGAGATTTGTGCATCTGAAGTTCTGATGCACTATTGAAGCGGGATTTCAAGGCGTTTGTCCTTAATACACCTTCGTAAATGAATGATTAGTATTACATACCATATTACTTTCGATGATTTATTTATTGTGATTTACGATCAGCTTTTTAATAGTTATTTATGTAACGAGTTGCAAAAAGTTTATTTTTTCAGCACGAATCGTACATTTATCCAACGAGGCTTGCATTATGCCACTCATTTCAGTAGCATAATGAGCCAGTTCGGAAAAATTGGCCATTATGATACCAAAATGATTTATATAAAATGTAAATTATGTTACTGAATTGCATAAAATTATTTTCACTCCAAAGCCGCTGAGGCAAAACTTAAACATATTTTCACCTACCTGTTGCGTTGCCGAAATAGTGCTGCACTGACCTGGAACGACAAAATAATATGTATTAGTAGAATGGAGTGTAGGCAGCATGTTTTATAAATGTGGCTGAATGGTTACACAATCAAATTTATAATAGATGGAAAGATAGACTACCGTGTTTCAAATGTTGAACCTTGGAGTAAGTTTTCTGTAACTGTGTATTGCGACCTACTGATCACAGTGATTGAAAAGATTGAAAATTTTTGATTTACTTCTTGCGTCAGAAGGTAGATAAAACAATCCTTTTCCGATACAAATTGTCAAAATCTCCAAATGATTTTCTTGTGAATTCAGCTGTGATTGTTTGTGATCAGATTGGTGCTAGCCGCTTAAGTTGCGTTGCGTGGTAACGGTGTAATTCGTAGATTGCATACTGAAAGTTGTCATGGTTAAATTTTAATACTCCTATTCTAATTGCTTATGGAATGCTGTTTGGGAAGGAATAGCTATCCAATCAGAGGTTGAAGTAAAAAGACATGAGAACTTCCATTGCCGGCCACGCCCATCTTCTCCGTTACGAGGATAGGAAAGGATGTGATGATATGACACCTACTTTATGAAAGGCCAGCGACTCACCGGCGCCCCCATAGGTGTCAAGGAGTTGGATATTTGGAATGGGTTGATTTGGGGTTCACTATAAGCGAGTGATACGACAAGATTTTGTGAGTGTATTTGAAGAGTATATGCAGATGTGTTCATGTGAGTGTAAGTGTTTTAGTATGTTTAAACACCAACGTTGGGAGTGACGTAGCTAAAAAGATTTTGTCACTCCTTGGGCCATCTTGCTTCAGGGATGAGGCACAGGCATTTACACTGTGTCCTGGCTAACAAGCCTAGGCTTAGAGCACCTTTAACGGTGCGCTTCTATACCCCGTTTGGCAGCCCTCCATCATTGCAGCAAACTTTACCGGTCGCTGCTGGATGCGCTCGCAAAATAGTAGCGCTATGAGTGGGTGACCAAATATAGTAGCGGGACAGTTGCGCTGCAAAAAATTATATGGGAATATGACAGCCCTCCCGATACGAATCAAGGTGACTAATTTGATTGCTACCGGTGTGGAAAAGGGTGGTTAAGTCAAAATGGTAGCGCTGCGCGGGTTGCTCGAATAGTAGCCGCCGTTAATGTTGCTCTTAAGCGCCATTGCTCGCTCTTTGAAACGATAAGAAATACGTTATGCAGATGGGAAGGGATATCAGGGAAGGAATCTATCGAGATGCCAGCGTGTCATTATGATGTTTCCGACCAAATTTGCACAACACCTGATTTGATTTTTTCACAATAGAGCACATTAAAGGCAGAATCCTCCATAACTCTTGCCAGCTAAACACTCGAGATCTGAACAGGCACGACATATTCAACAACCACGCGACTGCAGTGCATTAATTGACAAAAAAACGCACCAATATCGCAACGGGATGACCCAAAATCACTACAAAATTTTTGGTTCGCGCCGCGGGTAGAAAACTACTTCGCCAAAAAAAATGTTTAATTATTTTAACTGTTTTTTTCTATTATTCACTCGCGATTCACCAAAATATAAAATTTTGTCATTGCTGGGAGGCGTAGCACTATCAGCAGAATCATTTTTTTTTCAGCTGTAAAAAAACGATCGACACGCGAGACCGCTGTCAAACGCGACCGTTTGTAGCCACGGCTTCAGATTGGTGCTACCCGCTTAAGTGCTGTAAAACTAACGTATGCATCCCGAAATTGTGGCAGGGAACAGTTTTTTATGCTCTTATCTCTCAATTTTTAATATCCAGTGCTGAATTAAGGAGAAACTTCAGAGAATACAAATATGGCTGCCACAATGGCCGACTTGGTCCCCTACTCACGTTTTCAAGAGCATCAATCTTGAAAATTCGTAAACAAATGCTCTCGATTTGTAAAAGCTGCCTCTTTTTGCAAGTGAGCAAAGCCAGGAAAAACAAGTGCGGCTTGGCTCGATGCTTTGTTCGTCAGATTTGTGCCTATAAAGTTTGTATGAAAAATTGCAAGGGATTTCTTGATGTTTCACATTAAGGAGTGAGTGGGGACGGGTGCACGGTAAAGGCTGGGTATGCTGCGTAATTCAGATCCCATTGTGATCCACTAGCCTCTGCCCAGCAACTCCTATCCCTACCTCCTCGTGGTGCCAGCCGGAAACTATGAGTAACCTTAGGGAAGTTCGGGTAACCAACCCCGCTCAACTGCTCAACTGTGCACTCCGGAAAGTAGGGGCTTGGTGTCAGGCCCTACGAGCCAGCCATAAAAAACATTGTAACGGAAAATCAGCAACTGAATAATACGAACCGAGACCAACGGCAACGACCCAGCGAACAAAAAGGACTTGTGATTGGAAACTCGGCACGTGGAACTGCCGATCTCTCAACTTCATTGGGAGCACCCGCATACTCGCTGATCTACTGAAGGACCGCGGGTTCGGCATCGTAGCGCTGAAGGAGGTGTGTTGGACAGGATTCATAGGGGAACGTTTAGAGGTAATCATACCATCTATCAGAGCAGCGGCAACACACGCGAGCTGGGAACAGCTTTCATCGTGATGGATGATATGCAGAGGCGGGTGATCGGTTGGTGGCCGATCAACGAAAGAATGTGCAGGTTGAGGATCAAGGGCCGATTCTTCAACTTCAGCATAATAAACGTGCACAGCCCACACTCCGGAAGTACTGATGATGACAAGGATGCATTTTACGCGCAGCTCGAACGCGAGTACGATCGTTGCCCAAGCCACGACGTCAAGATCATATAGGAGATTTGAACGCTCAGGTAGGCCGGGAAGAGGAATTCAGACCGACGATTGGTAAGTTCAGCGCCCACCAGCAGACGAACGAAAACGGCCTACGACTAATTGATTTCACCGCCTCCAAAAATATGGCCATACGTAGCACCTTTTTCCAACACAGCCTCCCTTATCGTTACAGCTGGAGATCACCACAGCAGACGGAATCTCAAATCGACCACGTTCTGATTGACCGACGGCACTTCACCGTCATTATCGACGTCAGGACCTATCGTGGCGCCAACATCGACTCCGACCACTATCTGGTGATGGTCAAACTGCGCCCAAAACTCTCCGTCATCAACAATGTACGGTACCGGCGACCGCCACGGTACAACCTAGAGCGACTGAAGCAACCGGATGTCGCCTCAACATACGCGCATAATCTCGAGGCCGCGTTGCCAGACGAGGGCGAGCTCGATGAGGCCCCTACAGTGAAAGCAGGCATCAACGACGCAGCCGAGAGTACCACCGGGTACGTGGAACGGAGTCGACGGAACGAATGGTTCGACGAAGAGTGCAGAACGGTTTTTGGAGGAGAAGAACGCAGCGAGGGCGGTAATGCTGCAGCCAGGGACACGACAGAACGTGGAACGTTACAAACAGAAGCGAAAACAGCAGACCCGCCTCTTTCGGGAGAAAAAGCGCCGTCTGGAAGAAGCGGAGTGTGAAGAAATGGAACTGCTGTGCCGCTCCCAAGAAACACGGAAGTTCTATCAGAAGCTCAACGCATCCCGCAACGGCTTCGTGCCGCGAGCCCAAATATACAGGGATAAAGACGGAGGCCTCTTGACGGACGGACGTGAGGTGATCGAAAGGTGGAAGCAGCACTTCGATCAGCTCCTGAACGGCGTGGAGAACGTAGGCACGGGTGCCCACGGCAACGGAGGAAACGACGACGCCAGTGCAGCGGAGGACGGAAATGAACCAACTCCCACACTGAGGGAAGTTAAGGATGCCATTCACCAGCTCAAAACCAACAAAGCAGCTGGTAAGGATGGTATCGCAGCTGAACTCATCAAGATGGGCCCAGAAAAGTTGGCCAACTGTCTGCATCGGCTGATAGTCAGGATCGGGGAAACCGAACTGCTACCGGAGGAGGGGAAATCTGCCCCATTCACAAGAAAGGCGACCATTTGGAGAGCATGAGCATGAGCATAGATGACCGTACAATTCGTAGTTGCTACTCCGTGATTGACCAGAACAATCGAAATTGCACATGGAACCAACAAACGGAGCTTAGGAGTAGCTACCGCTTTCAATGTGCACAGTTCGAGAATTCCAGACTTTATTAGTCAATAACGGCGCTGGCCACGTCCTTACGGTCATCGAGGAAGGAAAGGAATGTTAGTGTGACGTACGTTGCTACTAGAGACCGAGATAACCTCATCTTCTCCACGACTGTCACGGGAAGGAGTTTTTGTTAGTGGGGAGGGGAGAGTCACATGATTTGGATTCACTTTGGTAAGTGATTTGATTCATGCAACCTTTACTTGAGTCAAAACATTTATTCATTTTGACTAAAATATTACAAATGTCGACACCAAAGATGACGAACCATTCAAATTTGTGTGTAAATGCGAAAAATAAAAGAAAAATATTTATTATCAACTGAATGTGCATTGAAAACTAGCGCCGACACATGACGTGACGAACTTTTCAATATTAGATAAATACACAAAAACCAGAGCAGAATTTTATACATCCTTTAGCATTAATTATTATGATAAAATGGAAAGAGCTCACCAATAAACATCCTTCGAAGTGTCCAGTGCGTATGTGCTGCAGCATCTTCCACTAACTGGCCTCTTCTCCGAAACCACACTGAACCGCTACAACTATACACGGGTACGACGATGTGCACATTCAAATTGACGGCGATGACGACGCGGCCTCTTCACTTCGCCACCAAAATCACACTCGCACGCGGGAATTTTCGTCACCACCGTGAAAGTAAAGTAGGGAATCGCGCCACTTGGGCGGTGGTTCTATATTCGTCTGTTTTCCACTATAACTCAGTCAAATTTGAACCAATTGGCACAACTTTTGGAATGTGGTGAGATAGGTATAGTATCTACCCGTGTACAACATTTCAAGTCAATTGGTTCAAAATTGACTGAGTTATAGTGACAAACAGACGAATATAGAAGCCACCGCCCAAGTAGCGCGATACCCTAAATGCTGGACCAAGCACACACACGACCCGACCGAATGACTTTGCGAGACCGACTTGAGTTGGAGCGCGCGGGAATTTTCGTCACCACCGAGAAAGCAAAGTAAATGCACGACCAAACAGACACACACCTTTCACAAGAAAGGCGACCATTTGGAATGTGAGAACTTTAAGGCGATCACTATTTTGAATGCTGCCTACAAAGTGCTATCCCACATAATCTTCCGTCGTCTGTCACCTAATACGAATAAGTTCGTGGGAAGTTATCAAGCCGGCCACATCGATGGCCGGTCGACAACGGACCAGATCTTTACCGTACGGCAAATCCTCCAGAAATGCCGCGAATAGCAGGTCCCAACGCATCACCTGTTCATCGACTTCAAAGCGGCATACGACAGTGTCGACCGCGCAGAGCTATGGAGAATCATGGACGAAAACGTCTTTCCTGGGAAGCTGACAAGACTGATTAAAGCAACGATTGACGGTGTGCAAAACTGCGTAAGGATTTCGGGTGAAGTATTCAGTACATTCGAATCTCGCCGGAGACTGCGACATGATGATGAATTCTCATGCCTACTCTTCAACATCGCTCTGGAACGTGTGATGCGACGAGCCGGGCTCAACAGCCGGGGAACGATTTTCACAAAACCCGGTCAATTTGTGTGCTTTGCGGACGACATGGACTTATTGCAAGAACATTTGGAACGGTGGCAGAGCTGTACACCCGCCTGAAACGCGAAGCAGCAAAGGTCGGACTGGTGGTGAATGCCTCAAAAACAAAGTACATGCTGGTAGGCGGAACCGAACACGACCGGATCCGTCTGGGAAGGAGTGTTACGATAGACGGAGATACTTTTGAGGTGGTGGAGGAATTCCTCTACCTCGGATCCCTTCTGACGGCTGACAACAACGTGAGTTGTGAAATTCGGAGGCGCATCATCCATCAGCGGAAGTCGGGCCCACTACGGGCTCCAGAAGAAACTGCGGTCGAAAAAGATTCACCCACGCACCAAATGCACCATGTACAAAACGTTGATAAGACCAGTGGATCTCTACGGGCACCAGACATGGACCATACTCGAGGAGGACCCGCAAGCACTCGGAGTTTTCGAGCGACGCGTGCTAAGGACGATCTTCGGCGGTGTGCAGGAGAACGGTGTGTGGCGGAGAAGAATGAACCGCGAGCTCGCTGTACTTTACGGCGAACCCAGCATCCAGAAGGTGGACAAAGCCGGCAGGATACGGTGGGCAGGGCATGTTGCAAGAATGCCGGACAACAACCCTGCAAAGCTGGTGTTTGCAACTGATCCGGTTGGCACAAGAAGGCGTGGAGCGCAGAGAGCACGATAGGCGGACCAGGTGGAGCGTGACCTGGCGAGCATTGGGCGCGACCGAGGATGGAGAGCGGCAGCCACAAACCGAGTATTGTGGCGTACTATTGTTGATTATGTCTTGTCTTAACCTTTCAGGACGCGCGCCATCAAGCAGCTGAAACTGCACCGCGTTCCCGCGTTTCCCGAATATTTCGAATCTCTAATGAGCTAGGAATGTGCCGTTTTCCGCAAAGTTGTTCAGCCAAGTAGAGAACTATTTGGCAACGGCGACCTTGATTAGAGATTTTTCCGCAAAGCTGTGCAGCGCCAGCGTCAAAACATCTGTGTCCCCGAATGCTGGTAGCCAGCGTCCATTTATTACGTAACGTTAAAACATGGTTTTTCAATCCACCCCATCCCCCTCCGTAACGCTATGAAAATCATAATATTTGTGTATGGACCGTAACGCTTGGTCGTACTCTCCCCTCCTCCTAGAGCGTTACGTATTTTTTGGACAGTGCCTATGATAGAATGATGTTTGCAGCAACGTTTTTCAGTAAGCTAAGAACTATATATCAGTTGAGAATTTGGTTTGGTTTGTTGATAAAAAAGACAATACATTTGTTCTGAATTTGTTTTTCATGATATAGCTCCAGGGATTCCAGCAGAGATTAATCAATGAATTCCTCCAGAGTTGCTCTAGCGATATCTCCAGGAATTCCTCCAGAGATGTGTCCATGGGTTCGTCTTAGAATTCATTCAGGGATTAATCCTGGAAATCGCACCAGGGATTCCACTATTCAGGGGGTTGGTTTACCCCCCTGTTTTCTCCTCAGAAATTTCACCAGGTTCTTCTTTTTCTTCTTTATGGCTCTACGTTCCCAGTGGCACTTGGCCTGGCCTTGGCCTTGGCCTTGTTCTTTGAGTACTTCCACAGTATTCTTTGTCTGCCATTGCATGAATTTGTATATTTATTGTGAGGTACAATGATACATTATGCCCAGGGAGTCGAGAAAATGTTCCCGACCGGATCGAACCCGCCGTCTCCGGATTGGCGATCCATAGCCTTAACCAATAGGCTAACTGGAGACCCACACAAGGTATTCCTCCAGAAAACCTGCAAGGGATTTATCCAGGAATTCCACTAGAGGTTTATGCGGTAATTCCTATATTGATTTCTCCAATTACTTGTATAGGAATTCCACTAGGAGTTCCAGGGGTGTATCCAAGAATTTTTTCAGGAAATTTGCAAGGGTTTTCTGTAGAGATTTCTCCAAAAATTTCTTTATGGATTCATTCTATCAGTAATTCATTAAGTAAACTTCCGAGGAGATTATCTAAGAATTTCTCGAAGAGTTCTTCGGGGAAAAAATATAAAAGTTCCACTACGAATTTACCTAGTTGATCTTCTTGGGATTTTTCAGGGATTTCTGTAGTGATTGCACCTAGGATTTATCCTGGAATTCATTCAGAAGTTTCTTCAGGAATTTTTCCGAGATTTTTTTTCAGACATTGCTCCAGAAGTTCCTCTAGGGATTATGTCGGAAATTCCTCTAAGAATTTCTGTAGGCGTCCCTCAAACATTTTCTTCTTGGATTCCTCTAGGCAGGGATGGCATGTCCCTCAGTGTATGAGCCGTTTTAATATGAAAATGAGCTGCACTGTGCACATTTCCAGTGTGAAAAGACATCGCTGCCTTTAGGTATATCTCCTTAAGTTCCTTTAGGGAGTTCTCCAGGGTTTCTTAGAGAATTCCTCCAAGGTTTCCCGTGTTTTTCTGTTACTGCTGTCACTTCTCCCAGTATCATGTGTGCGATATCGACACACAGCATGGTTGGTTTATATTCATTGGTAGTTTATTAGTAGCATATGTACACATAAGTACACATATCGCAAGAAATTTCTTGGCTTTTCTAGATGCGTGGGAAATCCAGGCAAGGAATCGCTGTAGAAATGTGCATTGAGCAATCGTTGCATTTTTCTCTACTGAGATATAAGGGTTTCAACGGTCTTGACACTGGAAGAATTTTGGGCCCAAGACATGCGTTGCCAGATGGTTATTAAGGTAAAGATAAGACGAAGCCACAGCCCGAATTTTCAAGAACACAACTCTGAAGAACCAAACGCCGGTTTACGCTAAAAAGTTGATCGATTTATTACCCGCTGGTTGTGACCAACCGATCGATCAATTTTTCAGAGTAAACCGACCTATGGTTCATTCAGATTTGTGCTCTTGGAAAATCGAGCTGTGGCTTCGTTATATCTTCACCATAACCCTTCAGAACGCGCGCCCTTGTAAAATGTACAACACTACCAACAAACTTGACAAACCCGCTTGACGTATACAGCGCTAGTTGCAGTTTTGGGAACAAAATGGCGCGCGTCTTGAAAGGTTCAACTGTTGAAAAGCTTTGCTGGAAACGGCATATATCCAAGCTTACTGAACATTTTTGCAGAACGAAGGCACCATCATTCTGGCATGTCAGAATTCTGAGATATGGGTGTTTGAACGTTTTGACGCTGGCGTCTTCTACCGGAAGAATTTCGAACTATGGTCGCCGTTGCCAGATAGTTCTTAACCTGCTGAGCACCTTTGCTGAAAACGGTATACTTCTAGCTCATGGAAGTCTCAATATATACGTATTCTAGTACGTATTTGATTTTGTTTACACTAGGTGTCGCCTAGTGGATAAAGCCTGAACCGAAGACCCAACTGTCAGATAGGCGGGATAAAGGTTAATTTGGAGAAAAATATAATACTTCTTCTCATAAATTTCTCATAAAATGCGTTCAAATTTAGAATGATCCATGTTTTCTCTCGCACAAGTAGGGAAAATGAAGAAAAGCCAAACCTAACATGTTATGATTAGAGACGCGTATTTTCAGACTGAAATCGTGGAGAAACGCTGTGAACCACAGAAGAGAGAAGAGAAGATTAGAAAAATGTGTGTGTTTCTCCGATATGATGGTGCTTATTTGCGTCTATAATTAGTGGAGAAAGAGGACTAAGCAGAACTGTGATTGTCGTGCATTCGGTGAAAAGAGCTGCAAAGCCAAAAACATTCTAGTTGAGAAAGGTTTCCAGAAGCCGGTGGGAAGATGAATCGACAGCGATCGTCCGTGCGGAGTCGGGGATCTTCCTCGACGACCACCAGTGATCCGCGTGAAAAGGTGAAGGATTGCTGTCGGAAGTTCATCGCGTTCATGTGCACCCAAGTCGGCGTTGGAGGACTGATCGTGGTGTACGCTTTGGTTGGAGCCGCCAGTTTCATGTCCATTGAAACGCAGGAACCGAACCCGTTGATCGAGTATGTGGCAAATTTGAGGCGGAATTGTGCGGCGGAGCTGTGGGACGTTACGGAGCAGCATAATTTATTCAACAGTTCGATTTGGCACTTGGAAGCAGATATCGTGCTGAAACGGTATCAGGACGACTTTGCGGAAGCTATTCGGAAAGGTTACGATGGCAGACACCCGGAAGAGGTGTGGAACTTTCCGGCTGCTCTAATGTTCTGTTTGGCCGTGTTCACAATGATTGGCTATGGAAATATGGTTCCCCGGACGGCTTGGGGCAAAGGTGCGACTGTAATCTACGCTACATTCGGGATACCACTGTACATTCTGTACTTCATGAACATGGGCAAGGTGCTAGCGTCTACTTTCAAATGGCTGTACACGTGGCTTCACGAGTGCAGCCACAGTCAAGATGATGACTTGAACATCGAAGACGGAAGCGGTGTTCCTCAGAAGAAGCGAATCATAGTTCCAACGACGGCGTGTCTTTGGGTCATTTCGATCTACATCGCCACCGGGACGATCATGTTTGCCGAGTGGGAAAAGTGGACCTACCTGGATTCGGCGTACTTTTGTGTGACCAGTTTATGCAAGATCGGAATTGGTGATCTGGTTCCAGGAGCAAACATTTTGGACTCTCAGAGCGGGAAACCCACCAAATTGGTGATAAATTTCGTGTACATGTTGCTTGGAATGGGCCTGGTGGCCATGTGTTACATTCTGATGCGCGAGGAGGTTCGAATCAAGATGCAGGAAATCAAAGAAGACACCAGACTTTGTTTGGAAGACATGAGCGCTAAATTCGCAAAGTGCTTCGGCAGTAGTAAGGAATCCCAGTACTATGATTGAAATTCCATCAATAGATTGAAAAAATAATCATAATGTTATATTTAATTAGACTGTACAGCTTTCAGCCACTTTTCCACGCATCCAGTTTTGTTTAAAATTTTAAGACAGAGCCAATAAAGATATCGGAAATAAACCGCAGGGTGCTTGCATCTGTAAGGTGCGAGATGAGTTATGAATTGTTTATATCCGATCAGCCGGTCAGGGGTGTGAAATACTATTATCGATCGACAGTTTGAATAATTGGCATTCATTGATTTAGACATTTTAGTAAATATAGGCTGTAATTGCGAGTCTGTTAAGTTTCATCACGTTTACTTATAACTAGCTATTTTCAGAGGTACTACTTGTACCGTACGAATGCGATTAGTTATTCGCTAAACACTTTTGTATGAAAATAGTCCAATGAAATAAATAGAGACTTAAGAAATTACATATGATTTTCCGCAGTGCGGAGAAAACCAAAGATTATATTATAACATTTTTCTTTTCATGAATCGATACTCTTGATGGACGACCAACAAATGTTCCACTGACTTCAAAAGAAATAAATTGCCCAAAATTAAAACCGCCACATTTTTCTTAGACGTCGTGTAGATAATTATGACTATAGTTCTCGACTGATGACAGACTTGCACCACAGCAGCATACTAAAAGAAAAATCACACTCACAGGAAGTCGCAATCTTAATGAGTCCGAACTGAATCATGGACTACATCGTGTTGTGCTTCCTTCGCAAGATCCCGTTTTTGATCATTTGGCAACTACCTCAACTGACCAGCACGAGCACCATCGACAACCGGCCGGCAGCATCAACCACCTCGGCGTCGTAGTCGACGACGAAGGGAGCAGCGAAACAGGATAAATTAAATTTGTTTTGGTACATTAAATACCCGTTTCGCATTCGATTTTCACACCTCCCAGAGCGTGATTTAGTTTGTGGTAGATATTTTAAGTATTTATACTTGACGCTTTTCCTGTTCCCTTGCGTGTACGGAGTACCTACTAAGCAAGCAAAGCCAAGCGTGAGTGTGCAGAAAACGCGTACAAAGAGTAAATGCTTTAGTTTTGAGTTCAACCTAATCAACGCGGTTTCCGTGGTGTAGTGGTTATCACATCCGCCTAACACGCGGAAGGCCCCCGGTTCGATCCCGGGCGGAAACAAATATCTTTTTAGACGTATCAATCTACCCACTTCCCATCGTTTCCCTTTTTAACGGACTGTTTAAATATTCTGTAGTTCGCAAATCTCTCACTCATGGCACTCGCATCCTTTTTGTTCCTGTTTGACATTTGCTCACTACCGCCATCTACTCATTTGGTTTGCGAAACACAGCGTAATTAGCATTGGGCGATTATACATTTGTGAACATGATTTTAATCGCACTTTGTTCCAAGTGATACGTCTGTTTGTATGTGCTTCTACATACAGTCCCGATTCGTTCGTTGGCGGATAGTTAGATGGGCTGTCTCGATGGTTGAATGTTCGCTGGCTGGGGCAAAACCCAACTAAAAGGCACTGTCAATGTCAAAATCGATGTCAAAACGAGTTTGACGTCTGACCGACGTCGCATCGCAGTTCCTATGTACAGAACGTTTGTGCAAGTATGTGCGTGTTTCGTGACGTATTTCTCGTCACTTGCGTGTGTATAGAGTATTTTGATCAGTTGTCAGTTGCCCCAACGAACGAATACGATTCGCTAATCGGGGCGCAGTCGTGACCCAACGAGCGAATCCTCACTGTATTGTGATTCGCTTTCGCTAGAATTAACCCTGGTAAGATGTTGGGGTCAAGATGACCCAGACATGCACGCTGGGCGTGCATTACGCTAGCATGGGGTTAAGGTAGTCTTCTACAATAAAAGTAAAAATCAGGACATCTCTCTCCTCGACCCACTACACAACATTCCTATGGTCGCCAAACCCTTCGTCTCTCCGGAACCACAAATGCATTGCTTCAGAGAGGGGCTAGTGCACATCGCATCCTCAAGGTTACCTGCGTAGCCTGCAGCAACGAGCATCGATGACTCGCTTTAGAGAGTCCATCACGATAGCGCTTAGCCAGTTTCCCGAGTGGTCCTCAACGCTTCCTTTGTCCTCGGAAGGCGGGCAGGGTCAACCCCACGCCCACGCCCAACTGTTTTGCAGGCATCAAGAACTGATGCCTACGTTCAATCAGATCTGACTTGCTGAAGGCAAGGGTAACTCTACCGAGAAACCAAATAACCGAAACGGTGTAGATACTGTCGGAAGCAACCATGGCCTGAACGGACCTGTGTCAATGTTACTTCCCCATGGAGCCTATTACTCCAACTCTCTACTCTCGGAATCATCCTATGGGTCCACGTTCCTTTGGTGGAACTGTCCCATGCGCGCTGCCATTTGGCCATGGAGGCCATCTTGGCAGTCCTGCGTACGCCTCTTTCTTGTGCCGCGCATTTCGAAGCATTCCATGTTATAAGTATGCCGAGAGGTACCATACCAGTGATGACGCAGACGGCGTCGTGTTTTTTTCCTTCTAAACCGTAGGAGGATAATCTGCTCAACAGACACCCTAACAGGAAGGTTAGGGTAGTGTAGGTCTAAGGCCGTCTTCTACAACAAAAGTAAAAGCCAGGACTACTCTCTCCTCGTACCCACTAAACCATTCCTATGGTCGCCAAACCCTACGTATCTCCGGAACCACCAAGAAGGTATTGCTTCAGAGAGGGGCTAGTGCACATCGCACCCTCAAGGTTAGCTGCGTAGCCTAGCAGCAACGAACATCGATGACTCGCTCTGGAGAGTCCATCACGGTAACATGCTGGCGCTTAGCCAGTTTCCTGAGTGGTCCTCGCCACTCTCTTTGTCCTCGGAAGGCGGACAGGGTCAACCCCGCCCGCGCCCAACTGCTTTGCAGTCATCAAGAACTGATGCCCACGTGCAATCCGATCTGACCTGCTGAAAGCAAGGGTATCACTACCCTTCAGGCCCTATCAGCTGCACCAGAAGGTTGCTGACAGCAGGGTCTCCACCTGCCCCGACCCTTGCCGGGGACCCATTTCCAACCGCGGGCACGGATCCAACCCAGTAGACCGACGCCACGACAGCACCGCTACCGGGACTTCCTCTCCGCGGCCGATCTCGACCGCAAGGCACCGGTATGACCTACGAAGCCGACTCCAAACCCCTGGACCACCTCTTGTACAGCATCTGGAATAACCACTCTCCGAGTCCACGCGCCACCTCCTCTGTAGCTTCCAGAAGATATGGGTGATAGCCGTTGAAACGGCGTTCCTGCCAAACTCATTCCTACACATCCTCTGGACCAAGTTGTCCGGGTTTGTGTCCTCCCCGCATGTGGCAAGCATGCGGTCACGCATTGTGCGAAAACGCGGGCATACGAACAAAACCTTTTTTCCCTTTTTCCTCTAAACCATTGCACACTGGGCATTCGGGAGAATCCGCATGCCCGAAACGGTGTAGATACTCTCGGAAGCAACCATGACCTGTAAGGACCTGTGTCAGGTGGAATGTAACTTCCCCATTACGCCTATTAATCCAACTATCTACCCTCGGTATCAACCTGAGAGTCCACCTTCCTTTGGTGGAACTGTCACACACGCGCTGCTATTTGACCATAGAGGCCATCCTGGCAGTCCTGAGTATGCCTCTTGTGCCGCGCATTTCAAAGCGCTCCATGTCCTCACTGATAAGAATGCTGATAGGCACCATACCAGTAATGACACAGAGAGCGTCGTGTGACACGGTACGGTACGCGCTCGCAACCCTCAGGCACATAAGCCTGTAAGTACTTTCCAGCTTCCGTCGGTAGCATTTAGTACTTAGCGCGGTGCCCCACGCCGGGCCGCCATACCTAAGTATGGACGTAGCAACACTAGCCAGAAGCTTGCGCTTACTGGTGTACACCGCAGAGCTATTGGACATCATCCGGGACAGTGCCGCAATAGCTGTGGAGGCTCTTTTACAGGCATAATCGACGTGGCTACCGAAGGTAAGCTTATCGTCGAATCAAATCAAAATCAAACCCAAGTGTTTGACGGAGCGCTTTGACAGGATAGTGCACTCTCTTACACTGATCTCCGTCTGCTGCTCCGACTTCCGATTGTTAACAACCGTCACCTCTGTCTTGTGATGAGCCAGCTCCAGTTTCCTGGATCGCAGCCACGCCTTCACAACCTTGATCGAGTGGTCGGTAGTCAACTTCACCTCCTCAATCGTTTCACCGTAGACTTCGAGCGTAATGTCGTCGGCAAATCCGACAATCTCCACTCCCACTGGGTACTCTAGCCTCAACACCTCGTCGTTCATGACATTCCATAACACCGGACCCAGGATGGAACCTTGCAGAACTCCTGAGGTTATGTGAAAGCACTTCCGACCCACCTCCGTGTCGTAAAGTAGTACACGATTCTGAAAATAACTTTCGAGAATCTTGTACAGGTACTCCGGTATCCCTAGACGCAAGAGCGCATCGGCAATAGCAGACCAGCTGGCGCTATTAAACGTATTCCTAACATCCAGAGTCACTACCGCACAGAAACGAATTCCCCTCCTCTTAGGCTCGAGTGCTTTCTCGGCGGTTTTTGTAACCGACAAGATAGCGTCTACGGTGGACCTCCCCTTCCGGAAGCCGTACTGGTAGCTTGAAAGACCATTTTCGCCCTATTGAGGATGATCTTTTCGAGCACCTTCTCCGCCGTGTCAATCAAGCATATTGGTCTATATGCCGACGGGTCTCCGGGTGGTTTCCCCGCCTTTGGTAATAGTACCAGGCTCTGCCTCTTCCAAGCTTCTGGGAAAACTCCCTCGTCCAGGCATTTCTGCATAGCAGACCTGAACATCTCGGGAGCCTCTGCAATAGCAACTTTTAAGGCCAGGTTTGGAACTCCGTCCGGACCTGGGGCCTTACCTACGCTAAGGGACTTAGCTATCCCCGCAAGTTCCACATCGGTGACCCTCTCCTCATCGCCAGCCCCAGTCCCCGGCTGTCCTACGAAAGGAGGCCAAGGACTAGGATCATGACGCGGAAAAAGTCCTCCAATGATCCCCTCCAACATCTCTGGAGATTGCTCTGTAGGAACCATCACACCTCTCGTCTTGGCCATAACGATCCTGTAGGCGTCACACCACGGGTTCGTATTGGCACTCTGACAGAGACCCTCAAAGCAGGCCTTTTTGCTTGCTCTTATCTCGGTCTTAAGCGCGGCTTTTGCAGCGGCGAACACCAGCCGCCGTTCGTTTCGCTCGTCCTCTGATCGTGCTCGCTGCATCCGCCGCCTAGCCCGTAGGCAGGCGCGGCGCAGGTCCGCAATCGCGTCGGTCCACCAGTAAGCTGGTGGCCTCCCATTTCTAGGGTGGACTCGCCTAGGCATGGTCGCATCACACGCACGTGAGAGCACCGCTACCAGCTCGTCGCCGTCTAAACCGATTAAGTTTCGCTCACGGCGGGGCGCCTTCTTAACTACCCCTTCGTCGAAGTATGATGTCTTCCACCTGCGAGGGCTTGGCCTAGGCCTAGCCGCCTCTTCTTCTATCCGCTGTCTGCTGTTGTTGTAGTCGATACTGTAGCGAACCGCCAGGTGGTCGCTGTGAGTGTAGCCATCATCTACTCTCCAGTTCGAACTACTTGTTAGGCCAGGACTACAAAAGGTCACGTCAATAATTGGCTCCGCTCCGTTTCGACTAAAGGTACTTCTGGTACCGACATTAGCCAAGTCGACATCTAAGATGGCCAGTGTTTCTAGCAGGATCTGACCCCGCTGGTTCGTGAAACGGCTTCCCCATTCCACGGCCCAGGCATTAAAGTCGCCCGCTATTACCACCGGCCTTCGCTCTGTTAGCACGGTCGTTAAGCGGTCCAGCATTTGCGTGAACTGCTCAATCGGCCACCGCGGAGGCGCATAACAGCTACAGAAGAAGACCCCGTTTACTTTGGCGACCACAAAGCCCTCATAGGTAGTAGACACCAACTCCTGAACGGGGTATTTACCCGTCGTCCATATCGCCGCCATTTTTCTGGTCCCATCCGCAACCCAGTTGCCGTTGCCGGCGGGTACTCGGTATGGGTCCGATATGATGGCGATATACGTCTCCCACTCAGAAACTGCCTGACAAAGCAGTTACTGAGCCGCATCATAGTGGTTCAGGTTCAGCTGCGTTACCTGCACTGTGATTTGTTGTTCACTGCGGCTTTCTTGATGGCCGGGCAATTTGGACCACCCATCGGATGTCTGTTGTTCGAGGATTTCCCGGTACAAATCATGCAGATGGGCGGACTCGTGCAGTTTTGGGCCTTATGACCTTCAGCGCCGCATCGCCTGCACAGTTTGTGCCTGTCGGGGCCTTTGCAGTCCCACGACTTGTGTCCTGGTTCCAGACACCTGAAGTAAACCTCTGGTGGTTCGTGGAATGTCAGGTGACATACACACCAACCCACCTTTATGCTCCCTACTTTAACGGACTTTTTGACGTCCGCCACAGGTAGCTGAACCAAAGCTATCTGTGTCCCTGCTGGCCCTTTCCGTAGCTTAACGGCTGCGGCGACCACCTGCACATCGCACTGTTGCCGCAGTGCCGTGACGAGCTCTTCCACTTCGGTGATCTCATCAATGCCATTGACCTTCAGAGTCGCCTCATGTGTCAGAGCCCTCACCTGCACACCCTCCCCAAGGACCTCTTCTGCCAGCCTCTTATAGGCGGCGCCCTTGTGCTCCTTCTGGCGCTTCAGCTCCAGGATCATCTCGCCCGTACGAGTACGTCTAATACTGCGTACGTCGGCTCCAAGACCCTCAAGCTTGGCGTCGCTTCGCATCATCCTCAAGACGTCCGAGTACTTGGACTGTTCCGTCTTGATGACGATCGCGTCGCCTTTCTCGCGCTTGGCACTTGCCCTCCTACGCCTTGGCTTGGCGTCCTGTTCTTCTACCGGCGGATTCTTCTTCTTCTTCTTCTTCCGCTCTAACTTCGTCCAAGGAGGGTCCTCCCCTTGGTTCACCCTACTCTGTGGCTGCTGAAGGACCACCAGCGGTCGCAACCCCTTGTTTCCATCGTTCCGGGACGGGCCAGCCTTTTTAGGCCCATTCTTCCCAGCTTTCCGGGAACCCTGGCTGGGGTCCAACCTTCCGGCATTATTACCGACTTTCGGGGTAATTATTTGCCTGGCTTTGCGGGCACCGTCAGACAGCTCCTCACCTGACGGCTGCCTCGCCCGCTTCTGCGAGTGCTTGCCCCGTTTGTCGCGAGCAGTCGCTTCCACTTGTTTCGGACTTCCTGAGGAGGAGAAGGCCTCCGTTTGAGTAAACTTCGGCACATTCTCCATTGCAGGCTCCGCCGCTGCAGCAGTCAGCAACGCGAGTACCGCGTGCTTCTGCTTGGCATCGTCGATCGACACCCTAAGTCGAAGCATGACCGTTTTCAGGTCCTTGCTTATATTCGACTTAGTGGGCGCAAAATCGGTAATTTTGTCAAGCTGCTGAACAGCACCCTCTATTGCGGACCGTCTTTTGTTTTCTTAGTTGACGGCCCTCAGCAACCACGCTCCGTCCATGACCTCCACCGGATGGCTTGCCGGGAAGTGGACTGGAGTCCCACACTCCCAGCGCCTAACTCACCGCTCCTCCTTGTCGGAGACCTCATCAACCCGCTCCTTGCGAAGGGGTTGATCGCAGCACTGTTTCCACCTTGATTCAGGTTTTTATTTGATTTGTTATTCATGATTACAATGTCCACCACGCCAGAGCCCTGCATTAATGCGATAACAAAAAGCTTACTGTGGGGGGTGCCCCACAGGCTCCGTTAAAGATCGAGTATCTTTTTCACCCCTTCGATCACTCATTCCTTAGTACGGGCCGCTTTACACCTTGAATTGCGGTTAGTAGTCCTATTCTTAGCCGGCGACTACGCGGCTGACTCGCAAGCGGGTCTGAATGTTGTTTAGTAGGTCGAAAGTGTAATCCTGTCTTCTTCTTCTTCTTCTTTGTGGCTCTACGACCCCACTGGAACTTGGCCTGCCTCGATTCAACTTAGTGTGCTTTGAGCACTTCCACAGTTATTAATTGAAGGGCTTTCTTTGCCTGCCATTGAATGAATTTGTATATTGTGAGGCAAGTACAATGATACACTATGCCCAAGGAATCGAGAAAATTTTCCCGATCAGAACCCGCCGTTTCCGGATTGGCGATCCATAGCCTTAACTACTAGGCTAACTGGAGACCCCTATCTTCTACTTTGCCTGTAGGAGACGGTTCCCAAGCCCACACTACCTGTGGACCTGGCCTGATCGGGTGTCTGTTGCACAGATTATTTCCAGCCAAACTAATCTTTACACATCGTCTGAACAAGATTGTTCGGAGTCGTTATCAAAACGCGTTCCACCGTTTCTTCTAAATCTACACAAACCGGATATTCAGGAAAACCCGCATGACCGAAACGATCTAGATACGGCCTAGAGCAGCCATGGCCAGGCAAGACCTGCCTCAGATGCAATGTTTCCGCAAGGCGCATATTGACCCAACTATCTACCCTCGGAATCAACCTTCACGTTACTCGGCCTTTCTCGTGGTACCATTGAAGGAGATGTAGCAGCTATTGGGGTTATACGTGAAGCTCATTTTAAGCATTGAACAAGTCTTAAATATCTTGTAGATTTTCAGTTAGCCTAGTGGGTAATGCTATGGATACCAAACTTGAAAACGGTGTGGTTGATACTCTGTTTCAGTCCAAGCTCCTGTGGAAAAGTAGAGCCAGAAAAAAGAGCGGTCTAATCTGAAGAAAATTCGACTTGCTATTCCATCGTAGTAATTCACCACTCAAACAAACCACCAGGTAGGAAGGAACCCAGCTCTTTTTCTTCTCTTCCAAAGCGCTCCCCAACCGAGAAGGGCAAATAGTCATTATAAAGAATTAACTACCTTCGTTTTAACAAATTAAAATTTAAATAAACATTTGCGCGTTGCCTTCCGACGATGACGACGGTTCACTTCGCGGGAATGTTTTGTTACGCTCCGGATTTCGGTCTCAGCCACACCAGCTGAGTACACAAATCAAAGGACGACGCCGTGCAGCCACGCGCTGAAACGCGAAACAGGAGGTGGCACCAGGAGCGAGAGATTAATCCCCTCGCGGTCGGTTGCTGCACCGTAAATGGTATAAATTAGCCAACCCCACTACTGGCTGGAGCAAGCACCTAGAGCGGAGCGCGCCAAACCCAAACGGGATCGGGGATGGCTGGCTGCAATTGCAAGCAAGTTAGTTTAGTGTCTTTTTGGTAAGTACCTACTGTTCTGCTGGCTGGAGGCGAAGGCATCATCTATTTCCGGCGCGGCGTCGTCGACGGTTGTAGGTAGGTACCGCAAGAGACAAGATCTGGTTGTGTAAATACCATTTCGCGTTTTGCATCTTTCCGATGTTGGGGGAGCGACGGCTGACGGGGGTATAAAAGCTACCAGCAGCAAGCAGCACGAATACGAAGCAAGGAGTTTGTCGAAGATGCTTCCGCCGCTGCTGTCACCGACCGGTTCGAGAGTATTCTGTGCTGTGCTGGTTCTCTGGATGATGACGAAAAACGGTTCAGTGGCACTTGGTCTGTGAAATGCTTGCAACAGCCCGCTAAGGATAGCGGAAGGATTTGAGAGTTCACACGAAGCTGACGGTTTTCTTTTTTTCGTAGCTTGATTACCAAGTCTAAATCCCCATTGTTGTACTTTTGCTCATCCGGTGTGTTTATCCCGTTTCGTTGTTTATTCGTATTGTACAAGTTGTTTGTCTTGCAGTTCATTTTTATACTGGTTTAGTTCTTATGAGTTCTTTTGGCAGCGTATCATTTCGATTTAAAATTTGAATGGATAGTGATAAGGACAAATTTTAATTTAATTATTGTTTATTGTGTACCCTTCCTCCGTTGTTTGAAATTCCTCCGAAATTTAGTCCAAAAAATCACTTCAGATATTCCACGTATAATTCCTATAGAAGAGTTACACACTTAATTTTGATTACCGAGTTCGGTAATTTTTTGACGAGATTAAAACTGCTGAGCACCGAACTCGTTCAGCAAAAATGCATTGTTTACCTTTTCCATACGATTTTGACAGTTGTTTTACTGAGCCTCAGTAAAATCGATTACCGAAACTACCGAGATCGTACTGCTGTTATAATCTCGTCAAAAAAGTACCGAACAGGCAATTCAGAAATAAGTGTGTAGAACAAAAGTTCTTCCAATAGTACGTTTAAAATTCCCTTCGCTAAATCTAATGAAACCCCTTTGTTAATTCGTCATGCAATTCCTTCGAAAAGGTATCCCAAATTTTCCTCGGATTCTTCTTATTAAATTTTAAGGTTGATTTGGAGTTTTCTGCAGTCAATTCTTTGGGGAATTCCTTCTAAAAAAGGACACATTCGGTGAAGCACTAGATTTGTAATAATGAGCTGAATTGGGGTATGCTGAGACGGTAAATTCCATGATTAATTTGATGCTATCTGAACAAAGCTTTGGATTACTGTGTTGCTGGAAAGAAAAGAAATGGAGAGCACAACAACACAGTTACCCAAAGTCTTGCTCAAACAGCATCAAATTAGGGTAGCAACCATAATACGCTAGAACCTCTTTTAAAATGCAGGTTACTTTTATGCCATGCATAACGTAAGACAACTTTCACGATTTTTAGACGCCCCTTGGTGTTTCAAAGGGGTCCCAGTGAATGTCCGGGGGTATCAGGAGATTTTAGGAGTGTTTAAGAGGATCTCATGAGCGTCTTAGGGAGTTCCAATGGGCTCCAGAGGAGCGTCTAAAGCGGAGGGGCGTTTCAGATGGTTCATGGATTTTAAGGGGAACTCAGGGATGCTTCAAGGGGTTTCATGGGGTCTCAAGGTAGTTCCAGGGACTTCAGGGGGTCCTAGAGGGTTTCACGGGCGCTTTAGGGGATCTCAGGGGCATTTCAAGGATTTCCAGGGGAGTTCCAGTAGGTCTCAGGGGTGTTTCAGGAGGTCCCAGGGAGGTTTCAGGAGAACTCAGGGGCGTTTCAGGGAGTCTCACGCTGTTTCAGAGGGTCTCTGGGGGACTTCATACTTTCAACATGCTTCTGAAAAATCCTCGCAAACCCTTTCGTGCCTTCTAATTACAAATTATTCCAGTGGGTTTCAGACATACCAGCAAACCTGGTAAAATGCCAGTAAAATGGGCAATATGTATCATTGTACTCTTGCTTGCGTTACATGGCGTAGTTCGGTCGTCCGAGCGTCCGACCGTACCGAGCTCTCGACGCATACTAATTAGACACCAGCAAAACAAACTGCCTGAGGGCTAGGTATGCGGAGTGCGAGAGTAAGTCTCGGCTTCATATAAATAATTCGCTCGCACTTGTCGTTAGTGGGCACAAACAGGATTGTGGATTGGCATCTAAGCCGAAAAGAGAGATGAGTTTGTGAAATAGGAGTGTTCACGGTGCGGCTTCGGAGTCAGTTTGGCTTTCTATTCCGCAGAACCATTACCTGTTCTGTGGCTTAGTTGGTTAAAGCGCCGGTCTAGCGAATACGGAGTCGTGGGTTCGAATCCCACAAGAACGCGATTTTTTTCACAAATTTCAATTTCTCTCAATTTGTCAATTAGCAACATTTCGTGCCTTCTAAATACAAGTTATTCCAGCCCTTCAACGGCTTCTTAGATCCTCACTGAAAACCTTAAACCCTTTTGAAACGTCCCTGAAACCCCGTAATACTATTTAAATACCCCTGAAATCCCATTCAAACGCCAACGGAACTTATGCCCTTAAAAAGCCTCCTAAAATCCCTTGAAACGCCCCTGACTGAAGCCGCTTGGAACCCCCTTTTTTGAGCTTTTTAGAAAGTTCCTGGAAACCCATTTGGCACTCTCTCAAATGCCCTGTTCTCGTGTACTAAGTTCTCTCACTTTAAGCACTTTTTAAACGATGGACATTTTTGACTAATGCACGCCAGCCCATGGCATAACAATGTACTCACGCTTTTTGAATTTATTTAAAGGGTCCTCTAGGAATTCCTACAACAGCTTCTTCAAATTTCCTCCAGGAATTTTATCTGGGCTTGTTTCTACATTTTCAAAAGCCCTGTCTGGGAATTTCATACAGATTTTTCCAGGAATTCATTCAAAAGTATCTCCGTTGATTCTTTCAGGAGTTCCGCCGGAAGTTCCTTTAGGAGCTTCCTATGAAAATTGATTTGGGTACCGTAAACCGGGAACATTGATTTGGGGGATTGATTTGAGTACCGTAAGCGGGGTAACATTGATCGACTTGACCCACCTAATGGAATGTTCAAACAAAAAATGATCAATGTTACCCTGGATTACGGTATTTCAAAATTCCTCCACAGGGTTTCTCATAATTCCTGAAGGAGCGTCTCATAATACATTGTTTGTCACACTTTCACAAACTTCTCCTCCCCCTCTTAGTGTGCCATACTTTATGGGTGGCCCCTTGAGGAACTTCTTAGGTACTTTCCTAAATTCTACAACATTTTTAAATTTGTCCTAAGATTTTCCTTATTGAGGAGAACTTTAGGCACTTTTCACGGATTTATTTTTCTTCAAAGAGTTTCTTTGACCATTGATTTTCTCAAGAATATACGCGATGAATTGATCGATCTCGAAAACTTTTACAGTATTTTTCTTTTATAGTAGAACATCCAGAAGGAATCCCAGAAAAAAATCCTAGAGAAAAACCAGGAGAAAGCCTAGGTAAAAATCCTGGAAGAATTCCAGGTGGGTTTTCTTGAGGAATTTACGAGAAGCTCCCGCATGAGTTCTCGGAAAATGTGCAGGAGGAACTAATGCAATTACCGTCACAAAAATGTCGGTAAAACTCCCGTAACAATCTCTGCAGAAACACCTGAAAATGCTTTTGAATGAACTGGAGCAATTCCGAGATAAAAAACTTTTCCTCGAAAAATCTTGGGATAACTTTCGGAAGAAATTCACAGAACACTTCCGGCAGACAACCTGAAAGAAACATTCCTAAAGGACTAATTTTCTGAAAAATTCCCGTAGCAGCTTTTAAATAAAATTCCGGAGCAACTGAAAAATAAACAATCGGGAAGAGTTTCCAGATGAAATTTCGAAGAAATTTTCGGTAGATATCCTGGAGCAGCTTCAGATGAATTTCCAGGAGATCATGTGCAAGAGTTCTTTGATGAATTTTCAATATAGTTAGCGGAATAATTCCCTGGAAAACATGCGAAAAAATTCTGGAAGAATTTCCCAATGACAATGACGGGAACCGCCAAACTGCTGGAAATTTCGGTCAAATTTCTAAAGGTATTACTCTTGGGGGATTGGAGAATTCTCTGAGATTCTTCCATGAGAATTTCCAGAGCAACATCGGGTGGGTTTCTGAAGGAAGTTCTAAAAATATTCCTGGAAGAACATTTTTTTAATTCCCAGAAAATCTTCCGGAGGAATCACCGGAAGACATCGAGGAAGATTGGGGGATTGGAGAATTCTCTGAGATTCTTCCATGAGAATTTCCAGAGCAACATCGGGTGGGTTTCTGAAGGAAGTTCTAAAAATATTCCTGGAAGAACATTTTTTTAATTCCCAGAAAATCTTCCGGAGGAATCACCGGAAGACATCGAGGAAGAATCTCCGAATAAACGTCTGGAAGAACTCAAGGAGGAATTTGTGGAAGTAATCTCGGAAGAAAATTTCTGAAAAACTCCCGTACTAGGAGTAGTTCTTTGAGAAATTTCTGAGAAAAGCTTTCACGGTAGATCTACCGGAAGAATTTCTGGAGTTACTTACGGACATATCCCTGGCCGAACTTCTAAAAGCATATCCATTAGATTTCTCAAAGAATCTTGCGAATCAAAAATTTGGGAAGAATTTCCAAAAGAGCTTCTGGAAGAGATCACAAAGTTCTCAAAGGAGCTTCTACAGAAGTTCCCAAAAAACTTCTAGAAGGATCATGCCAGGAATATCTGGAAAAGTTCCCGAAGCAAATGTGGTAAACATTTCCACTGGAAATGTAGAATGCCCAGTGTTTTTTTGTAGAAATTTCTGGAGGAACTCTAGAAGCATTTCCGGAGGAGCTCCTAGAGAACTTCTTAGTGAACCTCTTAAAAAATCAGATGTAACTTTTGAAGAAAGTCGCAGTGGAACTCTTAAAAGAATTTCCCGACGAGCTTCGAGCACTCCCATAACGCCTAAAGCTTGAGTTATTTAATATCTGGACGCATCGTTTAATTTACTACAGCGCTCCTAGTGGTCGGATATAAACATTTTTGATAGCAGTTTGTTTTGGAATGCTCCTACCTTCAGTGCTGAAAATTTCGTCACCATTCGTTTAGTTTCGAATAAGTTATATGTACCTAATGAACGCCGCGAACCTAAAATTAATTTTAGACACTTACTTTGAATATCCGAAGTGATAAGGTTCAAAAATTGCGAAATCGTTGAATTTGGCCAAATTGATCGTGTGCAGCATTCTCAAACATTTTCGTCAGGAGCATACTATCGATCGGCAGGATCAAAACAAGCTTCATAGAGAGACTAAGGATCGGAAGTTGCATTTGAAGGTGTTAAGAACATTTAGGATAAATCCTGGGCAGTCGGATAATGATGTTGTCAAAAAAGGAATGCGAGCCAAAGTATCGTCAGGAAAATTCATATGCCACAAAGATTCTGATATTTTCGGCATAGTAAGCAGCCCAACAGGATACTAAAGCAGAACCCAGTGACCAAAACACGTGCCCGGAAGTTGTATGATGAGGTTCTGACAAAATATGAAGGATGCATTTTCAGGGAGGATGAAACGTACGTGAAAATGTACTAAGGTCAGCTTTCTGGACAAAAGACCTTTAAAGTCACAGGTTGAGGTGATGTCTCTAGCAAGTTTGAATTTGTTTTTACCGATGAATTTGCAAGAAAACTGCTGATTTGACAAGATATTCGCACGAACCGAGGTAAGGTACACCGGGGCAAGTTGAAACGGGTGGAGCAAGATGAAACAGCGGGTTAACATGATGTTTTCTAATGATGCTAAACAGTTCGATCGCCATAACACATAGTTTTTGATCCAAACAATCTTTTAGCGAAGGATAAATTTCCAAATTGTATTGAAATCTATTTCAAAACTTCGTGTTTCATCTTACCCCACCCGTTTCAACTTGCCCCGGTGTACCTTATTTGTTACAAACAAGACCGAGGAATCCAAAATTTACAAACAGGAGTACATTAAAAACTGTGCTCTTTGGTTCATTATAGCTCACAATAGACTACTAAAGTTTTGGCCTAATTTGACAAGCAATGGGTGGATTTCATGAAAAAGGACATTAATTTTCCAAATTGCCCTCAGTTCCACCCAATTGAGAAATTTTGGGCAATTGTCAAGCAAAAATTGAAGAAAAGTGGAGACGTGGTTCGGGATGCAACGGATATGGAGATATAGTGAAAGAAAATGTCCACTAGAGAATCAACGGACTGTCCAAGACATGATTATCAGGTATCAGGTATCAGAAGGCCGGCTCCAGAGCAGGCTTCCCAAAAGTACCGCATCATGATAGCATTTTGATGGCTGTCACACTCTTATTCCCATGACAGCCTTGTGAATGCATGGTTCATGACAGCCCACAGAATAAAACTCATGTGACCTACAACATCACTGTCGGGAACTGCTCACATAGTCTGCTTTCGCTGTGCGTTCGTTTGCCGATGACAACCTCGGCTCTAGCCCAAACCGTCTCTCGTTGGCTGGACACGAAGTGACGAAAATCGCTGCGCTCGGCCCGTGCATTTTACTTTTGTTGAACGTGTCGAGTATCATGGTATATCGCACGCTCAAAATTATCGACGCGTTTCATGTATTATGTATTTCAAATACAGAATATGCACCTGTAAGTCTTATTCTAGTAGAGTATTTTGCATAGCATTATTTTTTATTGTCATGTGAAATGCACTGCCATGTTTTCAATATAAAAGAGAGTTGAATCTCACATCAGTGGTATATTTTAGCCAGATTACAATTTTGACAAACGCTGGCACAAACTTCTTTTCGCCCCTGGGGTATCTTGTGAAAGGCATATCATGTTTGTAAAAAAATATTTATTGAGCACACATTTTGTGAATAACTTTTAGCGTTAAGCCATGTGCTCCCGTGACAGCCTATGACACCCTTTACGCGACAGCCGGCTTGGTTAGCCGAAGATTGTCATCGCCATGCGGCCAACAATACTGACGACGTTTCCCACTCGGCTCGATACGACTCGAGTATGCAACTGTCAGGCAAGCAGCCGAAGCAGCGGCTGTTTCAATACATCTTTCGCTCATGCGTGTGCGTGCTGTTGGCGATACATTTCTCACTGATGGTGTTGCACACGGTAACGAGAGATGGTCTGCACCAGCCTCCTGTCACGCGGCCATGTTTTTGAGGTCAGCATCAAAATCCAGGAACGATTATTGACTATGGCTGGATCATATCAATAACAATTATAAATTTTAAGGAAACTTTATTTCCGTGACGAAGACGAGCTGATACTATTCCGACTTCATTTTTAAATAAATAATAGCGAAATTAAAAATCATGTTTTGCTTAAATTAACGATTTTAAAAGGTGAAAAAAATTGGTTGCGAAAAAAAAGTTTCGCCGCTTTTGATTATTGCTCCTGGAATTATGTTTGTTTACAAACTTTGCGCTGTCATGGGGAACCAAGCCGCCGAGCCGCCGCTATTGTGTTCAACGAGGCGGCTGGAAGTGGGAACCAGAGATGTTGGCTCGTTATTTTCCTGTGGGGCAGTATTGCGGTGACAGGAGGCTGGTCTGCACACATAAGAGAGTGTCGATTCAGCCTTGCGCGGGCTGTTGCGAGAAGGATGTACATTTGGAAAGCCTGCTCCAGAGGCACGTTATCCTCCATTCGGGACATTTGTGCCATCGCCAAAATAACAGCCTATTTCATCATCTACCTGAGGGAAAAGGAAGGAAAAAGGATTTGGCTGGGGATATGGACAGGTAGGGAAATAGGAAAAATACCCTGGAAGAGGGTACTAACGCACAAGCGTACCACAATGGGTTCAAACAGCGCCCTGAAAAGGGCACTGTAATAACGCATAAAGCGAAAGAGAGCCTATAGCTCTTTACCACAGCGGGTTAAGAATAACAGAATATCCTGAAGATTCAGGTTTCTGAAGTCAGTTTCACTTAATAAGTGTTTACCGAATACTCGGAAACGCAGTTGCGCGAAAACTGGACAGTTACATATCAAATGATACGAAGTTCCATAATCGGATTCACAGCTATCACAGGCAAATGAATCAGCTTGCTGAATATTCGCCATGTGATAGCTGAGTCGGCAGTGGCCAGTCAATGCTTTGACCAACATGTTGCAATTCTGCTTAGACAGATTAGTTAGATACTTCGCCACCCGTAGAGATGGCTCAGCACTATACAATTTGTTTTGACGACATGACTCCAAACTATTCCAATATTGTCTGTGTTGAATGACAGCCCAGGTGTGAATCTGAAGCTTAATCCAACACTTCGATATCGGAATAGCTGGCTCAGGGCCAATGAAGTCATGTGATGCTCCAGAGCGAGCTAACTCATCAGCCAATTCATTTCCAGCGATGGAAGAATGACCAGGTACCCATAGAAGGTGAACAGCGTTTGCTGAATTCAGCTCCTCGATTTGAGTTCGACAAGCGATAACTATCTTCGACCTGGAGTTGGCCGAAGCAAGTGCTTTGATAGCAGCCTGGCTATCTGAACAGAAGTATATTATTTTGACCATTACGTGCTGCTGAAGTGCTGATTGCACTCCGCACATAAGAGCAAAGATTTCGGCCTGAAAAACGGTGCAGTGTCTACCAAGTGAGTAAGACTGATACAGCCTTAGCTCACGAGAATAAACACCAGCACCTGCTCGACCTTCGAGAAGGGAGCCATCAGTGTAACATACGATGCCGTCTGAAATACTTCTTTCCAGATAACCAGATGTCCACTCTTCCCGGGAAGGGAATTTCGTGGAAAATGTCCTATATGGAAAATTACAAGCAATTGTAAGATCACTTGGAGCAAGGACAATTTTGTCCCAATTCACTAAAAGTGGAAACAACGAGGTGTGTGTTGATGTGCGGTTCACAGGAGTTTCCTCTAGTAGACCGAGTACCCGTAACCGGTAAGTGCAAGAAAGGGCTTCTTGTTTGAGATGAATGTGTAATGGGGCAACGTCAAAGAGAACTTCTAGCGCTGCCGTAGGAGTTGAAGAGAACGCTCCAGACATCGCCATTAAGCACATCCTTTGGAGATGACCTAATTTTGATTGGACCGTTCTCACTTCACCCTTTTGCTACCACACAAGACACCCATAAGCCAATATTGGCCAAACAACAGTTGTGTAAATCCATTTGATATACTTGGGTTTTAGACCCCAAGTTGTACCAAAAGTACGCCGGCATTGCCCGAAGGCCATACAAGCTTTCTTGATTCTGAACTTAATGTGAGGTGTCCAGGAAAGCTTGGAATCAAGAATGACTCCAACGTACTTTACCTGTTCAGTCACATCGATTTCAGAATCAAAGAGACGTAAAGGTCGAACGCCATTACGGTTTCACCTTTCCGTGAAAAGAACAATAGATGTTTTACTCGGATTAACCGAAAGGCCATATTGGCGACACCAACCCTCAACTACCTGAAGGGCGTTTTGCATCAGGTCGAAAAGGGTGCTGATGCAGATACCAATTAACAATTTATTTATTTATTTTGATAATTTTAACTGACCTTACAGGTCTTATTAAAATGTAATCTTAATACTAGCTAACAATGACAACGTATAAGACCAGTTCAACAATAATATTCAATTTTGCAAACAAGATACACATACATGAGTAATACATTTAAGCATACATTCAATTGCAATCATCAGTACAAAACAAATAAATTACACAGAAAGATATTGATTACTTTAACAATGATTCGGTTTCCAGACATCGTAACGATTTACAAACTCTCTAAACTTCAAGTTCTTAGGCCAAGTGCCATGTTGCATTGCTAACGATTTCAATTTTCTATCCAAAACAACTTTGAACGAGATATAATCTGCTTCGCGTTCTCTATGCATCGACACAAGTCTCCTTACCCTAACTTTACCATTATCAACAATACTCAAACACTCACATACAAGCTTGACAATATCTGCATTAGTAGTACTACAATCGACATTTGTTAAAAATAAAGAGAATGAGTCTCCAAAATCAGTTTGAGTTGCCGTTGCAGATGTGCTGTTTTGTCTAACACTCAGAGATTCGCAGTCATTCGTGTCTCTTGTTCCATCGAATAAACGAGCACTGTTAACACTGTGAGGCAGTACAGGAGTAGAGTAATGCTGGATACACGTCTCCGGCTGCGTCGGTTGCGTGCGTTGAGGTACCATCGCGGTTAGAACGTCGATGATATCATTCACTTTTGCTTTCAATTCCTCGATCTCAGCTTCACAAGTCGAGTGATGAGTACAGCAGTCGTTGGTTGCCTCTTCCACTTCTTCCGCATTGGCATCACGAGTATTGCAGAAATCGGTCAAACACTCGTCACTCATCCATAGGACGTTTTTGGAAAACAGAGCATTCACTGTGTCATCAGATAGGTCCACACACGTCGCATGGTAACGCTTTGCACATTTCCCCTCGCAGACTGTATACCGATCCCTTTTACGATCGATAGCGGATGAGCATTTATTGCACTGCATTATTTTGTTGTCGAACACTCACAGATATTTGATATGGCGATTTAGAGAACTTCGTGCACGAATTTTGTTGCTGTTTTAAAGTCAATATTAACCGTGAAACTTTGAGGAATCAGTGCAACACAAAAATAAAGACCAGGATCAAACGGTTGGAGGTTCGTCACTAATTTCAACTAGAAAGAACCATAAATATCAGCGAAAAACAACGGAGCAGATAAAGCAAACAACCGGTCACAGGGCAGTAACTCACAGAACTAATCAATGTTAGGTAGTCGCCGGCAAAACCATAAGTAGGAAAACCGCTATTATTGAGTTGCCTCAATAGCGTATCTGCTACGAGATTCCACAAAAGCGGTGATAAGACTCCCCCTTGGGGGCATCCACAAACACTCAATTTCCTAATCCCTGCTAGACGCAATATCGAGAAGAGATATCGGTTTTTGAGCATTTGGTGAATCCAATTGGAAATCATTGGAGATATACCATGACTCCGTGCGGCTTCCAATATGGCATCGAAAGGCACGTTGTCAAAGGCACCCTCGATATCTAAGAAAACACCCAAACAAGTTTGTTTTTGAGCGAATGCTTTCTCGATATCGTAAACAACCTTGTGTAAAAGAGTCACAGTGGACTTACCAGATTGGTAGGCATGTTGGTTCACATGAAGAGGCACGTTGGCCAGATGAACATCACGGATGTGATGATCCACAATGCGTTCTAAGCATTTTAGAAGAAAAGAGGTCAAACTGATAGGTCTGAAACTCTTTGCTTCTTCATACGACGCACGACCCACTTTCGGAATAAACTTTACAGTAATATCCCTCCAGGATTTGGGAATATACCCTGTAGCAAAACTGCAAACAAGTAGTTTTTTCAAAACATGTTTGAAATAATCAAATCCCTTCTGAAGCAAATAGGATAAACCCCATCTGCCCCAGGAGATTTGAAAGGAGCAAAGCTATTAAGAGCCCACTCAATCGATTCTATAGTTACAATACTCCGAGCCGAAGCTAAAGAATCATAACTACAAGAAAAGACATCAGGATCATCCGAAGATGTAATATCCATACATCCAGGGAAGTGTGTGCTGAATAAGCATTCCAGAACTTCCTCATCAGAAGAAGTCAGATCGCCATTTGGCAAACGAAGTTCGTTCACCCGGAAATCCTTAGATTTCGCAAGGATTTTGTTTAACCGGCTGACTTCACTCAAGCTGGAAACATTTGTACAAAGGTTTTTCCAGCCGGATCGTTTAGCAGACCGGAGAGCTTCCCTGTAGCCGACCTGAAAGCCTCCGAACCAGCCAAACGTCGTCTACATTGTTTCCTGAGTTTCGCCAGATCAGAGTTCCACCAAGGGCTCCTCTTGTGGTCTTCACAGACCGCAGAGGGCAAGCTTCTTCAAAAGCTTCCATGATGAAGGCCGTTGTAGTATCATCTAAATCACTTGGAGTGTCAATGGATGGCGAATATCCATGAAATTTGGCTGCAACCAAATCAGTATAGAGATCCCAGTTTGTTGACCGAGGATTCCTGAAACGCAATGTTTGCGAAGTAACATTTAAATGTTCAAAAAAGATGTAGCGATGGTCAGATAAAGATTCTTCATCTGACACATGCCAATTGGTCAGCTCGTGACTAATTCTGCTAGAGCAAAGCGTTATATCTAACACTTCCTCTCTAGCAGATACCATGAAGGTTGGGCGGTTGCCTATGTTAAGTAATGCAAGATCTGTACTACTTAAGTACCGTCAAACGGGGTTACTTGCAACAGCGGTGTAACTTGCAACACGATGACATACACTTAATGTGAAGCATTTTCTAGTAATAATGAAAACTAGTATGCCCTACTATTTCGGTTATAGAGATTATGTGTATCAAAGATCGATTTAGTATAAAAATTAGCTTTGTTTCTTTGTTTATGGTTTAGCTACACTGTTAAAACGGATTGCTCATTTTATGCCATAAAAACAAGTATGAAAATCGTGCTTTACCTCTCTCTTATGGTAAGTGCGATAAGTCTGATGACCTTGCTTGCAGTTAGGGTAACTAATAGTAATCTTAGCCAAACGATAAAAGTTTGATAAACTTATCGACTAAGTAATGCAAAAAATCATTATTATATTCGACAACCACTATGGGGTAACTTGCAACAGTTGAATTTGACGAAACCTTCTATTATTTATCTTCATTTCACGATATATTTGACAGAAATAACTGAAATGGATCATTTATTGATTACGTAACGCGTTTATTTTCAAATGACAATTCATTTTTTTTAGATTTTTTTGCACGTGACCTTCAAACATTGTTATGAAATACCACATTTTGAAGTTTCATTCATGTTTCATCATGTTAAAAGTTCAATTTTTGTTTATGAACGCTGTAAAGCAATCACCAACATCAGTTCTGAATGGATGGAGTAAATTATTTCAGTTTAATACCCAAATTAGCGAGTTTGACATTTACAAAGTAGAATAGGTGTGTTTCAATCATGTTAATTTAGCTGAAATTGCCAAACACCACTTCAAACTGAAAACTACTTGAAGATGACTCACTCTACCTTTTCAAGAAATGACAATAATCATTGTTGACATTTTGTAATGAGCGCTAAGTCACGAGAATCGTGTATATTTTGTGTTTGAGGGACGTGAGACCTGTTGCTAAACGATATACTCTCGCTTGCAATAACTTTCAATCCTTTCATGAAAAATTGTGTGTCAATTGGTGAATGTACATCTTTTCATGGTATGTTTCATGCATAACATCAAAAATTTACAATACGACTAAATACTAGAATGTTAGTGCTGTTTAATGATAGCTAACTTAGCTTCATGTCCTATGTTGCAAGTTACCCCACAGATGGGGAAACTTGCAACAAGCATGTATTTCGCACCTCCTGATTAGGTGGCAACGTATTTTGGTAAACCAAGTGCTTTATAGTATTCTACTCGGGGTAATTAGCGTACACGATGCTTCACAGGATGTTTCAAATGTTTAGATTTTCAATGATATTGCTTCAAAGTCGAAAAGTGTTGCAAGTTACCCCATTTGACGGTACTCCATCAAACTGGAGCCTCTCAAGTTAATGTCTGAGCTGCCCCAGATGATATGGTGAGCATTAGCATCACTGCCAACAATTAGCGGAAGGCCTTTTGAAGTGCAGTATGCGATGACTTGTTTGAAAGCATCCGTAGGGGATGGTTCATCATGCGGTAAATACACAGAACAATAGACGTATTTCCTGTTGAGGTTTCCAACAGATACATCAATTGTGATAGCACATACATCTCTGGTGGTTAGTTCAGAGATGAGTGTAGCAACTATTGCGTTGTTGACAAGCACACAGGCTCGAGGCATGACACGCGAGTTTGCCATTTCATGTTTACTGAAAGTGGCAAACACCGGGTTCACAAGGTTTCCTAGATAGAAATTTCCCTTACGAAAGTAAGGTTCTTGTACCAAGGCCACTTGGGCTGTACCATTTTGCATAAGTCTGCAAAGATTGATCGTTGCTGTTCTTTTATGCTGAAGATTGATCTGAGCTATCTTAACCGAAGCCACTACCCAAACTAGGTAAGATTAAACTCTTCGCAACAACAGCACAACAAACAACAGCAACAATAAAACCAAATCGGTATCGATTGGAAAACGCCAAAGGTGAGGATACACAGAATACACTGTGTAAATCGCATAATGCGAAACCATATAGGTGAAAATTTAAACTAATTAACAACATCTTCATAATCCCGCCCTTATTTAGCCTCAAGTGAAACTAAAGAAGGGCAGCTGATTGTCTCGGAGAAACACAAGGTCCACTGCACCATTGCTCCGGTTAGCGCAATAAGGGCTACATACTGTGGAGGGCGCCCTGGTACTCCACAGGCTCCGTTAGCGGTTAGGTTTTTATTAGACCCCCCTAGCCATTCATTCCTAGGCACGGTAAGCATAAAGCCGCATCACACCATGAATTAGGGGTCACCTGTTGGTGGATTCTTACCACCGGAACAGGCGGTCCGTAGTGTTATTCTTAGCCAATTGAGACAATCGCTACCGACACTACACAGCTATCTAGGCTGATCGAGAAAAGAAATTAATATTGATGATCAACTTCATACGGACTCGAACAGCCGCTAACAATCTTTTAGCGAAGGATAAATTTCCAAATTGTATTGAAATCTATTTCAAAACTTCGTGTTTCATCTTACCCCACCCGTTTCAACTTGCCCCGGTGTACCTTATTTGTTACAAACAAGACCGAGGAATCCAAAATTTACAAACAGGAGTACATTAAAAACTGTGCTCTTTGGTTCATTATAGCTCACAATAGAATACTAAAGTTTTGGCCTAATTTGACAAGCAATGGGTGGATTTCATGAAAAAGGACATTACTTTTCCAAATTGCCCTCAGTTCCACCCAATTGAGAAATTTTGGGCAATTGTCATGCAAAAATTGAAGAAAAGTGGAGACGTGGTTCGGGATGCAACGGATATGGAGATATAGTGAAAGAAAATGTCCACTAGAGAATCAACGGACTGTCCAAGACATGATTAGTGGTATTCGAAGAAAGGTTCGAGATTTTATTAAAATCAAGTCGAAATAATTTCAATGCTATTTTTCTTTTAAAGTTCAATGAATATCCTACATTTTGAGTGCAAAACATTTTTTAATTAAACCCGAGCAGAGGGGAATATCAAATTAATAACTACGAAATTACAAAACCTGTTTTTATATCTCGTATTGTTATTATTGTTTTATCAAGGCATTACGTTTCCATAACATGTTTTGTTGGACAATCTTATTTTGTTATGACTAAGCTATTGGTATACAGCCTTTAAATAACATTTCAATATTACGTTTTGTTGTGGAACAAGTTTGATTATTATTGTATTATTGAGAGTGTACAAATACTTTATGCTATCCCAAGTAACAGAAGTAACTGAACAACAGTTTTTTAAGCTAAAGTTTGCTTAAGAATGGTTGATTCCATTCTTATACAGCAAAAATGTATTTAAAATGTATATATTTTAAAATGTATATTTTTAATGGCACAAATGTCCCACCAGCCAAGGGCTGAAAGTCTCTCTAATAAAGACAAATCAATCAATCAACAAATGTCCCAAATGGAGGATAACGCTCCTCTGGAGCCGGCCTTCTGATACGTCATTCAACAACGTTATTTACAGTATTTCGCGAGTTATGCTTCAGAAATATTTTATTTATTTATTTATTTATTTTCAACTCTAAATTTGGGAAGAGGGAAAAACCCCTTTGAGTGATTTCGAAAACTATGCGTTTAATTGTTCTCAAAAAGGCACAAAACCTCTTTATCTTTTCGAAAAAACATTAAAAACAATATTTAAAATTAAATAAAGGCTCTTCCGGAAATAATCCATAGCTGAGCCGTAATCTTGAAAAGAATTCGTCAAACGATGATAATGATCCGAGGTACTCTGTATGGGGACCGGAATTCGAATGCTGAAAATATAAGAGAAATATTTTATATTTTCACATGTTTTCCTTGTCGTTCCAGAGGATGAAGTCGGATCTACCTATTTGTTGTAAAAGATTAGATGAATAGTTGAAAATACGCCTATGAGGAAAGAGAGAAACTGAAGTTCGCAATGATTGTTCCGCCATTCTCACATGCTAGTCTAAATATGTGTAGCATTCTCAGCCAACACGAAGTCATATATGATGTAGAAAAGGATGCTAATGTGGAGGCCATATGCGTACATGATTTCATTTAACCACGGGTCAAGTGTACGGATATCGCCTCCACTTTAGCATCCTGTTCAACAGCATGTGCGATTGCTTGATATCATAACTAATTTTGCTTTCGGGATGTTATCAATAACTCTTTAATACCAAAACTTGTTCTTGAAATATTTCCTAAATTCATTGTTATTAAGTTGTTATTGACACTAACAAAACATGTTATTAAATTGATTTTCCAGGAACAAATTTTTGTTATGTGACTTGTTATTTTGCCGCTTATGACAGACAAGTTTATAACTCAATATGTTATGGTAATAACATAAAAATAACTAATTCCATTATGCAGTTATTTTGCCAAAATAACGCATTATGTTATGCTGTTGTTATTCTCTTCTGCTCGGGAATATTTTTTTCCGAGATAGCTCCGGTTTTTTGCGTCCAGATATTAAATGACTCAAGCTTTAGAGGAATTTACAGTGGAACGTTTAAAGTAATCCCCAGGAAAAAAAAAACTCTTAGAGGAATTTCTGGTGGAATTCTATGAGGAGTTCCTGGTGGAGCTTCTACAGGAACTCTCGGTGGAAATCTTAGAGAGAAATTCGCAGTGGAGGAACTTCTGGAGGTATTCTCAGTAAAACTCCTAAAGGGGATCTTAATTGAAGCCCTAGAAGAATTACCAGTTAAATTCATAGAGAAATTTGCAATGGATATTTAGAGAAATGTCCTGCCCGAGCAGAGGAGAATAGCAAATTCATAAGAAATCACATAGCATGTTTTTATATCATACTTTGTTATTGTTAACTTATCAAAATATATCTTTTTAAAACATGTTTTGTTAGGCAATATTATTTTGTTAAGTTCAAGTTATTGGGATATACCCGCAAGATAACATTTCAATAATATATTTTGTTGTAGAACAATTTTTGTTATTATTCTACTATCGAGAATGTACAACCCGAGCAGAGGGGAATATCAAATTAATAACTACGAAATCACAAAACCTGTTTTTATATCTTGTTTTGTTATTATTGAATACGTTTCCATAACATGTTTTGTTGGACAATCTTATTTTGTTATGGCCAAGCAATTGGTATGCAGCCCTTAAATAACATTTCAATATTACATTCTGTTGTGGAACAAGTTTGGTTATTATTGTATTATTGAGAGTGCACAAATACTTTATGGTATTGCTATCTAAACTAAAACAAATTTTGAAACAAAACCTACGTCATTCTACAACGTTATTTACAGCATTTGAGGGAAAGCAACTGCATATTCACTCATCAATTTGTCTTCCTCTTCCATTTATCATTACATCCAAACTGAGACAAAGTGCATACCCCATATGACTAACTAGTATTCCGTGGGAAAAAGTTTGCATAATGCACCAGAAAAACTGTTTAACGATTTTTTGAAAAGTGCGCAAAGTTAGGCCCTAGGTGCGCAAAGTATGGTACGCTTACGGTATCACATTTGATAAGAGGTGTGGTATATTACGTGACATGGAGGTGCTGTAATGTGTACAAAACAAAGTCCCTGCTGGGCGGCGCGAGGTTTTGCTAAATTTCTGAAATTGACTGAGTTGTAGCTGAAAAGTACCCAAAATACCAGCCACTGCCCAAGTGGCGCAGTACCCTGCATACATCTAAACGAGAACATAGCAGAACATAGCAGAAGAAGAACGATGGTGTTTTGAAAAATCCTATCCCTATCACACAGGAGAAGATTTTAAAATGCCTCTATAAAATCTAAAACAAAATCTAATTAAAAACGGTTTCATGTACGGTGTAAGACTTTGGACGGACTACATATTGAACGTATAAATTTAAATTTAACATTTTTTTCTTGGTAAGGTACTTAATTTGTACCAACCACCAATTGGGTTTTTTAAATTAAGAATAATATATTGATTTTTTGATTTTATTCGAAAGAGCACCTTTTTATAAGCCAGTATGATTTTTTTCAGATTTTTAAAACTTTATTTTGATACCTAAATTCAATTACAAAAAGATTTTTTGAAATCACCTTTTGACAGCTGGGCAACTGCTTGACAGCTCCGCCCAGTACGAAATGCGACGAGGGGTGATTCGACAAATCGCTCCCATACAAACTTTAAATCGATTTTTAAATAGGTTCCCGGGTACCAAAGTTCATGAAAATTTGGATTTCGGCTCAGTTTGGCATGTAGATTGTGAATATGGAATTATCTCAACACTACTAAAGAAGCCAATTGCAGCTGGTTTATGGAAAATTCCACGTGTATGGCAATTCAGTAACAAATTTTGAAAACGACGTATAATCAATGCTACACCATTGATTATACATCGTTTTCAAAATTTGTTACTGAATTCAGGTTTTTTCTTAACTCACGATGACCAGATCGGTTCAGTCGGATTTGTTTTTGATGGAAAAAATAAATCTGGATCAAATGAGATCAGTATTGTCAAAATCGGAGAAAATTTATCGCAGATATAACCATTACATAGTTTACCTGCTTTATTTTATTGTCTGCTGTTTCATATTATGAAGTAAAAAATAAAGGCATTGCAATATCTAGAAATTTCATCAGACTCTTCCGTATTTTTTATTTTATTCATTGCTATAATTTGAGTTTTGGGTAAATATAGCATCATAGCTATTGATATGTTTATCTTTGTATTAATTTCCTTCTTTCAATATCCCAGTCCCGTTACGGTGCCAAATTCCTATCACTTTTCTACGATTCCCAATTCTTATAGGTTAAGTATAATTTTAGCTTCAAAAAGTGATACATCTGCAAATGAGTTTTTTTTTTTATCTCAAAATTGAGTAAACTTAGTTGAATTAATATGTCATTTTAACAGTACTGCTATTCTAACCTCTAATTATAACGTCAAAAAGTACCGAACAGACTATGTATTACGAAGTAATGAATGTTAGTGAGAGTGGAGATAGCAAATATGATACCTACTAAATAATTCTAATCAATAAAAATGTCAACTATACAGACAATTCTGCTCAGTTGGTGATTGCATTTGTCTATTATAACTTTTTCTTTCGATCTATTATTATTCGATCATATATTGTTTGACATTATGTCGTAAATATCTTTTTTCATTACTAAAAATAATCCTAAACAGAATAAAACTAAACAGCATCTGCAGAAGTAATCATATCGGCATATGATATAATTACCTTTTACCTTCGCTCACGTAGGTACGTGTATAATCGCCGTTCTTACAACGCGAACAAAACAAAAAATAAAATAAAAATCATCTCCGTCCGGAAAGAATCTTTGTCGCCGCCAAAATACACCCCATGACGAAGCTCAATCATAAATAGTCGACTACCTAGAACTTTTTCATCGTTCTCTTTACTCCTTGGAAATAGCCGACGACGGGCCATGCCACCACTGTTATTAGTGTTTCAGTGCGCATGTCTGCGCACCGCGATAGCGCTGTTGGTAAGAGAGAGAGGTTCATTGTTTGATCTTGCATTCAAATCTCTGTCTATTTTTGTCCTGCGACTGGCAAACATGAAATGGGGGAATGGGGAAACTGGCAATACGTAGAACCAGTAAAGCTTCTATCGTCCCTCACTGCAAGTGCTGTGATAGCCTCATTGGTAAAGGCGACTGAAAATTTACGATAACAGGATTGGAGGTTCAAATCCCGTCCATGTTTGTAAGTTTTATAAAGAAATCGAAATTTTTTTTATGTGACCTATTATTTTCTAAAAATAGAATAACACACTTAAAATCATTACCCAAAAATGAGTAAATAAAGTTAGTTTTTACCCTAATTTTGCTTTCGGAATGTTATCAATAACTCTTTAACCTTCCGTAACTGGCGCGGTTGACTACCTGCGTCAGCACCACACTAATGCTGAGTACAAAAAGCGAGATTTTTTCAACGTGTTGTACAAAATACAACAGCGCGATCGCTCGAGGGTTAATATCAAAATTTGTTATTGAAATATTTCCCAAATTCACTGTTATTAAGTTGTTATTGCCACTAACAAAACATGCTATTAAATTGATTTTTCAGGAACAAATTTTTGTTATGTGACTTGTTATTTTGCCGCTTATGACAGACAAGTTTATAACTCAATATGTTATGTTAATAACATGAAAATTACTAATTCCATTATGCAGTTATTTTGCCAAAATAACGCATTTTGTTATGCTGTTGTTATTCTCTTCTGCTCGGGAAATATGTGATGAACAATAACACAACAATATCAAGTGTACAAATTACCTGTTATTAAGTTGTAATTGATCTAACAAAACAAGTAAGATCTTTACGACTGTAGCTCTCAGCAATTTTAGGGGTTTTCGGCCTTTTCAGTCGGTAAAATCAGCGAAAACTAATTTACCTCTACATCCGACGGTTTCGGTTGCTTTATTCAACCTTTTTCAAGGACTCTAGAATTTTAAAAAGAGGGGGGGGGGGATGTTTCAAGAATATTTTCTCATCGGTTTTTAACTCTACCCTACGCCCTACTACTATCAACTTACAGAGGTCTGTTCCGTTGTTAAGAGGGGGGAGGGGAGGTGTTCTATACACGGTTGTCCACATCTAGGAATGGCGGCCCACTTCGGCTAGTGGGGGGAAAATACATATTGCATTTTTAGTTTCTTTTTGAATATTATCCTGTTTCTACTCACTGTGCTCGTAGCAATATTTCTTGGCGACACTGTAACCGGTTTTTGGAGCTTTATCTGTGAGCTTGAACTAACTTTTTCTCGATCGGATAATCGTGATAATCGATCTCCTACGCTTTATCGATACTTTTCGATCTATACTGGATTTTGGTTTGGGAGAGTATCGTTGTGTGTGGGGCCTACTACTAATAGAGAGTTGTATTGTGTGTTGGTGTTGACTACTACTGTGTTGTGTTGTTTACATTTGCATGGGTTTCGTATTCTGTTTGTGATTCGTTTTTCTTGCCTATTTCATATAGTATACCTGCGTATATAGCATGTAAACCGTCTGTATCGGTTCTTCTGTTTATGCTTCGTTCGTTGTTTTTGATATGACACATTTCGAGGAACTGTAAGTTGGACGTTGATTTCGCTCGGTCTAATATTTTCACTTTTTTCAGGTCGAATCTGTGGTTTTTGTCGATGCTATGCTTCATCAACGCTGTCCGTTCTCCAAGGATTTCTATTTGCGGATCAGTCGGGTCGATTCCTTGGTCTAGGAGTCTCTGCATAGTGTTGTAGTGAGTTTGGTGTCCGCTGATTCTGGTACGTAGGCGATTGGTGGTGATACCAATGTAGCATGCTTCGCAATTTGTACAGGGAATGTGGTAGACTACATTGGATTGATTTTCCAAGGGGATTGGATCCTTCACGTTCGAGAACAACATATTTGTCGTTTTCATGTTGTATTTTGCCATTCGTATGTTCTTGTACTCCAGCTTGAATGCCCTGTCAACCATGTTTGACAGGTGAGGAATGTTTGGTATGCTGCGGTAAGTATATTCCAGGTTTTCGGCCGATTCGAAAATTCTAGAGTCCTTGAAAAAGGTTGAATAAAGCAACCGAAACCGTCGGATGTAGAGGTAAATTAGTTTTCGCTGATTTTACCGACTGAAAAGGTCGAAAACCCCTAAAATTTCTAACAAAACATGTTATTGAATTAGTCTTCCAGGAACATTTTTTTGTTATGATATTTGTTATTTTGCCGCTTATGACAGACAAATTTATAACATAATTTGTTATGCTAATAACATAAAAATTCCTGATTTCATTATTCAGTTATTAAACCAAAATAACATATTTTATTATGCTGGTGATATTTTCTTCGGGTGTTCTACTCCTGGAGATTTTCCTGGTGGAATTTTTAGGGAAATTCGTGTTGGAATTCCTAAGGGAATTTCCTATGTAACTTCTGAATTCTTCAAGACGAAACATCAGAAAGAACTCTTGTCGAAACATGGAGGATTTCCCAATAGAATTCCTTAATGATGGAAGTTTCACCGGAAAATTCCCGAATAAATTGACAGAGGAACTCTTTGAGGAAGTTAACCAGTGAAACTTCTAGTGTTTTCTAGGGGAGTCCCTGGAAGAACATTTAGAGAAAATCTTGATGGAACTCCTAGACAAATTCCCACTGAAACTTTGAGAGGAATTGACAGCTTTATTATTGCATATTATTTAAAAATGGAAATCAGCAATAAATTTGATCAACATCGCCAAACATTTTGTATGGGCGATGCAATAAAAAAAGTTTTTGTTTCATTACTGGATAATGATGTATATTTATCATAATTATTGTGCAGTTGATAAAAAGAAGAATCATTTCCCTGTTTTCAAATACTTTGATAGTTTATATCAGTGTACGTCAGGGAAAGAATGCCCAGTAGAATTCTAGAGAATTTCCCAGAGGACAGCTAGAGAAACTCTCAGTAGAATCTAAGAGAAATTCCGGTGGAACTCGTAGAGGAATTCAGAAACTTCAGAAAGAATCCACGGTAAAACTCCTAGAGGATTCCACGAGAGAATTCCCATAGTAGCTTTCAGTAAAACTGCTGAATCCCCAGTAGAACCACTACAGGAATTTCCAGTGAAACTCCGAGAGGAACTTCCGGTGGAACTCCTAGAGGAATTCCAAGTGGAACTTTGTTAGTAAATGCCGGAGAAATACTCAGTTGAGAAATAAGTGGTGGATTTTTTAAAGAAACTTCACACGTAACTTCTGAATTCTTGAAAATAAAACATCATTAAGAATCCCCGTCGAAACATCTGGAGGATTTCACAGGAGAATTTCTAATGAGCAGTCAATGAAGTATTGAAATAAACAAAATGATCATTTTGGGTAGAGGAAACTCTTAGTTTCTGTTAGTTTCTGTGTAACTGTTGGAGTGCTCATAGAACAGTTGAGAAACAGGCTTTGTGACAATCTTTGAACGAATTCCCAGTGACGTCCTTTGTAGGATTCTGCGAATATTCCATGGAAGAATTCGTGGAATATTCCTTGGAGGAGTGTCAGAAGAAATGTTTGGAAGAAAGTTTCAGAAGAAAATAGTAGTGTTCTTAGAGAAATCTTTGGAAAATTCTTGGAAGACTATCGAAGGCAAGATCTTTTTCAAGAATCCAGATCTGAACAACTCTAACTCAGTTTCAAGAGTTAGACTTCAATCGTTTCGATTTCCTTTCAAAATTAAACAAACATAGAGAACGCGGTTGCTCGTTCGGTTCATTCTGGACAGAGTTGGTGTCCTCGGAAAATCTTTCGGAAACGTTGGAGCAACCGTCTAATGGAACAAAAGCGAGCGCCAGCCACCACAAGCGTGGCACAAAGGCGACAGTCAGTCACAGATTTACATAAACATTTCCATCTTTCCAAAAGTGTTTTCAGTTTGTTGTTTTCTGTGGAAAAATTCTCGCTTTTTCCCCCAGCCAGACATGCCAGCCAGCACAGAGGCCTTGTAGCAGCTGGGTTTGGCCGCAGAAATGCACTCACTCTCCCTATTATTTATACGGCGGATGGATGGAAGTGTTTCATTCGTGCTATTGCGTTATTTTGTTGCTCAGTTTGGCGGATGCGACGGAGGGAAAACTTCACTCATTTCGTCATTCCGGTTGTGCTGTGCTTTTGGGCTGCTCAAGAGACCGAGAGTTTATTTTAAATTCTAATCCTCTTTCGCTTTGGGAAGATGGACTGTAAGCCGGTGCTGATGCGGCAGGATTGGGTTGGACTGAAATTATCAGATCGGAAATTATTCCAAACGGTTGTTGGATGATTACTATTGTTCGGGGCTTATGTTTAGTTGATTGTAACTCATTGTGTTTGTGTCCAGTTTTGCATTCCAATCGAGCAAGCTAGATGAAAATTGTTTTCATAATGTATCAATACTTTGCTTTTCCTTTATGTCTGAGGTTTCAAAAGTAATGATACATACAAGTTTGGACAATCGTTCAACAATTAGCATAAATGAGATGGAACCAAACTAGTTTCAAGGATCTAAAACTATTGACATTTTTTCCGGAAAAGGTCTGTTCATAAATTACACAAACCATATTTTGTTGATCTCTTAGGATAATATGGTCCCAGATGATGATATAAGTATAGAAAATGCTCAAAGCAAAACGTTCCGGAAAATCAACCAATAGTACTACAATATTGGAAAGAAATCATTTTTTTTCTATGGGCATTCGAACTGAAACTGAACTTCCTTTTGTCTAAAGCGAGTTCAACGCTTTTCATGTCAAATTCCAAAAAACTGAATCATCACATTTTACATTAAATATCAAATGATAAATGTAGTCTTAAATCCCCTTCCGCCGATCAGCCAGTCAACCAGACGAAAAAAATGAAATTCAATGGGTTTATGAAGAATGACGACATCGTCCAGCTATTTATTTACCACGGCCTGCATTATTCTGACCAGTAGATACCTAGTAGTAGAGCAGTACAACTTGAAACCATAAACATTTTCCACATACCAGATGCTGCCACGCCACCATTGCTGCTACACGGTGTTGTAGACCAACACACTAACTTGGGGGCTGGTGCTGCTGCTGCTATTGGCTTAGGGATTAGTGAAATGGAAATTTATTCATAATCGTTGCAGCGCCCAACAGCAGCGAGACTTGAGAGCCCATCATCTCATCATACGCTTCTCTGGAAGTTAGTCAACGGCACAGCCAGCTTCGAGGACGGAACAAAGGACATACGCGGACAGTGCTCGTTGTCAGCCGGTCACAGTGGGTGTGGTGTCGATGCAATAGCCGACCGCATGGTTCTTTAATATTTATGTAAATTCCGGCATAATAATATTGAAACTCGAATGAGTACTGGTTAGAAAAACACTTGTAGGACATAGTTGTACAAACAACCATTTGTAAGATAATAGTTTCAGGGAAGCAAGCGACCTGTTGCCGCTTCCGAGGCACAATAGGCGAATATCTGAGATCGATACCAGGAGGACCTTGTCAATTTTGCCAGCCTGTAAAAGAGTTTCCAACCACGTTAGTTCCTTCACCAATAAACGGTTGATTCACCCATCGATACTCATCCATCGCAACAATGTCCCGAACTGAGTTCTGAACAGGATGGGAAAAGTACCCAGCTAATCTTAGTGTGGGAGGTAAGCATGCAGTAACCATACCTAATTAGGAACAATTCATATTCTCTCGTGCAGTAGGTAACAGCTAAAATTTTCCTTAAACGAATCGAGCTACCTAACCCAAAATTCGAACTGTAACTATCATGAAACTTGCCGTGTAGCTGCCGGCTTAGAATAGCACTACGGACTACCTGTTCCGGGAGTAAAAGTCCACCAAACAGGTAACCCCAATCCAAGGTGTCAGGCGACCCGTGCTGGGGGATGAATGGTTGAGGGGGTTTAATAGATGATAGATCTTTAACGGAGCCCGTAGCGTGGGTAAATCGCCTTTTTGGGTTGCATTGCGGTGATAGATCTACCAAACCGAAATCTAGTGTCGTCCTATTTTTCAATTTTGGAATATGTGTTCTGGTAATTCAAGGAATTATAGTATTTAGTCCTTACTACTGGTGTTTTGGTGACTTCCAGTTTTTGAATAAAACTGAGTTTACCAACTTTACTTTGCATATAGTTAAAAACCTCACCATCTGAGGCTAAACTCAATGCAAAAGAAATCAAATTGGGTTAGGGATCCATGTATGTACTAACTCTTCGAAGACTGGAAAGTGCTAGTACGCAAGGAACATACTAGAATCCTTATTACTGAACACATGTTCCATTATTGGAATGATATTGCTGCTAATGTTAAAACCCGGGTCCTAAACTTCCTACTGGGGAGAATTTAGCAGTAAAACAAGGGTGATGCTAGATTTCCGATGCATGGCCAATATCAGTACTCTTGTTTGGTTTTCTAAGAAAACAAAACAAAAACTGTATCAAAATGGATACTTTATTGCCCCTCAATGGCAATTGAGTAATGCGACATGCACTACACTAAGGATACGGGTAATGTCACAATAGATCTAAAAACTGGTCGCAGTGACAAACCCGAACAGGAAAAAAAAATCATGAAACTGGAAATTTCAAAGATGCACGTGATTCAGGTAGCATATCTGCTTCCGGTTTTGACTATGTTCAAACCTCAAACGGCTGTTCGGGCCCGTATGAAGTTGATCATCAATATTGACTTCTTTTCTCGACCAGCCTAGATAGCTGTGTAGTGTCGGTAGCGATTGTCTCAATTGGTTAACAATAACACTACGGACCGCCTGTTCCGGTGGTAAGAGTCCACCAACAGGTGACCCCTAATTCATGGTGTGATGCGGCTTCATGCTTACCGTGCCTAGGAATCAATGGCTAGGGGGAGCCTAATAAAAACCTAACCGCAAACGGAGCCTGTGGAGTACCATGACGCCCTCCACAGTCTGTAGCCCTTACTGCGCTAACCGGAGCAATGGTGTAGTGAACCTAGTGTTTCTCCGAAACAATCTGCTGCCCTTCTTTAATCTCACTTGAGGCTAAATAAGGGCGGGATTATGAAGATGTTGTTAATTAGTTTAAATTTTCACCTATATGGTTTCGCATTATGCGATTTACACAATGTATTCTGTGTTTCCTCGCCTTTGGCGTTTTCCAATCGATACCGATCTGGTTTTGTTGCTGCTGTTCTTTGTTGTGCTGTTGTTGCGAAGAGTTTAATCTTGCCTAGTTTGGGTAGTGGCTACGGTTAGGATAGCTCAGATCAATCTTCAGCACAAAAGAACAGCAACGATCAATTTTTGTAGACTTATGCAAAATGGTACAGCCCAAGTGGCGTTAGTCCAAGAACCTTACTTTCGTAAGGGGATTTTCTATCTAGGAAACCTTGTGAATCCGGTGTTTGCTACTTTCAGTAAAAATGAAATGGAAAACTCACGTGTCATGCCTCGAGCATGTGTGCATGTCAACAACGCAATCGTTGCTACACTCTTCTCTGAACTAACTACTAGAGATGTATGTGCTATCACAATCGATGTATCTGTTGGAAACCTCAACAGGGCATACGTTTATTGTTCGGTTTATTTACCGCATGATGAACCATCCCCTACGGATGCTTTCAAGCAAGTCATTGTATACTGCACTTCAAAAGGCCTACCGCTAATTGTTGGTAGTGATACTAATGCTCACGATATAATTTGGGGCAGCTCAGACATCAATTTGAGAGGCTCCAGTTTCCAATTGGCATGTGTCAGATGAAGAATCTTTATCTGACCATCGCTACATCTTGTTTGAACATGTGAATGTTACTTCGCAAACTTTGCGTTTCAGGAACCCCCTGTCAACCAACAGAGATCTCTTTACCGATTTGGTTGCAGTCAAATTTCATGGATACTCACCATCAATTGACACTCCAAGTGATTTAGATGATGCCGTTGATACTACAACGGCCTTCATCATGGAAGCTTTTGAAGAAGCTTGCCCTTTGCGGTCTGTGAAGACCACAAGAGGAGCCCCTTGGTGGAACACTGATCTGGCGAAGCTCAGGAAACAATGTAGAAAGAGTTGAAACAGACGACGTTCGGCTGGATTGGAGGCTTTTAGGTCGGCTCGCAAGGCCTACCAGAAAGCTCTTCGGTCTGCTGAACGATCCGGCTGGAAAAACCTTTGTATTAATGTTTCCAGTCTGAGTGAAGCCAGTCGATTGAACAAAATCCTTGCAAAATCTAAGGATTTTCAAGTGAACGAACTTCGTTTGCCAAATGGCGATCTGACTGCCTCTGATGAAGAAGTTTTGGAATGTTTATTCAGTACACACTTCCCCGGATGTGTGGATATTACATCTTCGGATGAACCTGATGTCTTTTCTTGTAGTTATGATTCTTTAGCTTCGGCTCGGAGTATCATAACCTTAGAATCGATTGAATGGGCACTTAACAGCTTTGCTCCTTTCAAATCTCCTGGGGCAGATGGGATTTATCCTATTTTGCTTCAGAAGGGATTTGATCATTTCAAACATGTTCTGAAACAACTACTTGTTTGCAGTTTTGCTACAGGGCATATTCCCAAATCCTGGCGGGATATTACTGTAAAGTTTATTCCGAAAGTGGGTCGTCCGTCGTATGAAGACGCAAAAAGCTTCAGACCTATCAGTTTGACCTCTTTTCTTCTGAAATGCTTAGAACGCATTGTCGATCATCACATCCGTGATGTTCATCTGGCCAACGTGCCTCTTCATGTGAACCAACATGGTTACCAATTTGGAAAGTCTATTGTGACTCTTTTACACAAAGTTGTTTATGATATCGAAAAGGCATTCACTCAAAAGCAATCCTGCTTGGGTGTTTTCTTAGATATCGAGGGTGCCTTTGACAACGTGCATTTTGATGCCATATTGGAAGCCGCACGGGGTCATGGTATATCTCTAATGATTTCCAATTGGGTTCACCAAATGCTCAAAAACCGACATCTCTTCTCGAAATTGCGTCAAGCGGCGATTAGGAAATTGAGTGTTTGTGGATGCCCCCAAGGGGGAGTCTTATCCCCACTTTTGTGGAATCTCGTAGCAGATACGCTATTGAGGCAACTCAATAATATCGGTTTTCCTACTTATGGTTTTTCCGACAACTGCCTAACATTGTTAGTCAGTATGTGCATCAGCATCCTTTTCAACCTGATGCAAAACGCTCTTCAGGTAGTTGAGGGTTGGTATCGCCAATATGGCCTTTCGATAAATCCGAGTAAAACATCTATTATTCTTTTCACGGAAAAGCGAAGCCGTAATGGTGTTCGACCTTTGCGTCTCTTTAATTCTGAAATCAATGTGACTGAACAGGTAAATTACGTTGGAGTCATTCTTGATTCCAAGCTTTCCTGGACACCTCATATTGAGTTCAGAATTAAGAAAGCTTGTATCGCTTTCGGGCAATGCCAGCGAACCTTTGGTACAACTTGGGGTCTAAAACCCACCAAGTATATCAAAAGGGCGAAGCGTGAACGATCCAATCGAAGTTAGGTCATCTCCAAAGGATGTGCTTAATGGCGATGTATGGAGCGTTCTCTTCAACTCCCACGGCAGCGCTCGGAGTTCTCTTTGACGTTGCCCCACTGCCACTACACATTCATCTTAAACAAGAAATACTTTCTTGCAACTTACCGCCTATCGGTACTCGGGAACTCATAGTGATTTTTAAGAGTTTCACGTAGAATTTTTCGAGAAATACCATGGCAAATTTATCTAGGAGTGCCACTGGGAAGTGCTTCAGCAGTCCAATGTGAATTTCTGAAGGAGATCCTTCGGGAATTTATCTAGAAGTTCCACTAGTGATTTCTCTAGAAACCCCACTAGGATTTCCTCTCAGGATTCCGCTGCGGGTTCTACGGGGAGTTCTTTCAAAAGTTCTGCCGGGAGTTGCTCCAAGAACTTTCCCATAAGTTCCTCTGGGAATTTATCCAGATGTTTGGTAGGAAATTCCTCTAAGAGATTCACTGGGAATTCCCTTAGGAGGTACCATTGGATTCACTAGGGGTGATTGCGTTCCACTCTAGGATTTTCATCGAGAATTTCTCTAGGAGTTTTACTGAAAATTCCTCTAAGATTTTCACCAGGATTTACTCTAGGAGTTTCAGTGGAGTTCTTGCAGAAACTCCATTGGGAATACTATCGAAAGTTTTCCTGAGGATTTTTTTCATGAAATGCTGCGGTATTTCTACATTTGGGAATTTATGCGAAAGTTAATCCAGTTTTCCAAAGTTTCACCGTCTTTTTTTTCAATTATCCATCAAGGAATTCTGTAGGGAGTTTCTCTGCGAGTTTTCCAGAAATTCCTATGAGGATTCTTTCAGAAGCTCCCTCGAAGATTCTGGTTATTCTTCCGGGAATTTTGACAGAAACTTTTCCGGGAGTTCTTCTGTATTTTTTTCTGGCGAATCATCCTGAAGTTTCCTACGGGTTTCAGTCAGGAGTTTCTCCCGAAAGTTTTCCGAAAGTACCATCGTAAATTCTTCTATTTTTTGCACGGATTTTCTGGAAGATCCCCCGCAAAATCTTTAAAAATTTCATCGAAATTTTCTGCGGGAACTGTTGTGGGAGTTTCTTCAGGAAATCTTTCGAATGTTTTCCGGCACATTTATCTAGGAACTCTTTTAAAAGAGATTGTTTTCTAAGTTCTTGGGAGAACTCTTCGGGATTGCTTCGATCTTGTCGTAGAGTCAGATATCAGTCCATAATCTTTATGCTTTGGTAACAGACGGGAAGCTCAAGACATATTTTAAGAATATGGAGGTTCCGGATGATATTTTTTGTACTACCTTACTCTTACATTTTGAAAGGAAGAAATATTTGTACTACCTTACTCTTACATTTTGAATCAAATGATTACTTTACTGCAGTATCGCATTGGAAAAAAATCCAGTTGACTTACCTGAAAAGAAAAAAAAAGAAAACCTATTTAAATTTCGGTACTTTCAGTCGTAAACTACACCTCCTGGAACCTCTAAAAGCGTTCAAACATTCCAAAACAAACACAATTAAACACAGCAGAAAAGAGGATCAACTTTTATGCGTAATGAAATTTATGTCGTTGCAACAGCGTGGAAACTCCAAAAAACTTCAGCCGAAATCAACTAATTAGACATCTTGCAGTGCATCACCATTTGGAAAGATGTCGCCTTCTCAAGCGAAATGATGTAATCCTAAATGAATTTTAGTGCATCGTGTTGTTCACTCGTCTTCGCTTATGTGACATATAAATATTTATCTTTTTCAAAGAAAGCGTGGCGTGTTCCTTTTATCCACCTCATCATACCCATAACGCCAACTAGTTTACGCTAAAAGCGGCATTCTGCGCTCAAACTGCGCGCGTAAAAGGTTGCGAATATAGTTTTCCAACAAACTGAAAGTGACAGTCGAGTGCCATCAGGATGAGGCTGACTGTGAGGACGAACTTGTTTCCCTTCATCAAGCCGGTGGGTAGCAGAGCGCAGCCCCTACCAACTAGCAGCAGTGACAGACGACATATTTCGGCAGAAGTGAGCAAAAGTCATTTGCATTAATTATGATAATTTCGAAAAACATTATGCTCTCAGCGAGTAAACCTTGCCCGACGAAAACGACGCACTTTGAAAGTTTTTCGCGAACGAGCAATTTGTTCTATTTAATAAGCCTTTGGCCGGGAGTCATTTCTCATTTTCCCAAGCATTACCTATATAGGAACTCGCGGGCCGAAGAAATGCTGCACCTCGTACCAATTTAGGAGCCAAAGTAATAATTATTCTATTTGCTACTGGATCTGCTGACAGACAGCCCGGAACGAAGATCGAGAAATTTTTCACAATTTCTCATTGTTTCAACTCCTAACAGCCACTGGCGATGATGTCTTCATTTATCATTTTAGATCCCTTGGAAACGGGCGTGCATGAAAGAAAATGGGAATGCTTTTATTTCCGTCGGCCGATGGCTAGCTCACGTTGCGTTGGAGGTGGAGTTTTATGGCGCCAACATTTAGTATTGCTTTATGCCACAAAAGTTCAGCCTATTGGACGCAGTGGCTTAATTTCCCCAACAGGGGAGGAAAAAAAAAATAGTATTGCTTTAGTATCTAGCATAGCATTTTGCAGACAAAGGCACTTATAAGAGATTGTAGTTTTAGTAGAGTTATTGTGTTACCTACGGGATTTTTATTTTTAGTTTTATAATATTCGTATTTATTTGTCATTGCAATATGTACTACACTGCCGTTCTACGCATGATTATCCCATGTTGTATGAGAATTCACGCTCCGCCCATCGAGCTCTCGGTGCTCCATGCCTTTTGTGCCATCCGGATCATTAGCGAACACCAACTTTGCAGGGTTACTTACCTTACCGGTCAGAGCTAAGGTCTGACACAAGCAACCAAAAGATCGGATAAAATAGCATGTTTGGGCTTAATCAGCTATTCGAAGGAAGATGAAAAGCATTCTATTCAGCTCACTTTTTAAGTTATTAACCGAACTTGAGTTCACAAAAAGTACACTTGTGTCGCTGAAAGGAACGCTGTTCAGCTTAAAAATAAGCTTCGAAAAAATGAAAAAAAAATGTGTTTAGTCCTGAAAAGTAATTTATTATCAAGAAACATTAGTACATGTGGAATCCAAATTGACTAATAGGGTATCGCGCCACTTGGGCGGTGGTTCTATATTCGTCTGTTTGCCACTATAACTCAGTCAATTTTGAACCAATTGACTTGAAATGTTGTACACGGGTAGATACTATACCTATCTCACCACATTCCAAAAGTTGTGCCAATCGGTTCAAATTTGACTGAGTTATAGTGGAAAACAGACGAATATAGAACCACCGCCCAAGTGGCGCGATTCCCTACCTAGAAATAATTTTTGATGTTTTTTACTTACTGAGATTTGAACTCGGGTTCTCCTCGTTGAAAGCCAGTGCCTAACCACTACTCCATGTATGTGTTGTTAGGCACTGTGGGATTTTACTCAATGTGCTGATATCATATAGTAGAGCTCAATTAGGTTCGCGTGTGAACTTTCCCTGAACTTGGAATACTTTTTGAAGTCGAAAGTTCGAAAGAAGTTCACGTGGAACTTCTTGTGAACTTACACAGTTTGACATTTTCAATTTGTTGTGGTTCGCAGTGCAAAGCAATAAATTAGGGCCAGTTTATCGACTTTTAGAAAATATTATAAGTCTTCAGCTTGGTTTCCAGTGACTACGATTGTGTCGATTACCGGCGCGCTGCAGCGACAAGTGAGATGGGTGTGAAAACATCCAGCAAAGCTGGAAAATTTTTGTGCGCAGCCCAAACAACCCCGGCGGAATCCTGGGGGGAACAGTTGTCCGCTGCGGGGACAGCCTTTGAGCCACACAATACGGATCCTTTTCGTTGATTACAAGTAAGTACGTTGAAATATTCTAGTGGAACAAAGTGTACTTGTGAAATTAACACAAGCTGTGGCTCGATTTCCGAGTGATTTAATTGAATGAGAGCTTCTCCCCGGCCCCACTGTCGCCGAAGTTCAAGTGAATTTCACTTTTGGTACGGTTAATAATTATCCGAACTTTGAGTAGTAAGTTCAATACAAGTTCGAAACAAGTTCGGAACGGATGATTTCAAGTTGTTGGAATATGTCCAAATGAACTATATTTTAATTTTAAAGGCACGCAAAAGTTCAACATTAGTTCGGTTAATATTTGATTGAACTCTGTTTTAAAGTTCAACATAAGTTCTTTTTGAACCTTTTTTCGACTTTAATGTCGTTTTGAAGAGAAGTCAAAAGCATGTACATGTACTTCCAAGTTCATAATCAATACAAGAGAAACTTTTTGGAGAATTAAGTTCAACGAAACCGGAATTGAACCGAACTTGAACTTCTGAGTTCGTTCTTCAAGTGGAATCCGAACTTTTGGTTGCTAACCTCTGCTGTACATTTGGAGTCGCCTTCATTCTGTACTCTGCTAAGGATCCGCAGATCGTCCCACTTTGCAGGGTTATTGTCTGACATTTTCGCAACATGCCCAAAGTATCATCTCAGCTTTGGCCACATTCTGGAGACTGGTTTCGCCGTAGAATACAGCGAGCTTGTGATTCATCCTTCCCCACACACCATTCTCGTGCACACCGCCGAAGATCGTCCTTAATACGTGCCGCGAGAAAACTTCTCGAACATGGTCTGTCTAGTGTCCGTAGAGATCACGATTCGGCCAAACGGCATTCGGCCAAGTGGCCGGACACCTCCACAGAGAATCACCGGTCTTTTTAACGATTTGTGCATGGTGCATTTAGTGCGTGATCGAATCTTTTAAGACCACTCCATAACTTCCCCTCATGCTGCGGCTTCGAATTACATGAATCACATTATTGTCGGCATTTAGTAAGGATAAGAGGTAGACAACTTACTCCACCATCTCGTCCATCGTAACATTACTACCTAGACGAATGCGGTCGTGTTCGGTACCGCCTACCTTTATGTACTTTTTTATATATATATAATAATACTGCACTATATAGTTATACTGCATAGCGGTTGGTACAAGATGTGCCCGTTCTTTAGCTTTACCGCGCTTTACGGTGGATTTTTTTTATTCCTTGTCGTCGGGTATCAAGTCACTGCGGCCAGTTGATAGATCTATTGTGACATATATCCCTTTTTATTTGGCTTTGCTAAGTCGACGTATCATCATTGGTATTGGTAATAATCAGACTTTGACTAAGAGGGATATTCCAACACGGTGCCACATTTCGAATGAATTGAACTACCGTATTTGGGTTTGTTCTCCAGACATCAAAGCGTTCTATTTAGCCCTTTGTCGAAGAACCTAATTCTTTTAGTTACAATTGCCGGACAATGGCATAACAAATGTTCCGAATCTTCTGTATCTATGCCACAAAAGCGACATATATCATCTTGAAGTTTTGCTATTATCTTCAGATGATACCGGCACATTAATGAGTTTTATAGCGCCGCCCATAAACTTCAAAGTCCTTGCTCAGTATATGTCGCAGAATTGGCGGCTATACACTATGCATTAGAAGAGCGAGTTACCTCTCCTCCCTCTGATCAATACTTCATTTTTACGGATAGCCTCAGCTTCATAGGGGCTATTCGTTCAATGAGGTCAGTGAAGCACTCCCCGTATTTCCTAAGTGAAATACGATCAATTCTGAGTGCTATATCGAATCAATCATATAGTATCACCTTGGCTCGGGTCCGTTCGCATTGATCGATTCCGGGTAATGAGAAGGCGGACTCGCTTGCCAAGGTGGGCACTATGGAAGGCGACATTTATGACCGACAAATCGCCTTTGATGAATTTTCTCAATCGCTCGTCAACAAGCCTTGATCAGTTGGCAACAAAAATGGGATGGTGGAGATTTGGGCAGGTGGTTACATTCCATTCTCACGCAGGTGTCGAAGAAACCGTGGTTTAAGGGTTTGGACATAGGGTGGGTGGAAGCTCAGGTAAAATATTATCTCCTGGGCACCCATTAAAAACACCACCCCTGGCGAAGACTGGCGCTTGAGCCTAGCTATTTAGCACTGTAGTTGAAGGAAATGCCAATGCAGAACTCGTAGCTTCCGGGAAGGTAAGCCCAGCTCCCTGGGTTAGTGGGTTGGTGTCAGGCCCTGCGAGCCAGCCGTTAAAAAGACTAGCACCGGAAAATCCACAAGAGAAGAATGCGAACCGATACCAATGGCGACGACCACAGCGACGAAAAGGGACTTGCGATTGGAAGCTTGGTACGTGGAACTGCAGATCTCTCAACTTCATAGTCGCCGATATACTGAAGGACCGCAGGTTCGGAATCGTAGCGCTGCAGAAGGTGTGTTGGACAGGATCTATGGTGCAAACGTTCAGAGGTAATCATACTATTTACTAGAGTTGCGGCAACACACGTGAGCTGGGAACAGCTTTTATAGTGATGGGCAACATGCAGAGGCGCGTGATCGGTTGGTGGCCGATCGACGAAAGAATGTGCAGGTTGAGGATCAAGGGTCGGTTCTTCAACGTCAGCAACGTCAGCCCTCACTCCGGAAGCACTGATGATGATAAAGACGCATTTTAAGCGCAGCTCGAACGCGAGTACGACCGCTGCCCAAACCACGACGTCAAGATCATCATAAGGGATCTAAACCCTCAGGTAAGCCAGGAGGAGGAATTCAGACCGACGATTGGAAAGTTCTGCGCCTACCAGCTGACGATCGAAAATGGCCTACGCCTCATCGACTTCGCCGCCTCCAAGAACATGGCCATTCGTAGCACCTTCTTCCAGCACAACCTCCCGTATCGTTACACCTGGAGATCACCACAATAAACGGAATCGCAAATCGACCAAGTTCTGATTGATGGACGGCACTTCTCCGACGTTATTGACGGCAGGACCTATCGTGGCGCTAATATCGACTCTGATCACTACCTAGTGATGGTTAAAGTGCGCCCGAATCTCTCCGTTATTAACAATGTACATTACCGGCGGCCGCCCCGGTACGATCTAGAGCGACTGAAGCAACCGGATGTCACCACCGCATACGCGCAGAATCTCGAGGCAGCGTTGCCGGATGAGGGTGTGATCGATGTGGCCCCTCTAGAGGACTGCTGGAGTATAGTCAAAGCAGCCATCAACAACGCAGCCGAGAGCACTATCGGGTACGTAGAACGGAGTCGACGAAACGATTGGTTCGACGAGGAGTGCAGAGCGGTTCTGGACGAGAAGGATGCAGCGCGGGCGGTAATGCTGCAGCATGGAACCCGACAGAATGTGGAGCGATATAGACAGAAGCAGAAGCAGCAGACCCGTCTCTTCCGGGAGAATAAGCGCCACCTGGAAGAAGTGGAGTGCGAGGAAATGGAATTGCTGTGCCGTTCACAGGAAACACATAAGTTCTACCAGATGCTCAACGCATCCCGCAAAGGCTACCTGCCGCAAGCCGAAATCTGCAGGGATAAGGACGGGAGCCTCCACAAACGTGAGGTGATCGAAAGGTGGAAGCAGCACTTCGACGAGCACCTGCATGGCGCAGAGAATGTAGGCACGGAGGACCAAGGCAGCGGAGGAAATGACTATTTTGATGCAACAGAGGACGGGAACGAATCAACTCCCACGCTGAGGGAAGTTAAGGATGCCATCCACCAGCTCAAAAACAACAAAGCGGCTGGTAAGGACGGTATCGCAGCAGAACTCATCAAGATGGGCCCGGAAAAGTTGGCCACCTGTCTGCACCAGTTAGTAGTCAAGATCTGAGAAACCGAACAGCTACCGGAGGAGTGGAAGGAAGGGATAATCTGTCCCATCCACAAGAAAGGCGACAAGTTAATGTGTGAGAACTTTCGAGCGATCACCATTTTGAATGCCGCCTACAAAGTGCTATCCCAGATCATCTTCCGTCGTCTTTCACCTAAAGTAAATGAGTTCGTGGAAAGTTATCAAGCCGGTTTCATCGACGGCCGGTCGACAACGGACCAGATCTTCACCGTACGGCAAATCTTCCAGAAATGCCGTGAATACCAGGTCCCAACGCATCACCTGTTCATCGACTTCAAAGCGGCATACGACAGTATCGACCGCACAGAGCTATGGAAAGTTATGGACGAGAACAGCTTTCCCGGGAAGCTGACCAGACTGATAAGAGCAACGATGGACGGTGTGCAGAACAGCGTAAGGATTTCGGGTGAACTATCCAGTTCATTCGAATCTCGACGGGGACTACGACAAGGTGATGGACTTTCCTGCCTACTATTCAACATAGCCCTGGAAGGTGTTATGCGATGAGCCGGGCTCAACAGCCGGGGTACGGTCTTCACGAAATCCAGCCAATTTGTCTGTTTTCCGGATGACATGCACAGTACGAACAAAATCTGTAAATTTATGACGAACTGAATGTAACAAATTGACATTCATCGTGTTCGATAGAAATTGATGTGTGATCTTAAAATTACACTGCTGATTGCTGAGAGCAAAGTGTTAATTAAGCACTGACTTTTCAAAGAAACTTAAAAAAAATCTCAATACGAGAATCGAATTCAGACCTTCCGAGTGAGAGTTCACGCCTAACCCCTCTAGGCTGTCTCACCAAGCTGATGAGAAGACAATCAAAGATAAACATGTTCCACCATAAAGGAACAAACTGTTGTACCGCTTCTGCCACAGAGAGCGAGAGAGCAGTCTCCGCAGCGAGGCAGACGACTGAGCGTAGCTGTCCTCGTTTACGTTACTGCATGTAAATTTCAAGCGAATATGTCTCAAAAAAATGTAAACAGTACGCATGATTGGCTGATTACTGAACGGGTAGTATCATCTCTCGGTAAATGGCTGTAATTTTGTAGCTTCTGCTATAATTTTTAGTCGATGCTTAACTTACGAGAAGTTTAATTTTCATGATTTCTTTCTGTGTGGATATTATTGCTAGAACATTTGGAACGGTGGTCGGACAAAGGACGGACTGGTAGTGAATGCGGCTAAGACAAAGTACATGCTGGTAGGTGGGACTGAGCGAGACATGACAAGCCTTGGCAGCAATGTTACGATAGACGGGGATACTTTCGAGGTGGTAGAAGAATTCGTCTACCTCGGTTCCTTGCTAACGGCTGACAATAACGTGAGCCGTGAAATACGAAGGCGCATCATCAGTGGAAGTCGGGCCTACTATGGGCTCCAGAAGAAACTGCGGTCAAAAAAAATTCACCACCGCACCAAATGTACCAAGTACAAGACGTCAATAAGACCGGTGGTTCTCTACGGACAAGAGACATGGTATTATGGCGGCAAATTATTGATTCAGTATTATCATGAATTTGATGTTAACTAAATAAATGAAAATGAATGAATGATTGATTTGGGGAACGCCGGACCATACATTGAACGGTGAAGAGACGTAGTCACTTGGTTGTCCCAAAACTACACATGGTCGAAAAGCTTGGGGGCTCACCCTGCAAATGATAGCTAAGGGTGTTAGAAACCAACTTTTGTATAACGGCAACTTTCAGAAATGACGTTTAGAGGTCGCCCCGGAGAGATTTTTGACCATTTTTCGTAATAAATTTCATGCAAATATTTTTTTCCGTACAAAAATTGGCAATACACACTATTTTTATATTTCTTACAGCTTGATATGGATCCAAACTACCTGGGAAAAATAATTGACGACATGTTTTGCAGGTAACTTTTTGATACTGAATTTTTGAATTTACTAAAATTTGTCATTTTTTTATATACTGTGCATTTTACCCATCATAAAAAGTATCTGAACATTATGCTAATTTAAAACAATTTCCATGAAAAGATAGGATATTTTAAGAGGAATAACTTTGCCGAAGACAGCATTGCGTTTTTTCTGTCCGTTTTAAAGTTATTCATGATTTACTATTTGGTAAAATTTTGATTTTTAGGTTTTTTGACTAAAAAATCAATAAAGAGCTGCCCAAAAACACATAGAAAGTAAAAAATCACGTATACTCAACAAGTTTTTGTCTTTATTGTGTTTAGGAATTATGCATCATTTATTGAATGTTTGTTTCCGTTGACAAATCCATTTTCTTTGATATAGAAAGGTATTATAAGAATCAAAATAAAATCTCCTTTGGCGACTACTTTTGGTCGCAGTTAAAGATACGCGCGAGATAGTCGCCTAAGGCAACATACTTGGTTTTCAAATTTTCCATCATGGTGATCTTAGATATTTCATGATAAAAGTTCACCACGTGGCTGGGTGATGTGATGGCTGCTGCAACTGCACGTGGTATTTGTACTGCGATTGAATTTCTTCCATCTTTCAAGACCCGGAAAAGTACTCGCCATAAATGTGTTTTTCATGCAACGCACAATACTTACTAGCGAGAAACTTCATCATCAGGTACCATTTTGAGATGCCTCAGTAGGCCATGGCATTTTTAACGGTTATGTACTGACAATGGTTTATACGAGCATAATACACATTCAAACCACGGCACATTTTCTATATCATTTAGAAGATGACACATTCCTCAAAACATGCCGTTTTGGTTTTCAATGATGTTGTTCAAATCGTTCAAAGACATGAGTAAAACGTTCTAGTAGTCCCTATCATTTTGATCAACATATAGGACGATAAAAATGACGTCACTTGTTTACGTCCAAAACTGTTGTTTACCAATAATAGCCTACCTTGTCTTATTGTATGCCGTGTATGTGTTATGGTAATCAAATTGTTCTAACCTTGGATAACATTACGTTAACTCACTGGTTCATCTTATCCCACCCGTTTCAATTTGCCTCGGTATATCTTATTTTCGGTGTTGATAAGATAGTTCAAGTCAGTAAATGTAAAAAAAGACATGCTCTGTTTTTTAGAATGTCTTGAATTGGAACTTAGTATCTAAAGATTGGTATTCTTACGTAAGATGTTCGTAATCGCGATTTTTATTTGGTATGGATCAACGTATTCGCCTTTATTCACTGCCACTGTTTCCTGGGCTGTTTCACTGGTCCAGGACTCACACGTCTTCGTGTGGAAAAATAATTGAGAATATCGACAGGAAAGTAAGATAAACGCAAAAATATGGCTCAACATTTTGTGGAGAATATCTTTAAAAAATCAATAGACAGTGCTTGTCAAGAGAGCTAGCTTTTTAAGAAATCTTTGCGAAGGGATTGAATAACAAAAAAAAATCAATTAATTATGTCACCATTATTCCATAACACAATCAAGATAAAAACTTGTTGAGCATACGTGATTTTTTACTCTATGTGTGTTTTTGGGAAGTTCTTATGTGACATTTTTAGAAAAATACCCAAAAATTCAATTTTTACCAAATAGAAAATTGTGAATAATTCTAAAACGGATAGAAAAAACTCCATGCTGTCTTCGGCAAAGTTTTTCCTAATAAAATTTCCAATCTTTCTATGGAAATTGTTTTAAATTAGCATAATGTTCAGATACTTTTTATGATTGGTTAAATGCACAGTATATCAAAAAATGATAAATTTTAGTAAATTCAAAAATTCGATATCAAAAAGTTACCTGCAAAACATGTCGTCAATTATTTTTCCCAAGAAGTTTGGATCCATATCAAGCTGTAAAAAATATAAAAATAGTGGGTAATGCCAATTTTTGTACGGTAAAAAATATTTGTATGAAATTTATTACGAAAAATGACCATTTTTCAAAAATCTCTCCGGAGCGACCTCTAAACGTCATTTCTGAAAGTTGCCGTCAGTTGTAGTCACCAACTTTCACAGACATACTGCGACCGGTCAGATAGATTTTATCAAAGGCGGCGGAACAAACTTCTGATGAAATCATAGAAATATGTATAAAGTAATCCCAGAATAAAATCCTGGGAGAACTCCAGAAGGAACTCCTGGAGGAAAATCAGAAAAAAAACGGAAGGAATTCAGAAAATAATCTTGGAAGAATCCTCGAAGGAAATTCTGAAGAATCGAAGGATCTCCTGTAAAAAATCGGAAGGACTATATTGGTTAATCTTAAAGCTGAATAGTACGAGATATCCCAGGAATACCAGAAGAAGTGTCTTGGGGTCATTTAAAAGTAATAGGAGTCATTTAAAAGTAATAGGAGATAACGTTGAAAAATTCCTTGAGATTTCCAAAAGTATCCAAAAAAAAGATTTCAAAACGAATTCATGCAACTGGATGCATAACAGAAGATACTCATGGAGCAATGCCTTCTAGAGGAAAGGAAACATATTCTTCACATAGAAATCACGTTCCAGGAGCTGTACTATTCCGCGAAGTGTGTCATTCTGAAAAGCTTCGTAAATGTCGTCATATGTAAATTAATTAGTTTTTTTATGTTTTCATTTTTTCATCATACACTTCAGAAAATTTGGCAATATATAAAAAAGCAGAGATGTATGTCAAAGTAACATATCAAAAAATCAAATATGTTGTTGTTTTTTTTTTTTAATTGAAAGCATAAAACACACGAATATCTTCATTATATGTTGGCCTGTGATTCCTGGCTAAACTCAAAAATATCAATAATGCTTAGCTTATAATACGTTGCAAGAAAATCAAGAGCGAAAATAGAACAAAATCGCCAATAAACCGTTGCTAGGTAATAGATTGTCCTTTGCTTAAAAAAATGCACACATGTCTTCCCAGGAGAATACCAAAGTCGTTTGAAATGCAACACAAAAATCTTGTTGAAAAACATTGACATTTTCTACCTATGGCGAGCTGAACGCATGTTCAGCAGATGGTGATTTTGTTCTTTTGAACTAGGTAGTGTAAAATCATTCTTGAGCTTTCACTCAAGGTCTATGTGGAAGTAGGTAGATGTACTCCGTACCATTGGCGCTACCTCTTGATCGTTGGTAGGTACCTACTGTAGCCTGAGCCATATATAAGCACTGCTTGATCCGTTCTTGGAATCAGTACGAATTTAAATCTCTTGAAGCTACTATCTTATCGAAGATCATCTGATCGTGTTAGTGAAGTGAATCAGTGAAGTGTGAATTATGGCCGAATATCGTCAGCAACGTGGAGGTCGTGGGGGTAACAACTACCGTGCTCGCGGTAATGTAAATGGATCTAGTGGATTTCCTCCACTAAATGGAAACGGCGGTCATCGTGTTGGTTATAGCAATGCGAACGGTGGCCAATGGAAGCAGAGTAATGGTAACGGCGGAAATGGTGCCAATGGCAATTGGAACCGAGAATCAGCAGGAGTATATGAGGGCAGGAAGAATTTCAGTAGTGGTGCAAGGGCGGGAAACAGGGGACAGTTCCATAACGGAGGAGGAAGAGATGGTGGACACCAAAGTGATCGATTAAATGCCGGTTATCAACGACAGCTCAATGGTAACCAAAGCGTACCTAATGTGATTGAAAAGCCGGTTCATGTTACGATACCTGAACAACAATCATCATCTGCACCATCTAGTAGAGGAGGAATGCGTGGTAACCGGGCGATAGCTGAGATTGTTCGCACCCGTGCGTTGGATACGACGGTGTCCAAGCAGGGCTGTAGCGGTAGGCAGATAATGCTCCAAACAAATTATTTCCGAGTTACCAGACAAGAAGAGGAATGTATCTTCCAATACCGAGTGGATCTAAATCCACCTGTTGAGAGCAGCAGGTTGTTGAAAAGTTTGGTGTATGGATTGAAGGCTACGATTGGAGGGTACATATTTGACGGGACCCAGCTATTTACGCGCCACAAGCTTCGCAGCGACGAGGTAGAAATATCAACTAAAGATACTACAACGAACCAGCAATACATCATCAAGTTGAGACGTGTTGGAGTTATAGATGGAACGAACGAAACGGCCCTGATGATATTTAACCTGATTAACCGCAAGGCGATGGGTGGGCTGAATTTACAGCTCATCGGAAGAAACTTCTTCGACCCCGCTGCAAAGTTAACCGTCAGCCAATACGGGATTGAATTATATCCCGGTTATGTGACTAGCATTAGGCAGCATGAGAGGGATGTTCTGATGTGTGCTGAGCTGACGCATCGAGTCATGCGAACCGACACCTGCTATACTATAATGAAGCAGTGTATGATGCACGGTGGTAACTGGAAGGATAATTTCAAAAGGATGGTACTTGGTTCCGTTGTGATGACTACATATGGGAAGAACCGCACCTATACCGTCAACGATGTGGAGTACAACACCACAGCGGAGAGCAATTTCCAGACATCGAGCGGAAACACTACGTTTGTCCAGTACTTCAAGGAGCGCTACAACATTATAATCCGTGATCCAAGACAACCGATGTTGGTTTCAAGGTCGAAACCGCGAGACATTCGTGCAGGTCTTCCCGAGCTTATCTATCTGGTGCCCGAACTAGTCCGTGCCACCGGAATTACCGACGACATGCGGCGGAATTTCAAGTAAGTAGTTTTAATACTATTTTCAACCCTATTAGGGAGATTTGCAGCTCACAGTTGTTTCATCTCCAAGTATCTTCAAATCAGCCCTTCAAGTTCTAATATCTTACTTTCTTTACAGTTTAATGCGCACATTAGCGGATCACACTCGTCTGACGCCGGATAGGCGCATTGAACGCCTCGAAGTTTTCAATCGGCGCCTGCAGGATTCCAAAGAAAGCGCCGAGGTTTTCAGTTTCTGGAAGACGGAACTAGACCGACGACTGGTCGAAGTCCCGGCGCGAGTGCTTCAACCGGAAACAATATTCTTCCATCCCGAGCAACCCAACTAGTAAGTAGATTTAGCCAACAGTAATACCACGCCATCTTATTTGAATGCTTACATTACTAACATGCGACTTTTTTTTTTCTTTTACAGTGCGGTTTCTGCAGGAGAGATGGCCGAATGGCAGATGGCCTTCCGTAACAACCCCATGTACTACTCGGTGGCCCTTACGCAGTGGTTCGCAGTGGTTCCCAAAGGATCGGAACGTCTGATCACAGATTTCATGCAATGTCTTCGGCAGGCGGCTCGCGGCATGCGCTTCCAGATTGAGGAACCCCAGATCGTGGTCATTCCCAACGATTCGCCGGCAGTTTACATCGACAGTCTGAATTCGATCGTTCAGCGGGATCCACAAATGATCATGTGCTTGGTTACGAACGACAAGGCCGATCGGTACGCTGCCATCAAGAAGAAGTGTTGCGTCGATCGCGCCGTGGCAACGCAGGTCATCAAAACTCGTACGATCACACCCAAAGGCGGCAATGTGCGAACGTTGATGTCGGTGGCAACGAAAGTCGCCATACAAGTCAACTGCAAGTTGGGTGGCATCCCCTGGATTTTGAAGAACCCCCTGAGCTCCATCATGGTCATCGGGTATGACGTCTGCCATGACACTCGAGACAAGTCCAAATCGTACGGAGCACTTGTAGCGTCGATGTATGGAGCGGGATGTCGACATCCTAAGTATTTCTCCACGGTTAACCACCACTCCAACGGGGAAGAACTTTCCAACTTCATGGCCCAGAACATAATTAAAGCTCTTCATTCGTATCGTGCTGATTTTGGAAATGCACTACCCGACCGGATCATCGTCTACCGCGACGGAGTCGGAGATGGACAGCTCAAGCATGTCTACGAGCATGAAGTAAACTCGATCAAAGACAATCTTCTTCTAGCCTGTAAGGCACAGCCAAACTCTCCAAAATTAACTTTCTTCGTGGTGAACAAACGCATCAACACCAGGCTGTTCCACCAGAAGCGGAATCCGGTGCCGGGAACGATCGTGGATGACGTCATCACCCTACCAGAGAGGAACGATTTCTACCTCGTTTCGCAAAGCGTCCGGCAAGGTACGGTCTCGCCCACCAGCTACAATATTCTCAAGGACGAATCCGGGTTGAGTGCCGACAAACTGCAGCTGTACACATTCAAGCAGACGCACATGTACTACAACTGGTCCGGTACGGTGGGGGTACCAGCGGTTTGCCAGTATGCACACAAGTTGGCAGCACTGGCCGGACAGTATTTGCATCAAGCTCCCAACAATTTGTTGGAGAAGAAGTTGTATTACTTGTAAATGTTAGTTGTTCTAAGTATCCACTAATGAGTGTAAATATATATATTTTAAATAAAAAATCTCACTTTGAACATTTTTATTGACTTAATTAGCCAAACAAAAGAACCAGATAAATTAATAATAGTAGTTCAATGATTGATTCAAAAGTGCATTCGTTTGTACAGGTTATCCTTTCCTTCCAAACTGTCGAGCAAAGCTTTGAAAATCGATAAAGATCGCTTTATGTACAGCGTTTTTTTTTATCAATCGTCTATTACGTTATTGACAAGAAACAACTAGGTCCAATTATTCATCTCTTATCTGAAGCGCGATGGCTTGTTACAAATTGATAATTAGTAGTCAATCACTGGCTGGCACGTGAGCTATGCAGGCGCGGGGTGTGTCCTTCATCATCACGTCAGCACCATAATACGATCTGCTGGCTTTTATTTACTTGTGTAGGAACGGGAAACTCAGTAATCATTAACTAGTGTTTTTTTTTTTCAATCCTTTCTAGGTCAGCACTACATACTATTTTATTTTGCCAATTGTAAATTTTGACTTAATACTCCAGAGCAGGGCATGGTGTCGAACTTTCATGTACCTCTTCACAGAAAGTCAGTATTTTGACTAGGTATATCCCTTTCGGGACGGAGCTCAAAAAACTGAAATTTCCATACAAATTGCTCAAATTTGGCTCTCCAGAGCTCTCGGACTTATTCATATATCAACATTTTTCTATGGCATTTGTAAGAACTACTCTTTAACTTTCGATTCCTAGGTTTTTCCACCTAGATAAATCAAAAATTAAAAATTTGCGACAGATAAAACTTTTTCATGATTTACAATTTTTGCTCATTTTTTGTTTAACTTGTTGTGGTAAATCTCACACACAACATAAACAGACATTTATTTCCCAACTAACATTTATTGTGAATGTAAACGTCAACAAAGCGTCCTCAATACAGCTTGATGCTGAGTTACTGTGTTGTACATATGGACGGAAGCTTCTATGCAAGCCCTATACCAATGAATATGGCGAACTTAATCCACTTGTACATGCTGTGCGATCAGCTTCTATGCCACCTAGGCATAGCTCTTTTCTCGGCTCCTATATAACCACTAACTGAATAACATCTTGAGAAGGCGGTTTTTCAGCCTTTTCGCAGTTGTTAAATAATAGTTATACGACATCCCCAAATTTAACGATTAAATATAATTAGGTTATGGATACCGTGACGCAATACATGTGGAACTAGAATTATCACTTTTAAAATTGAATAATTAAAGTACTTGCCGCTACTTGGAATCGAACTCCCGATCTCCGTATCCACTGGTCCCGATGATGTCCTCGCTGCCACACTGCTATATATAAATAACATAGAAAATAGCCCGTTTTGTTTTACTCCAGACAAGGCTTCATAATTGTGCCACAAGAAACCTTACCCAACTTCATCTTGCTGCAAAGGCTTGTGAAACGTCAAACGCAATAATGTTTACATTGAACAAGCTGTGTGGTTGCGCCAACAGATTCTTCTTCACAGCTTCTAGCTGAAAGAGTGTTCTTTAAACGGCTACAAAGCGCTGCAGTTTTGTGTTTTGGCAACATTACAAAACGTATTGTATAAAAGCAGCTGTTGTAGTGGCTGGGACTCTTACTCGATTTGCACATCTTCCGGCAAATCTTCCGCCATTGAATTAAAGTGCAATAAAAGCAACCCAAATAATTTCACAGCACAGACATAAATAGCTGTAAAGAATTTGTGTAATAGCTATATATCGCACTTAAAGTTTGTTGGTTTTCAGATTCATTGGTATAGGGCTTGCATAGAAGCTTCCGTCCATATGTACAACACAGTAACTCAGCATCAAGCTGTATTGAGGACGCTTTGTTGACGTTTACATTCACAATAAATGTTAGTTGGGTATATCTGACAAGCTGTGTTGGTGAACCAACAGTTGCTTTATTGCAGCTTCTAGCCGTAATGAAATCGCATAACGGCCTTTAAAGCGCTGCTGGTTTGGGGATTTGTCAGTATAACGAATTGTACTGTATAGTAGCAGCTGTTTTGTTAGTGGGGACTCCTATTCGATGTGTTCAAGTTTTCACATCTTCCAGGAAATCTCCCGGAGTTGGGATAGAGTGGAGTAAAGGCAGCCCCAGTGACAAGCAATGGATTTCTGAAAACCGAGTTTGGTAGCTGTATGGTGCTTGTTTTGCAGTCGTGTATTAGCTTATGATTTATATTTGACTAGCTTTCCTTTTATTCAGCGTTGACTGCTTTTACTCGATGGTTACACAACAGAAAGCAAATGACTGAAGCTTATAGCGCTGAAAATGTTAGTTGGGTTGCACACATGCAAGTATATGTAATGGCTCAATGTATAAAACAATTTACATCAGATAAACCAAAGACTAAACAGTTGAAAAAAAAATACGCAAAACTGTTATTGTTCAACAGCACAATTGTGCTGCTTCGTCACGAAAGGGATATATAATAAATGGAAAGTTCGAAAATATTTTGTAGGCGGATTTTTGATTTACTTAAGTTTTCCGATTAGGAATATACATCCCAAATATTATTCATGTCCGAAGAAAAATCCGAGGCACCTACATACAACTTCGATAATGATCTAGATGACGCCTTACAGGGATGTTAAAAGATATTTTCACTTGCTACTCTTTTGGCTCATGGGTCGTTCATAAATGACGTAGCTTGTTGGGGGGGTGGTTTGTTTATGATATTGTGACGAAGTGTGACAATAGGGGGGTAGGGGTTTATGACATGCTACGTAGCTTTCTACTAAGCTTCTACTAAATTTGAATTTCGCACAAATGCTTCTCTTTTGGCTTATGGGTCGTCCATAAATGACGTAGCTTTTTTGGTCATGATATTGTGACGATAGCGGAGAAGGGGTTTATGACATGCCACGTAGCTTTCTAGTAAGCTTCTACTAGATTTGAATTCGCTCAAATGCTTCTCACGCCCAATAGTTTGCTGATTGCTATACTGTACACCGCTAAGGTCGCATAGAAAAAAATCTATGTTTTTGGCATTATGGCGTTATTTCAGGAGTTCTTTATATTGTTTCTACAGGACTTCCTCGAATAATTCCTCCAAGAATTTCTTAAAGAGCTCCTCTAGCAGTTTTGTAAGGAATTCCTCTGGTGTTCATCAACAGGAGAAGGATATTTCTACAAAAAAAAACTTCTGAAAACCTATCAAAATAATTTGGAGGAATCTCACAAGGAAATCCTGAAGGAACTTCCAGAGGAATTTCAGAAGGAACTCTTGGAGGAATCTTGGAAAGAAATCATAGAGAAATTCCAGAAGAAATCCCGTGAGGAGTTCCCGGAGCATTTCTAGATGGAACTTTTGGAGAAATCTTGAATAAACTCCTGGAAGAATCTCAGAAGGAACTCCTGGTTCAATATCTTTAAAAAACACGGAAGAAATTTTTGATGGAATCCTGGAAGGAATTTCTGAATCCCAAACATTAGGGAAATCACGGAAGATATTCATATAGAACTCCTGGTGAAATCTAAGAGAGAAAATCCGAGAGTAGGGGAGACTGAGGAGACTTGATCCCTGGGGAGACTTCCTCCTCCTCCTCCTTGGCGTAACGTCCTCACTGGGACAAAGCCTGCTTCTCAGCTTAGTGTTCTATGAGCACTTCCACTGTTATTAACTGAGAGCTTCCTCTGCCAATGACCATTTTTGCATGTGTATATCGTGTGGCAGGCACGAAGATACTCTATGCCCAAGGAAGTCAAGGAAATTTCCTTTACGAAAAGATCCTGGACCGACCGGGAATCGAACCCGTCACCCTCAGCATGGTCATGCTGAATACCCGTGCGTTTACCGCCTCGGCTATATGGGCCCTGGGGAGACTTGTTCCCCCCATATTTTCTCGGAATCAAAAACAGTTTTCTTCTAGCATATTTTTTCCCAAAACTACATCTTGACAGACGACAATGTTTTGGATACAATTGATTTTATTTGTTGCTGATAGTTTGTTTTCAGTCCTTCAGAAATCTTTTGGGCGATTCCGTAAAATCTCAATAACTTTGTAAAAATTGAACCAAATCGTGCCAAAATTTTACAGCACATAGTGTAAATAAAATACTATCAAACGTATTCATTCAGATAAGGCTGTTATATAAATATTTTAATTAATGCAGCTTGGTATATACAACAGTGACATGGGGAGACTTGATCCCTCGAGGATTACACACACATTATACATGTGAAAAATAAAATTCTATTTGGAAGCCTATATTTACTCGGAATTCTAGTATATTCAATGATAAAACGTCGGATAATTATTATTTTATTACACACCATCAAAAATACAAGATAACTTGAAATGAAAATGAATATGAAGCTTCTGGAGTTATTTTCCCTTTAAATTAACCATGTGCTCGAAAGGGGATCAATTGAGGCCCATTTTTGAAAAACACATCATAAGCCATGCCTCCATAAAAACACAGTTTTGAAAACATTGACAATAATTTTAAGTCCTTTTGTTGTGTTTAAACTTGCAATAGATGTTTACATTCCATTCTGTACGAAAAAAGGATCAAGTTTTGTGTTTTTCTTTTTCTTGAAGTTAAAGGCAAAGGGATCAAGTCTCCCCAGTCTCCCCTAATTCCAGGAGGAACTTTGGGGGAAAACCGTAAAGGGATTTCTCGCGGAATTCTAAGAGAACGTGGAAGAAGTGAATGGAGGGAAAACGGAAAAAATCCTGGATAAATTCTAGAAGGAAGTTTTCGAGGTATCCCTGAAGAAACTCCTGGAAGAATCTAGAAAGGAATTCCCGAAGGAATCCAAAAAAGAACCCCTGGAGGAATCTCAGAAGCAACTCCTGGAGGGGGTTTCAAAGAATGTCGGAAGAAATTCTTGCAAAAATCTCGGATTGAATATCTGAGTGAATTTCGGAAGGAATTCCTGAAAGAAACCCATAAGAAACTTCTAGAGGAATCCAGGAAGAACCTTTTTTAGGAAACCCAAACAGGAGTTCTAATGGAATCTCAAATGAAATTCCGGTTAAAATCCCTGAACAGATGTCCAAAGAAACTGGTGGTGGAAGAGAGGAGAAGAAAACCTTAAAAGAACTCCTGAAGGGAACCATGGATAAACTAAAAAAACTTGAAAAAAAAACTCCCGGAGAAATCTTAGAAGCATCTTTTGGTGGAATCTAAACCGAAACTCCGGAAGGAATTCTTGGAGGCAGCTCTGAAGGAAGTGCTGAAGGAATTGAAAAGGGAGGAATTCTTAAAAATGGGAATCCCAGAAGAAGCTCATGGAGGAATTCCAGAATGAACAGCTGAAAGAATTTTAGAAGAAACTCCTTCAGGGTCTCTCGAATATTAGTGCAAACTATGCCTTTTGGGGGGGGGGGGGGGGGGAGTGTATCCGAATGCTACGAGGGGGGAGATTAGTATTATAAATCGTGTAAAAAAAGCTACGCCATTTAAAGACGCCCCCTTAGAAGTATGCTATCAAAAAACAGTCACAGTGGTTTTTTTTTCTAAGAAAATGTCGTAAAATTGAATATCTCTGGACGCCGCTGGAATATCGTCGATCTTTTTTCGTTAAAATGAAGATTTTTTCATGGGCAATTTCATGGTAGGGTATTCGTTCACAGCACGCGATTATTTCTTGCAGTTTTGGTCAAATAAAGGTGATTTTACCTGATTTTTAGTGCAATGTACAACGTAAAAGTGATACATACACTAGTTTAGGAGCCATACGTTGCCATTCATGCTATTGCATTGAAAACAAGTGTGCTTGGGGAAACGGGATCTTAGATATGGGGCTTTTAGGAAACAAAGGATTCACGGATTTACCCTTCAGAATATTTCCGACAGGGTTGCCAGATCTCGCGTTCTGCTCAAGCCGCACGCTGCTCACAACATTTTTTTTTTATGAAAAGTGGAAGCGTCTCTGAATAAACAAAATGATCGTGTGTATAAAACAAGTCTTCGTGAAATTCCTGCCGACAAACGGGAGGTTCAACGATATCTAAAAGTGCTGCAGCGGTGATGGTTTGGGGCGCCATATCAACAAAAGGCCAATTACCATTGTTGTTCATCGACAGGGGCATAAAAATCAACAAAGAGTACTTTTTACAACACGTCATCAAAGATCACCTATTCCCCAGTACCAAGAAGCTGTTTGGAAGAGGCAGTTTTTGTTTCCAGCAGGACCCAGTACCGATGCATAAGGCAATGGTTGTTGAACAGTGATGCAAGCCAAATTTACCGTGCTTCATCAGCTCATCGGAATAGCTGGTTTTGCCTCCCGATTTGAACCCACTGGACTTTTGTACATGGGAATACATGCTAGGGAATCTGGGCGACGCAAAGAACTTGGTTTTGGATACCTTCAAGAACCATTTGGTAAAAAATTTGGAATGAAATGCCGGACGAAGAGGTGCGTGCGACTTGTAATAACTTCGAGAAGCGTCTGCGGGCCGTAATTCAAAACAAAGGGGAATGCTCGGGGGAATGATTCTTATTGAACTAAATACTTTGTAAGTTTAATACTTTGTTGTGTTATTAAAAGTGAATTTGCAGAAAAATTAAATCCTGTTTGAATTTTGCATCAGTTTTCAGGTGTATCATTTCTACGTTGCCACCCTGTAGATATTCATACGTCTGTAACTTGGAATCCCCCCGCTGAGATAAATTTAATCTTTTTTCGTTAAAATGAAGGTATTTTCAGGGGCAGTCTATTGGTAGGATATTCGTCTAACCGAAATCCAAAAAAAAAAAAAAACAGATTTTACCATGACAGCACTGATCTAAAATGAATTTTAGAAAAGAATGTTTGTGTGCTTCGTGGCCGTGCGGTTAGGGGCGTCAGTCGTCTGGCCGAGTCGTAAGCCTCGGAATGTGGGTTCAATTCCCACTTCAGTCGGTGAAAACGTTTCGTCAAACGGAACGTTCTCCACTGTACCACTGGGTGTTTCGTGTGTTGTCCGTTGTCTAATGTTAGTAATCGTTCAGTCTGTGCAACCTCTGCAGAGCTCTGATTGAAGACGGTGTAGTCATAGACTAATTTCAAGACCTCGATGTACCAAAGAAAACCATTAAATTTTCTGTGTCCTGTCCGGTTCCCAATAAATATTCATTACCGTGTATTTTTTCCGTGTAAATTATCTTTTGTGTAAATTATATTTAGCGTGTTACACCGATCTGACAACTCTAACAGTAAGGGACTAAACATAAATTACGTAAGTGGGTACCGCGGATTGTTCACAATCTGCGAACTTGAATGCGGAAAAAATCGCGACCATGACGCCGCTGGTGTAGTGGCTTCTAACCATAAAAGGGATACCTTCATGGCCTCAGTTTCGTCACCTCGCTGAGTATGTTCCATCAAAGACGAGCTCTGAAAGGCGCCTGGGGTCCAATGGACCCCAGGTATCCCTTTTAGGGTTAAATATCCTTAGAAGAGAAGTGCGACGTTATGAGTTTCTATCGAGAGGAATCCTTTATAAATTTCCTGGTAAACATCCTCAAGGATTCTCTCTAAAATGTTTACCATAACTCTTGCGAGGATAGTTTTTATTGAGATTTCTGATGTACATACGTGTAAACCTTTCGCACAAATTGATGAAAATTGTGTTGAAAAAATACAGGAAGGAAACAAATTATTCTGTATTGACGAAATGATAAATTCACTAAAAAAATAAGGTCACGCCGATTACGCTGCCTGAAATTACTATAAACGCCGCCGCCGAAGAAAACCGCTTCGACGCACACGTCTATTTCATTTCCTTCATCTGACAGACAGTTAGGAAAAATTAACCCCTCAATAAATGGTGTATGGATGACTTTTGCCTTGTGGTTTTATCAAAGTCGTGACAGAGCTGTGAAAGCGGCTCTCCACGAGGTGAGTGTAATTCACATTCACCTCGTGGAGAGTTGTCTTCGCAGCTCCTTCACTACTTCGGTATGCGTGTGCGACCCCTACTCTATTCGGCAAACTTTTAGATTAAATCACAAGGCAAAAGTCGTTCATACACCATTTCTTGATTGCACGCTTCTGAGCTGAGAAAACATCAAGTGAGTGTAACTCTCTGCAAGTGAGTGTTCCCATCCTTGATCCTGAACATTATTTATTATAACTGTTAAGTTCAACTTCGTCGAGTGAATTTTAGCATCGTTCAAGCGGAAGGTTTTGTCCGAACATGGTGCGATGTCGAGTTGTGCTGAACAAGTGATCGCTGGCGCATTGGTACGATGAATCATGCTTGCTGAAGTGGCTTTTAACAGTCAATCCTGTTGCTGAGAAGATCGCGTTTGATACAAGCAACATTTGCGCAGTGATTTCATCCTTATCGATTGGCATCTCTTGTTGTACGGCATCTGTAGTGGTTCAGGCCATGGTAGTCTTCGTAAGGATTAACAAACGAAGCACCAGTCAACCCGTTCGTTATGAGTTTCGTGATATGGAGCCCAGTTTTGAACTATGTATTGAAGTATACTTCGGATAAGCGAGCAGTGAACAGTTTTCAGAGCGTACACGTCCTCGAACTTCAAAACATTTTGACTGACGAGCCCAAGCAAAAGCCTTAGCGATTGTTGAAGTCGTGTGCTTATTAAAGCCTCATTTTCAGTCTATTATTACTCCTAGATCCTTGATAGACTTGACACGGAACTGGTTTCAAATTTCAAGTGAACTCCTTCTCCGGAACATTCTGCATTTTTTGACAGTCGCTTAGGCAGCGGAGCATTTGTTGGTCTTTTAATATTAGCGTTGGGAGTGCTGTCCTTTTTTATCTATTGTAAGTCTATATAAATAAAAATGGAATGGTGTTTGTATATCACGAATAGGCTCGGGAACGGGTCAACAGATCGACATGATTCTTTCACTGTGGCATTCCGCCAAGGCTCCGACGTGTTTGTACGAAAAAAAAATAATTAGAAAAAGTGACCGGGAAGGCAAGAAAACGGGAAAATCTGAAATTCCATTTTGCGGGCCATTTTTCTGAAGAGCTGCATGTCAAAAACAAAGTAGGCAAGCAAAACGACGTGCTGGAGCAAATCTGAGCCTGGATTCGGAATCAGCGGCCCAAAATCTGTCAGAGACACATAAGTTTGCTCTTGAGACAGACCAAAAGCTAATTTTTGTTACTCTGTGTACCGTCAAGGCACCATTCACCGTGGATCTAAGACGATTCGGGGCAAATAAGGGCTGTCATTTGACACTAGTATTATAAACATTGTTGGTGTCGCTTTTAATTGCCTTCATTATAGGTTAAAATTAAAGCAATATCCACAGAAGTAGAAAATTTTTCACAAAATTTGGTGATATAGTACAATTAGTAAAAGGTAGTAGGGTCGCCTAATTCCGTGGTAGGTCACCATTCACCGTGGTAGTAGGGACCCATTCACCGTGTATGAGAAATTGTATTCTACTTTGTTTAAAAATGATCAAAACAACCCAGCCAAAGGAATTTTCTTCGTTTAAATTCATTTCAAGTAATAACTTGCAAGATTTTATTAGAAAAACGATTGTTCAAATTTTCGATTTTTTCTAGATATATGGGACAATATGGGGCACGGTGAATGGAGACCATTGATTTTTAGGGTACCCATTCACCGTGCCTTTTTGTTTCAATTAAAAAGTACGAGTAATCGTACTTTCTTGTTAAACTTACTTCGGTAAAGCAAAATACATACCTGATATGTGAATTTAATTGCTTCTTGGTGGAATAAAAACGTTACTACATTTAGTTTATCGCTTAAATCACCTTAGCGCAGTTTTCGTTTTTTCACTATGAATGCAGTGAACGAGCAGAAACCCGCTTCATGTAAACACACTTTAGAGTCAAAATGATACTTTTAAATGTTTCTAATGAGCGTTTCGACATGGTAACAATACATTAGTGTTGTATTGGTGAAATTGAAGGGAAATTGTCATATCATTCAATCATAATATGGAAATAATGAAAAACTATTCGAAGGCACACGGTGAATGGAGCCCCCACGGTGAATGGCGCCTTGACGGTAATTCATGTATTTTGGACAGGCTGAAGACAACGTTGGAAAAATCATCCCCTAGCTTCCTTAGAAAGTAATTGATTATTTCGCAAAGTTACTAATACGCTTATGATATGACTGTACCTTACGTTCCTGGTGACAAAAACCTTAACGAAAGCATTTTAAACTGAGAAAATCACAATTTCCAATCGCCTGTTAGAATTGCTTTTTGGACACCGAATATATGTTTTGGACACCCCCAGGTATATATAATTTGGACAGGGCAATTATCTCAATGTTTAACCATGAATACTGCTAAATCGTGGAAGTAGCATAAATTAACAAATATTTTCTTGCGAATAATCAAATTTTTCCTCTTAACAGGCATCTATTTTGATAACTATTACAATTTTAGTTAAAATAGAGAAAATATCGCCAGACGCACAGAAAACGCTTCCAAGTATGAAATTGTACAGCATCCCCATGTAGTTTGTCAGGTGACCAACATATATTTACAGTAGAAAACTTGTAATGTATTTTGGACACCACTTATTTTAAGCGTTATAGGGTATTGGTTCCCTTATTAAGCATGTGGCTCCCATTTTCATCCCACGAAAAACAAAGGACTGAAGCGCTGTTTGTTTTGTTTCTTATTTTTGTATTTTTTGTTAGAAGTGAGCACCCATGAAAACAAAAAGAACGGAGTCAATCGGTGCCGTAATCGCATGTTTTCGAATAGGATGAAAATGGGAGCATGAGATTACTGATGGCACACATACCCTAGATGAATGTTAAGAGATTGGCTGCCTAATGCTTCTTTATTGAACATTTTCCATTGCAATAAGGCTTTTAAATTTCTTACAATTATTAATTCAACGATTTTGAAGCGAATATTGTGTGTGATTGTGGAAGGTATGTCGTCTTGCATACCTGTGCATTTGAGGGGTTTTAGTGAAATAATTTACATTTTCGATAATTTTGAAGTAAATTCTTAATTGTTAAGCGTATTTTCACCGTAAGTCATCAGAATAGGGTCTACTTGATCCAATAATCGATATTGAGAAGTATTTACTTTTATAAGCTCTACGGAACAAGAAGTACAACGCCGTGCCTGTCCAAATTACATGCATGTCCAAATTATATTTTTTACCCTACCGTTTTCATTTCATCATTGAGCTCTTAGCTTAATTCTCTCAGTGTCTAACATATGAATTGTGGAGAACTTCATCAAGTCATGTCTGGCCTCACTGCCGTCCATCCACATCGCAGCGAATCACAAGATCTTTTATGCAGCTTAACGTTACCGGCGAGCGAGTACCGCTTTCATCAGTCTTCGCGGTGGCCCAACACCAACTCTGCACTCGTTCTACCTTTCCACCCGCATCACCTCCCGAGACCCGACCGCCGAAGAGAGTCCATGATTATAAACACGTCCTTGAACCAGGGCTCCTGCTAATTGATAATCATCAAATGCGATACACCGCCGTTTTACATCACCAACATTGGAAGCTAGCTTATTTACAAACAACTTCGTCGTTCCTTATTTTGTTTTGGCTTCTTTTGCTTTTCGCTTTCTTCCGAAGCGAAAATACGCACGGAGGGCGCCACAACAAACACACAACAAAGATGGCTTTGAACGCTTTTCGAGGTTAGATTTTCCTCCTCCACAAACACGAAAACAAAAAGATGCGAAGATTTTTCTTTACTTACAAGCGCCGATTGGAATCCGAGATTTGTTATTGGAAATTAATCACTCTGCCGTTGTTGAAACACCGAATGTACACCAATTTTAATCAGCACTCACTTTCCGCAAAGCAAATCACACATTTTCGTCAGAAACTGAGCGAAATTACCACCATAAATTCGACCGCACAAATTTCCCTCGACCGAAATATCAACAAAATATTCGTCGCGACAGCGATTTTTCAGCTTCTTTCGGTGTTGTGTTTGATGTTGCGCATCCGAACCGATGCGGGTGTCAGTGTACACAACGGTAGCGAGAACGAGATAGGTGAACATTGTCTTACAGCTAGAACAAGAAAGGAGATAGAGCCCAGGTGGCGGATTATGGCAACCATGGGGTAGACATATTGAAAGGGCGAATACGATGAAAGTCATTAAATAAAAGACAAAATGCAGTGAAACCCTATTGATCTGAATATTGCAATTATTCATTTATTATTCAACGTGAGCCTGTCAGTTACATTAACTTTTAACCAAATCAAGGACTGAAATTCGATTATTCCGCTACGATTGTGTTTATCCTTAAGATATTATGATATTATTGGTTTGGAGTATAAACCATGCTCGAGAGGTCCTGCACTCGAAGTTTTCGAGCGGCGTATGCCATTGACGAGCTTCGGCGGTGTTGCAAGAATGCTGGACAACAACTCGGCTTAGATGGTTTGCTCTACTGATTCGAGGCGAAGTAACTTGACCAGAAACTTAAATCCCTTAGGAGAAACGGTTCCCTTCCAATATGCTTTGATTGCTCGATTTTTCAGGATTTGTTCTAAAGAATGTTTATACTTCCAGAGACTATGCACCATTTTGTTGTATCCATTTCCCATTTGTCCCATTTCCTAAATAAAATATATTTATTATACGCCGCAAAAAAAAACGCGAAATACTGTACATACACATTCATAGATATGCGCGGTTGATTATGATGTTTAATCGCTTCGGTACCTTCTGTGCGGTTAATCATTAGCTAATTTCTACATTTACTGTACCTGAAGGCACGAACATGATATGATGCATTCTCGGATATACAGGCGACCATCTATGAACGATTTTGTACATTCTTGCGTGATAAATTACGGCGAAACGCGCAAACAAAAAACAAATGAGAAAAAGATCTTGTGAATAAATAAAACTAAAAGATTGCATTTTGGCTTCTTAAGAGAAATTCCGGAAGGAACGTTGAAGAAATCCAGGATCTCCTGAAGTAATCTCTGAAGGTATTCCTTAAGAAATCCAGGATAGGATCTCAAGAAGAATCCCAGGAGTTCTTCCTGGCAAGAGCTCTTGAATTAGCTTCAGGGGCAAGCTCAGGGGATGATCTTCTGAAGGAATCCTTAATAAACCCCAGGAAGAATCTCACCACAAACTCCTTGGAAATCCCAAAAGAAACTCCTGGAGGAGTCCTGCCTGGAACAAATTTATGGATTCCCAGAGCAACCTAGAGCGGTTCCACTGTGAGATTATCGAATCAGCTCTCTTTCCCGGGAACGTGAACATTTTGAATTGAATCACAGACTTAGGAAAGTTTACTTTAGCAACAGAAGTTTGCATTGCCTTGTCACTAGTGAAAATAACTGCGTTGCACTAATGTTGCACTTTTATTCTCTTTCTTATGTAGGGTTCGTCACTCGACGCATTGTAAGTCTCTATGACTCTGAGCACTTGCCAACGGGGTAGTGGAGACGCACGGTACTGGGTATGACTGGATACTGCACCTTTCCTGCTCTGGTACCCAGGGCCAAGTGGGGTAAAATGCCATTTTTCAAACTTTCATAGTTTTCAATGATAATTAGCCTCATTTTTTAGGCTTTCAAAGTGGTAACAGCAACTAGACAATATTTGCTCGATACTTCAGCAAAAATATTCACTAAACTATTGGATTTTCATCGATTTTTAGCGATTTTAAAAACTGGTTCGTAAAACGGAAGTGGTGCAAAAAGGCCACCTGCCATGGGGTAAGATGCCACTTCATGAAACCATTCAAAAATTACGTCCATCAGTTTTCGGTCATTTTTGACTCCTTTTCCGCCCTCTGTCCCACTTTTTTTCGTATATTCATAAAATGGAGTGTTACCCCCCTCCCCGCAAAACGATGGTCGTAATATTTGAATGACCCCTAACATGGAAAGCGTAGACATCAACAACCATGCGCCTCCATGTGTGCCTTAATCTCGTTGGAAACACTTGGCTGGTAATAAAATCACCATAAAACCTTAATTGCAAGCACGAAAAACCGGAAGTTGCCAATTTTCATTGGGAAATCAATAGATTTGTCGTGGCTTTGGTGGCCTAGCTTCTAGAAGAATGTTCGATGCAAACATATCTCGACACCATTCACCTATAGTAATGATCAATTCCCAATCAGGAATGATTTTATTAGTTGGGCCATTTTACCCCATCTTGGCATTTTGGGCTCTGTTCCCCTATCAGGCGCACTGATGCGTAGGGGAACAAAGCCCAAAATGCCAAGATGGGGTATAATGGCCCAACTCATAAAATCATTCCTGAATGGGACTTGATCATTGCTATAGGTGAATGGTGTCAAGATATGTTTGCATCAAACATTCTTCTAGAAGCTAGGCCACCAAACCCACGAAAAATCCTTTGATTTCCCAATGAAAATTGGCAACTTCCGGTTTTTCGTGCTCACAATTAAGGTTTTCTGGTGATTTTATTACCAGCCAAGTGTTTCCAACGAGATCGAGGCACACATGGGGACGCATGGTTGTTGATGGCTAAGCTTTCCATGTTAGGGGTTATTCAAATATTACGATCATCGTTTTGCGGGGAGGGGGTAATACTCCATTTATTGAGTATACGAAAAAAGCGGGACAGATGGGGGAAAAGGAGTCGGAAATGCCCGAAACTGATGGACGTAATTTTTGAATGTTTTCATGAAGTGGCATCTTACCCTATGGCAGATGGTCGTTTTGCACCACTTCCGTTTTACGAATCAGTTTTTAAAATCGCTGAAAATCGATGAAAATGCAATAGTTTTGTGAATATTTTTGCTGAAGTATCGAGCAAATATTGTCTAGTTGCTGTTACCACTTTGGAAGCCTAACAAATGAGGCTAATTATCATTGAAAACGATGAAAGTTTGAAAAATGGCATTTTGCCCCACTTGACCGTAACCGAAATGATGGTGTGACGGTAACGATATACTACTATTCGTGGAAATAGGATTGCCCGAGGGCGTAGCACTAGATTCGGATGGCACAGCGACAGCACCACTTACAATTGAGGGAAGCGAAATAATTTCAGCACTGAGAGAAGCTGATTGAATAACCGATTGCTGTGAATCAAAAGTCATCAAATGCGATATTTCATTATCTAGTTTAATTGAAATAATGGTATCTTCGGCAAAGTTGTTCAGAAGATCAAGAAAATTTGGGGATTCACAACGTTGGCTATTTAGCCGCTAAGTGACGCTAGTTGTCAAGTAAAGTTTTAAACTTCAATATCTCGGGATCTAAAGCAAATAGAAATGTGTCGTCTTCGGCAAAGTTGTTCAGATGCTCAGGACCAATCTGGTGATCTAAGAGCCACTGGTTATGTATAATCACCGCGCAATAGGGTATATTAACCAATAGTGGACCTCTTAGTAGCTGAAAATTGCTCTGATCGTGAAAATAATACCTATGATATAATCTATATATATAAAAATGAGTTTGAAATCCCTTTGAGGCAACAAAACTCACAAACGGCTGAACTGATTAGGATGGCTCTTGCACGGTTCGATTCGTTTTCATGGTGGCTGTGTTTATATGTACAAAAAGTTACGAAAATCAACTAGAAAAGTAACAAAATTGAAAAAGAACTGATTTTCTATGAGCTGGGAAGGAAGTCAACACGACCGAAATTAAATCAATCTAGAGTGCGGTGACATTATGGTGACAGTTGTCAAACCACCACAGCTTGGCAAGACAAAGTTTGCCGGGACAGCTAGTTATTTATAAAATTGTCTTAATCAACGACTGCGCAAGTTGGCAAGCGCAACACATTCTATGTCTTTTCTATATACCTATTGCACAAAAACGCCTTATACTTCTCATAAAAGAATCATATCTAATCTGGCTTGAATTATCCTAGAGGATCCCCCGGGAATCTATTATTGGGTTGTTGGGTTCCACTATTGGTTAAGTTGTATTCTCTTACCATTTTAAATCGGGGACAATAATGGACCCCCAGACATGTTTACATTCCCATTTTTTTCAGAAAGTCAAACTATCGCTTTTTAGCGCAATTCCAGCACTTGTAACTACTATCAAGGGACATGAGCCATCGTCTCCCGGTGGAAGTGCACCGGGAGAAGCAGATTTATGCAGGAACTTCAGGAAAAAAATGAGAGGGGTTCCACTATAGGTGAGGTGTTCAATATTGGATAAAATACGATAAATAATGCGTCTGATTTGAATGTGGTCTTTGGTGAAGTTGTAGCTGATCGAGAAGCCTATAGGAGCACCAAGGGTCGACTAATTCTCTGGGGTACTTGAGGAAATGCCACGGTTGATAGAATGAAAACATCGTTTTCCCATAGTAATTCCCATAAAATCTTTAGAAGGACTTGTGCAATCTCAATTCTTCACCAAATTAGCTTAAATTTTGGGAGAAGGCATAGAATCTTACTGGGGGCCGGTCATCAGCCACGTAGACCAAAACTTGGTCATCTCAGACCCCCCCTCTCCCCTCGTAGACTTTGTCCAGACCTAGCCCTCCCCCCAAAAAATCTACGTGATTTATGAACGGCAATACGAATCCAATAAGCAGTGTGGAGTATAAACGATTTTTTGAACCACGCTGAGTTGGGATACATGGAGAAAATCAAGCCTTACTTATCTCCTTCTACTCCGCACTTCTATCTTCCCGTATGGCCGTAACTGCAGGATCTATGAGAAGACGAAATAGTCATGATGTTAGAAAGCCTCAATACTTGAAGGATACTCATTGTACCAGTTATGGCTGTAGTACCTCAAATTCGCCATAGTTGATTTTCAACCTTTAATGATGCAAATCAGCAAGAAAAATTTCGAGAACAACAGATCACGTTCACAAAGGATGGTTGCAACCATTCAAACTTCACAATTTGCTCAAATTATGATAGAAATAAATCATTTTCCTTAACTTTTCGGCTTCCTTGCACCCTATTTCGCCACAATGTACCAGTTATGGCTAATCCCGTAAGGAATGCATGTAAATAGTGTGAAGTGGAACACAAATTAAGAAATGTGTCCATAAATAACTGGTACAGGGTTCCTATCATTGGCACACGCCGTAATAAATACTAAAAGTAGTTTTGGCTCCATTTCTATATTTTTCCTGTATGACAACTAACCAATCATTTGACATATCGATGACATTCGTCGGTCTTCTTCTTATTTTTGTAGAAATAGTTTTTCTTAGGTAGTGCGATAACTGGTACAGGCACCCTATTGTATTTACAAATGTTATGTAAGTGATTAGAATAAATCAATGTTAAACTTATTTGTCAATGAAAGGGGGAAAGATGTAGCAGGTGGTGGAGTTGGTTTGTAATCGTAGTTGGCGATCTATAATAAATCGGCCTCTTTGGTCTCAACTGCCAAGCAGTATAGGGGAAGGTGGAGTAATATGCACCCCCTAAGCAAATGTGGCCCAATAACTAAGATTAAGAGGATTTTATGGGTGTCTTGTGTATTGAAAGTTAGTTTACTAATTTGACTAAGAGACGCCAACTTCTGATTCGCGTGATATCAGTTTTACCGAATCATATTAGCAATTTAAAAAAGTGTTGCGTTTTGGGTGCTGAAAAACTGTTGGGGGCAAAACGCACCTTGAGGTGGGACAATACGATCTCTGGCATTTCCCGCTTTGAATTCTAAAGAAATATCATGCGTCTCCATCTTACTATTTACGGCAGCAAATGGAAGGTGTAGGAGGCGGATGGTAGTTAATAGGTTGATCCCATATAATCAGCGCGCAATTGCTTAAATTGCGTGTGCTTCAAATTAGACAGTCTTTCCAAATGTGGAAAATCATCGTTTTTCACGCTTCCCATTTAAATATTCTTGTCATTTTTGGGCTTGTCCGGCTTAATTTTACGTCTAGTTTGTTTGCATCTGACGGAGCTTCCTTTATATAGTGAAGTAGCGTGAGGGCGTTTTGCCCCGGGGGTGCGTATTACCCCAGGTTACCCTACACGTGTTTCGTTAAGGATCACTACATAGGGCAGTGCATGAAATTATCTCCTTCTCTTTCACTCTTACAGACATTTTGTAAACAACAAGGCCACGAAACGTCAAAATCCCATACAAAATCAAAACAGTGCGGTGCCCTATTGGCTGACGATTTGGGATTCGAGCCGAATGGCGCAGCAGAAATATCAGCGGAAACAGGAAAAATCTTCGACCTGGTGAAATGGCTTCGCTCAATTTAAACATCCAACCATTCACGGAGGTCGGTGAGGGGTCGTGCAGTACTCGCTGGGGACAATGGAAGTACCAATTTGTATCCTATTTGATCCTCAAAGGAATCGAAGACCATGACGAAATGTTCAAAGCCCTGATGTGTTTCGGCGGAGGTGATGTTCGGAAAATAGCTCGTGATGTGGTGGTGGATGGATCCGCTGTTTTGGATAATCGATACAGAGTGGCCATGGAAACGTTGGACAACTACTACTCTCCCAGGATGTCTCAAAGGTATGAACGCTTCATGTTTCGTCAAAACATGATCAACCCAAACGAGAAAATTGACCAGTTCGTCGTACGGTTGAAGAAACGGGCGGCGCTCTGTGGATTTGGTGATCAAATGGACGACATGATCATGGACCAAATAGTAGTTGCTACGCAGAACGACGACAAACTCCGTGCCAAATATTTGGAAGCCGATACTTCATTGGACGAAATGATGAAAATTTCTCGTACCCACGAAACGGTTAAAACGGAACTGCGCGAGTTTTGTGAAAACTTTGTAGGCAATCGTGACCAGAAGAGGAATACTCCATACTGCTCTAGGTGCTTGGGGCCGCATTTCGCGGTAGATGTGCGATGTCCGGCAAAAACTTCACGTTGCAGCAAGTGTGGTAAGTCGGGCCATTATGCACAGTGCTGTAAGACAACGGATTATCGACCGCTAACTACCAGGAGACACTACAACTATACGAAAGAACGGAATTGGAAGATGGAGAAAAAGGAGAAATTCGCGCGTGAAGTTTATGGCATAACCAAATCTGTCGAAAATCGAGAGCTTTTCCACCTGGAAGGTAAGCGATCTGTAAATTCCAGCGTTGGAGGAGTAACCGTCCGTTTCGTGATTGATATTGGAGCTGATGAGGACGTACTGAGCGTTGAAGATTGGACGAATCTGAAGAAGACTGGATTTAAAGCTTTCGATGTCAAGAGGGGCAGTGAGAAGGTCTTTTGGGCATATGGTGCGGCGATGAAGTCTCTTACCGTTCTTGGTGAAGTAGATGCACGTGTGATGATTGGCAAATCGTTATGCGATACAACGTTCTATGTCATTCAGGATGGCAGGTGCTTGCTGCTTTCCGGATCAGCAGAAGCCCTTGGGCTTGTGAAATTATTGCATGTTGTTAGTTCTGAAACACTTCCGTGCATATAAGGTAAGAGATCTTAGAGAAAAAAAAAGATGAATTAAAGAAAATTTTATATAATTTTACACAGGCTATTGTGCTAACGTCAACAGTAGGCCTGGCCACTTTAATGCTTGTAATGCATCTCTTGATGTACTGCATGCATTAATAATGACAAGACAAATGGCAGAATTAGTCGATTCTTTCATTTTCCAGGATTCTTTCAATGAATGGCTGTGTATGTGTATATAGACTAGACACAGGCTATTGTGCCAACGTAAAAATTGACAAATCTGCTACCCCGGTTCGACAAGCATATCGTCGAATACCGATTCCGTTAGAAGAACTTACTTTGCTCAAATTGAAAGAACTGGAACGTCATGATATTGTAGAACGAGTAACCGAGGCCTCTGAATGGGTGTTACCATAGACTTAATAGCAAGATATAAATGACAGGAACAAATTCAATTCAGTTTGCTGCTATTACCTAGCATCGAAGACGGCTCAACATCGAGCAGCTGCGTGACGTCGAAGTGGCTCAGCGCAGCAGCTAACAGTCAGTGGCCCTACCAACGGAAGAGCAGCTTGGCGCAACCAATACCTTGGCATTACCAAGATTTGGGAAGAGGAAGTATTACCGGGGGTACCGGTGGAATGGATGGAGGGTATCGTGTGTCCCATCTACAAAGAGGGCAACAAGTTGGATGGCGGAAACTATCGCGCGATCACACTTCTGAGCGTTGCCTATAAGATACTCTCTCAACTTTTATTCCACCATCTATCACCGATTGCAAGAGAGTTCGTGGGGCAATATCAGGCTGGATTCATGGGTGAACGCGCTACAACGGATAAGATGTTCGCCATCCGCCAGGTGTTACAGAAATGCCGCGAATACAACGTGCCCACACATCACTTGTTCATCGATCGGCTTATGATACAATCGATTGAGACCAGCTATGGTTGTTTATGGACGAACACGAGGATTCCCGGATAAACTGATACGGTTGATCAAGGCGACGATGGATCGAGTGATGTGCGTAGCTCGAGTATCAGGGACACTCTCGAGTCCCTTCGATTCTCGCAGAGGGTTACGGCAAGATGATGGTCTTTCGTGCTTGTTGTTAAACACTGCTTTAGAGGGTTTAATAAGGAGAGCGGGAATAAACACGAGTGGAACGATTTTCACGAAGTCCGTTCAGCTGCTTGGTTTCGCTGATGATATTGATATTATTGCTCGTAAATTTGAGACGATGGCGGAAACGCACATCCGACTAAAGAGTGAAGCCTGGCGAAGCGGATTAGTCATTAATGTTCCGAAGACAAAGTACATGATGGCAAAGGGCTCCAGGGAGGAATCATCGCGCCCGCCACACCGAATTGATATCGACAGTGATGAAATCGAGGCGGTTGACGAATTCGTGTACCTGGGCTCACTAGTGACCACTGACAACGACACTAGCAGAGATATTCAGAGGCGCATTGTGGCATGCTTACTTTGTACTCCGCAGAACTCTACGATCGAATACAGTTCGTCGTAACATGAAGTTAACTATCTACAAAAAGCTGGTAGGTAGTCCTCTATGGGTACGAAACATGGACTATACGTGCAGAGGACCAACGCGCCCTTGGAGTTTTTGAACAGAAAGTGCAGCGTACCATCTACTGCGGAGTGCAGATGGAAGACGGGAATTGGAGAAGGCGAATTAACCATCAGAACCAACTATCGCCCACACCGAGAAAATCGGGAGGCTACGGTGAGTGGGTCACGTCATCAGGATTGTAGCAACCCGACTAAAATGGTTCTCGAGAGTCATCCGACCAGTACAAGACGACGTGGAGTGCAGCGAGCTAGGTGGATCATCCGAGTGGAAGACGATCTGCGGACCCTACGCAGAGTGCGGAACTGAAGACAAACAGCCATGGACCGAGTGGAATTGAGACGGCTACTATGTACAGCAGAGGCCACCCCGGCCGTAGCCTGATCGGTAAGGTAAGTAAGGATGGAAGGCATCGTATGTCCCATCTACAAAAAGGGCGACAAGTTGGATAGCGGGAACTATTGCGCGATCACACTACTGAGCGCTGACTTCAAGATACTCTCTCAAATTTTATGCCGCCGTCTATCACCGATTGCAAGAGAGTTCGTGGGGCAATATCAAGCTGGATTCATGGGTGAACGCGCTACAACGGACCAGATGTTCACCATCCGCGAGGTGTTGCAGAAATGTCGCGAATACAACGTGCCCACACATCGGCGTATGATACAATCGATTGAGACCAGCTATGGTTGTTTATGCACGAACACGAGGATTCTCGGATAAACTGATACGATTGATCAAGGCGACGATGGATCGAGTGATGTGCGTAGTTCAAGTATCAGGGAAACTCTCGAGTTCCTTTGAATCTTGCAGAGGGTTACGGCAAGATGATGGTCTTTCGTGCTTCCCGTTTAACATTGCTTTAGTGGTTGTAATAAGGGGAGCGGGGATAAACACGATTGGAACGATTTTCACGAAGTCCGTTCAGCTGCTTGGTTTCGCTGATGGTATTGATATTTGCGAGCTATAATTTGAGATGATGGCGGAAACGTACGACTAAAGAATGAAACCAGGCGAAGCGGATTAGTCATTAATGTTCCAAAGACAAAGTCCATGATTGCAAAGGGCTCTAAGGAGGAATTACTGCGGCCCCGAATTTCTATTGACGGTGATGAAATTGAGGCGGTTGAAGAGTTCATGTACTTGGGCTCACTGGTGACCGTCGACAACGACACCAGCAGAGGCGCATTGTGGCAGGAAATCATGCTTACTTTGGACTCCGCAGAACTCTACGATCGAACAAAGTTCGTCGTAACACGAAGCTACGCTAATTAGACCGGTAGTCCTCTGTGGGCACGAATCATGGACTCTACGTGCAGTGGACCAACGCACCCTTGGAGTTTTCAAGCGGAAGTTGTTGCGTACCATCTACGGCGGAGTGCAGATGGAATACGGACACTCAGGCCTTAGTCTGACCGGTAAGATAAGTAAGAGTTTAAGTGAAGTTTCTAGTTGCTAATCATTACCTCGTCCTCCGTGTCAATACTGCAGTCATTTTACCTAGGCCGTCCTTTCACCCGAGACGATGTTCTGCTAGGTCGTCATGATGGTTTTCCCATTCCTCCTACTAATGCTTATAACTGCTTATTATGACAATACTTACTGCTGCTTACCATAACTCAAACGGATAAACAATAAGGCTTCGTTTTGGGAATGTGATATCTTTAAAAACAAATGCTTGTGCACATGAAAAATAGTGGTTTATTACTGCTGAGCAATTTCGGATGAGAGCAACAAATATGCTACCTTTGTTCAACTAGGTTCTCTGAGGCCAATGAATGGGAATGGTGAGGCCACCTCACATCACTTACCTGTCTTTCGGATAATCACCATCAGGAAAAGATGATCAGAAATCCATTTCGTGTTGATCCTTAGCTGAGATACCAATATCATGAAATGGGATGGAATAAAACCCTGCTTGCCGGATGGTACCTTTCGTCAACAAAATCAAAGAAAATGCTTTAAAACAACTATTTTTATTATGTTAAAATCTGTTTATTGTTTATTCTCTATTGTAAATTTCAAAAATAGTTTTTATTGGTTGTATTTTTTGCGATTTCTATGTATACGGATGTGTGTTCAGTTGATTTTTCATACTAGAGTTTTAGATTTGACTCTGTTATTTCCCTCTTCTTTCCCAAGTGATGCTGGTTTTGATTGCAATCGGTTCGTTCAATGTTTTTTTCATCATCTAAATATCGTCAGATTGAAGTGTGTCATTTGTATTTATATATCTGTTTTGCTCTATTGAGGACATTATATGCGTGTGGGAATCGTTTAGATTACAGTTTTTTTATTCTGTTTCATTTCCGGAGGGAAGGAGAATTACAAAAAAACATATTTTAAACGATCAAATGTTCCTGGCTGTGTGATAATGCAATTCATTTAGGTTCTTCAACTTGAATTATTATAAATTCGGCTTTATCGATTTGGTATGACAAATCCCTTTTCACATTCGGCTAAGCTTCACTACCTCTCCTCTGCGTGGTTCGGTTCGTCGTTTGGTTTGATAGAGACGAACAAAGCACAATCACACTTTTTTTTTCTCTATATTATGGACATAATATTTATTGTATATAGGAGTGTCTTTATCTCTTTGCGGGCCTTCCTATCGCTTGAATTCTCTTCCACTGACTGTGTTTGCTTCGCGAAATGTAAGGTACGTCTTATCGATAAAAAATATCACATAAATTTTTCTTCAGTACACCAAAACGTGTAGTTTTTTTTTCATATAACGGGTTCCATTCATTCCAATCAATATTCTGACTGCTTACTTGTATTGTTGCAAGCAGACCACTAAGTTTTTTTTATTTGTGAGAACAAAAAGGAAATTATGAAGTAAGCTTTGTTTGTAGTTTGAAAATTGGGACAAACTACTGGAAAATAAAACTATTGCGTTTGGCTGATTTGCAGATTCAAGCTTTCCCTTCATTTGTTCTGTATGCCTTATGGAAGGAAATCTGATGCTTTTTACATGGATTTATTATTTATATTCAAAGTGCTTGAAGAGTTCTAATTTTGTCGTTTAATACTATGATTTGAATAGGCAATATGAAAAAAGAGGAAAGATTGGATATAATTGTTTCTGTGTTGATAAAAATACTAGTTTATTTTGAATTTCGTGGCTTCTCAGTATCTGCTTGTTTTGATGTCTGATATTATCCTCTAACAAGAGCAAATATTTGTGAAGGAAAGAAGAAAAATCCTACGCTCCTTGGCTTACTAAGTTTATTTGATAAAGTCTCTAATTTATTTTACAAGTGGCTCATAGAATAACTCTTTTTAATTCATATAAAATTTCTACAGTCCGAGAGAGGTTTTCTTCATTTTGATCGATTTTTTTTTGATTCTATTCTTTCAACGCTTTTTAGATTCATGCTTTAGTTAGGAGCTGTCGTTTTTGTGAACTTTTTTCTGTACAGAGTAACAAAAACTTTGAAAATATCAATCTCAAACTGAGTTGGCTACTTGATTCGTCGTCGTATCAAAACATGGGAAATGTCTTGTGCTTTTTACAATAATGGTTCAACTCGAATTGATCGACTGCGGGGATTCGACGCTACCTTGCTTTTGGCTCGAATCGCTCGGATATCTAAATAGATTTTTCTCGCAATTTGTAAGCGTATTTTGATCGTCCGCCGGTGCTGGTGGCTTTCAGGCTAAATTAGGGGCGTGACGATTGGCGCTGGCCGTGGCGGTCCTCGAGGAGGGCCACAGCCGAACACGGCGCGTTTCGGTTCTAGAATTTTCACAGAGCTTTGATGATACCAGTTCATGGTGCGGTGCCAGAGATGCCTAGATCTCTGTCCACAAATATACACGTGGATAATAGAAAGAGAGTGAGTGCCGGGACGAGTGCGTAGAGCGATGATGGTGGGAACGCGTGTCCGCCCGATCGATTCAATCAAGTAAGTTGCCGAGCTCCTGCCAAGATGTTTTCTTGTGTGCCGTAGAGATTCTGCGAGGCGCAATTCGATGTAAAATTTCCTAGATAAGCTCGCTTCAATTTAACTGTTCTGACCTAAGCGTTATTCATTAATAGAAACATTTTTCCTAGAATTTGTGAACAAAACGAGAGAGAACAATACTCAATAGATTTCAAGCACGCATTTGATTTTTTTTAATCGATAATGTCATGTCATTTCAAGAACCAGCATGCAAGTCATTGCCCTAAGTGAGGGGTTTTGAGGCGTAAACCATCTACCATTATCGAAGTTCCATATAGTAGACTCCTCCTCTTGTCGAAATAATGCCAAATTCCTCTCTTGACAGCTTTTCTGTGTGCCAGCCTGCCCATTCTGTAATTCCATGGGGGGATCGTAGCAGGCAGAGCGCGAGAGCGGCTGCCTTTCTCAAACCGTCTGCCACGCGTTTCTTCTTTTTCACGTTTATTTGCATTGGGCCGATCGAATTGTGAAACAGCTGGCGGTGCTTAAGTGATTGTAAAGTGATCTTCGGTGTTCATCTAATGTTGTTAACGCGTAGCTTTATTGTAGAGTTTGTTTTGGGTTGAACAACGGATTACTGCACGAATATATACTGGCCTGCTTACTCTCACACGAAATTTGACGTTTGAGCGGTGTCGGCACCGCTCAAACGTCAAATTTTCTGTGAGGGTAAGCAGGCCAGCATATTTTCGTGCAGTGGACCATGGTGGGTCAACAACCAGTGGAAGCAGCGCTGAACATTACTCGGGTCCTCAAATGTATGTATGGTGTAGGAACACAGACTGTCAACTGTATTACTGCATGGCCGAAACGTGTCGGAGAGGTACATGCCGCTTGATACAAGATCCGCCTGATAGAGTACGGAGACAACTCTTCAGTGTAAAAACCTGGACGAAATCGCCTGCACAGAGGAGCTCGCAGCCGTACTTAAACAGCAGTGCGATGTAGATGTACCAAGTGCATCGATCCACATGCGGAAAGGTCCGCCTGGTACGCAGATTGCCACGTTCAAGCTCCCCGTAGGAAGGCGAACAAGGCGATAACAGTCAGCAGCGTCAAGTTAGCTTAGTCAGTGTGCCTGCTCAGCATACACGAGCTGCCGCTGGCGTGCTTCAAGTGCTTCGAGCAAGGACATAAGTCCTGGGCATGCAAAGGCCCGGACCGGAGCAAACTCTGCAGAAGGTGCGGAGTAGAAGGCCACTTCGCCAGGGAGTGCAACTCGGCACCAAAATGCCTGATTTGCACGGCGAACAAGGGCCACATGACGGGCGGGCCTAAATGCCCAGGCACGCGAGGAGGTCGAAGTGTCAAGCGATAATGCAGGTTACACAGTTAAACCTGAATCACTTTGAAGCTGCGCAGCAGCTGATGTGGCAATCAGTCTCGGAGTCTAGTACAGACATCGCCCTGCTAGCTGACCCCTACTGCATCCCACCCGACAACGGGAATTGGGTAGCGGATAAGGCTAAGCTAGCGGCGATCTGTACAACCGGTCGTTTCCCGATCCAGGAAATAATTTCTAGGTCGCACGAGGGTTTCGCAATAGCGAAGATAAATGGGGTGTATTACTGTAGTTGTTATGCCCCATCCAGGTGGCCGATAGACCAGTTCTCAGCAATGCTGGATGCGTTAAGAAACGCGCTAGTAGGGTTGAGTCCATTGGTCATCGGCGGAGACTTCAACGCCTGGGCGATTGAGTGGGGTAGCCGATCGACTAACGTGAGAGGCTGGACACTACTCGAAGCCATGGCAAGGCTGAATGTGGAGGTCGCGAACGTAGGTGAAAAAATGACCTACAGTAGGAACGGTCGAGAGTCCATCATTGACGTGACCTTCTGGAGCCCGGGTTTAAACCCTAGCTCAGACTGGAGGGTCGATGATGGGTACACGCACAGTGACCACCTAGCGGTACGATATAGGGTGGAACATGGTGGATGGAGGACGCAGCCGAAGGTCATAGACAACCATCGAGGATGGCTGACTTCGCGCTTCGATAAGGCGTCATTCGTCGAAAGGTTGCGTATGGAGCCTAACATCGACGATCTGTCCAGTGATTATCTAGTCGGATCTTTAAGCCGTGCATGCGATGCCGCGATGCCTAGGCGTGCGCTACCCAGGAATGGACGAAAACCGGTATACTGGTGGTGTCCTGAAATCGCAGAGCTCAGAGTGTCCTGCCTAAGAGCGAGGAGGAGGAAGCAAAGAGCTCGTACCGATGAGGGTAGAGCGGAAAGAGGTGAGGCCTATAGGAAGGCTAAACTAGCACTGAGCCAAGAGATTAAGGCACGAAAACGAGCGTGTTTCGAAAATCTCTGGCAGGCAGCCAACACGACACCCTGGGGCGATGCCTACAGGGTACTCATGGCTAAAACGAAAGGAGCGTCTGCGCCCCCGGAACGTTCACCCGTGATGCTACAGAGGATCGTGGAAACGCTGTTTCCACGCCACGATACAATACCATGGGCTGCCATCCCCCCTGGCCGAATAGACCAGGGGGAGGTAGCCCCAGTGACAAACGATGAGCTCATCGTAATTGCGAAGTCGCTCAAGTTGAACAAGGCTCCGGGTCCGGACGGTATCCCAACGGTAGCCATCAAGTCGGCCATCGAGGCATGCCCTGATATGTTCAGAATGGCTATGAAGATGTGCCTGGACAGAGGCGAATTTCCGGAGAGGTGGAAAAGGCAAAGATTGGGTCTGTTGCCCAAGCACGGGAAGCCACCCGGCGAACCGTCGGCATACAGACCTATCTGCCTACTAGACACCTCCGGGAAACTGTTGGAACGAAACATCCTGTCGAGGCTACTGGTCTACACCGAGAAAACAGATGACTCTGGGCTCTCGGATAACCAGTTTGGCTTCCGTAAGGGTCAATCGACGGTGGACGGTGGACGAAAACGGCCGAGATAGCGTTCCAGAATAACCGTAGAGGAATTCGTTATTGCGCGGTAGTCACGTTGGATGTGAAGAATGCGTTCAATAGCGTCATTTGGGCGGCCATTGAATGCGCCATTCAACACCTAGGAGTCCCGGATAGTTTACGCCGGATACTGGAGAGCTATTTCCAGAATAGAGTGCTACTCTATGACACGGACGAGGGTGAAAGGAGGTACAACATCACCGCGGGAGTACCACAAGGGTCAATCCTGGGCCGGGTACTATGGAACGCGGCGTACGATGGCGTATTGAGGCTCACACTTCCACCGGGCGTAAAGCTGGTCGGCTTCGCTGATGAAATGACCCTCACGGTATGCGGCGAGTCGATAGAGAAAGTGGATGACAGCGGCGCATGCAATTGGCATAATAGAGGACTGGATGAGGTCACGTCAGCTGGCACTCGCACACCAAAAGACGGAAGTGGTGGTGGTGAACAACCGTCAGTCGGAATAACATGCGGTGGTCACCACAGGCGGGTGTGAGATCAACTCCAAGCGCTCATTGAAGCAACTCGGAGTCATGATCGATGATAAGCTGAACTTTGGTAGTCACGTGGAATATGCTTGCAAGAGGGCGAGCATGGCGATTGCGGCATTATCGAAGATAATGTCAAATAGCTCGGCAATTGTCTCGAGTAAGCGTAGACTTCTCGCGACAGTAGCGGTCTCCATACTACGGTATGGTGCCGCTGCATGGTCGAGCGCGCTAGAGGTCAAGTGAAACGTAGAGAGGCTCGAAAGTACACACAGGTTGATGCCCTTAAGGTCATCAGCGCATACCGTACGGTGTCAAAGGACGCGGTATGCGTGCTGGCGGGTATGATGCCCATAGCACTTGTGGTGTCAGAGGACGAGTAGTGCTTCGCGAGACGAGGCACAAGAGGCGCGAGACGGATTGCCAGAACATCGTCGATGTTGAAATGGCAGAGGGACTGGTCAAACTCCAGCAAGGGCAGATGGACACACAGGCTCATACCGAGCGTGTCCAAGTGGATGAGCAGGCCCCATGGCGAGGTGAATTTTCACTTGACACAGTTTCTGTCAGGCCATGGGTGCTTTAGGTGGTATCTGCACAGATTCGGACATGCTGATTCTCCTTCATGTCCGGAGTGTGCAGATTGCGACGAGACCGCGGAGCATGTGCTCTTTGAATGCCCACGCTTCGTGGAGCAAAGGTCGAGTATGCAGGAGGTATGCGGTAGAGACATCACTCCCGACAACATTGTTGAAAGGATGTGTACGGGGTATGACAAGTGGGATGCCGTTTCTTCCTCGGTATCTCGAATCGTCCTTGAACTACAGAGAAAATGGCGAGCCGAACAACAGCTAGTTGAGTTGGCTCCCCCTCCCCATCCAGGAGCTTAAGCCCAACGGGTAGTCTATATACTAGCCAGGGCCCGAGCCTCCGGGGAAGAGCGAACAACTTAAGGCGGTAGCAGGTGGAACGCTTACCATTAGAGTGTACTCATTGTACGAAGTCATCCCCCCTTCTCGAAGTCATCCCTAACGGGCGTACCGCGAAGGAAAAGAAGAAGAGAGAAAGAGGTTTTAGTGTCGACCCCACATCACCTGAGGACCCACCTCTCGGGTATCTGTAGAAGCAGATTTCCTCTTTCTATAAAAAAAGAGTACGGTGGACCGTCGAAGAAGATGGGAACGGCCGGCGCTACTGAATTGGATCCTAAATCGGTTACAAATCGCGCAAGGGGCTGGGAAACTAATTCCAGAACAGTTATCACTAAGTAGACGAAGAACAGAATGGATCAAAGGAGAGTGAACCCATCAATCACGGTAGGGAAAAGAAAGCCATTGAGAAAAAGATGCTAATAAGCCAGCTCGCGATAGGAGCAACGCACTGGCCTTCACGGAGGCCCTGGACGTGGAAGAGAAAACCGTCTAGAGCACCACGGTAGGACTAAAAAGCTCCTCACCTACGGCTTCTTTAGCTAGTACCTTGTAGAATGTGACAAGGTACTACCTAAAGAAGCCGTAGGTGAGGAGCTTGCAACCGGCCTCAAGTAGCAGTGTACAATTGTGCATCAATCCACCTGCTAAAAATCCCAACAGGCACACAGATCATCACAGTTGAGCTCCCAGTAGGAGGATAGTCAGCGTACCCGCTCAGCATTTATGAGCCGCCAGAGACGAGCTTCAAGTGCTTCGAGCTAGGACACAAGTCGTGGGCTTAAACAGTTGCTGTGGCAGTCAGCCTCGGAGTTCAGTACACCGATCGGGACAACAACAGGAACTGGATAGCGGATAAGGCTAAGCTAACGGTGATCTGTACAACTGCTCGGTTTCCAGTTCACGATATAATTGTCACTTTGAACAAGGGTTCCGCAGCGAGGACAAAGAGGTGTGTAATCGCAGTTGATATGACCCCCCTCTCCCCTCGATGCCCAATAAACCAGTTCTCGCCCATGCTCGATTCACTATCCAGCGCACTTGTGGGATTGACTACCGTGGTCATCGGTGGAGACTTCAACACTTGGGTGGTCGAATCGGTAACGAAGAGTATGCCAGATGCTATCGCTTACGACAAGCAAACGCAGAAGCGCACGAGGTAGTTGTTAGGAGAGGAGCTACCTGGCGGCGCTGGTTGTTAACGTGAAGAAAATACAGTTCCGATTCGTTGGTTGGTGACTCGTTAGCAGGGATGTCTCGACGGTTGGATATTCGCTGGTTGCGGCAAAACTAAAAAGCACTGCCAATGTCAAAATAGATGTCAAAATGAGTTTGACGTCTGAACCCCGTCAAATCGGCATCACTGCTCCTATATACAGAACGTTTGGGCATGTATGTGAGTGTTTCATGACGTATTTTTCGTCACTTGGGTGTGTCTAGAGCATTTTGATCAGTTGTTCGTTGCTCCAACGAACGAACACGATTCGCTAATTGGAGCACAGTCGTGGCCAACCAGCGAATCCAGGCTGTAATACAAGCTAGACATCTTGAAGAGCTGGAAAAGATAAACTTAAAAAGGCCTTTGGTCCTATTCGACCTTTTGTCCTTCGACCATTTGTCCTTCGACCTTCTGTCCTAAAGCCGGGGAGGACCATCCATGGACCCTAGTGGGTAGGCGGAAGAAGAAGTAGAAGAGCCGGTGCCAAGAGTGAAAAGGGTGACTCTCTGGCTTGCTCCCTCCGTCATCAAGACGAACTAAATACTCAGAAGTCTTGAAGTCGATGAGGAGCGACACCAAGCATTGCGCTAAACTCACGGTTCTTGTAACAAACGTAAGCAGTGCTCGACGTACTCGTACTGACGAAATAATCCTCGTGCTCAAGCGAGGCAAAACGCGCAAGAGTCTGCCTATAAATGTGTGGCGAAAGAGGTCTGTGGTGAGGGTGTCGAATTCAAAGGTCTCAGGTATCAGTAGGTCGGCACAGAGGCACGTTCTTAACCCTAAAAGGGATACCTGGGGTCCATTGGACTCCAGGTGCCTTTCAGAGCTCGTCTTTGATGGAATACGCTCAGCGAAGTGACGAAACTGAGGCCATGAAGGTATCCCTTTTAGGGTTAAGTTAAGACTCTCGCTTCTTCGACTCTAAAGGTCAAAAATCTGGAAGAGATCAAGGACGGGGAAGAGCTCGTCGCGGTACTTTGGCAACAGTGCGAGGTGCAGGTAGTCAATGCAATCGTTCATGTATGGAAAGCTCGGTAAGGACACTCGGAGTTGATTAACCCCCCCCCCCACCCCGTCTTCTGCAAATCAGCTGCCGGCTAAAATAGAACCACGGATGATCTGTTCCGATGGTAAGAGTCTTACAAGCGGGGTAACCTCAATTCAAGGTGTCAAACGACCCGGGGGAGATATTGGACGGAGCGTGGACAGCGTCCACGAAGTCCAACATAAGCAAGGACCTTTAAATGGTCCTATTGTGACTTCGTAAGTCGATGAACGATGCCAAGCAAGATCACGAGATACTCGTGAAGTCTGCAGCAGCGCCCGAACCGGTGACAGTAAAGGTTACGATGTCCACCCAGACGGAGGCCTTTGCTCTCACAGGAAGTCCAAAAGGTGTGGCGGATGCAACTGCTTTTGATAAGCACTCGCAGAAGCGGGCGAGGCAGCCGTCAGGTGAGAAGCTGTTTGGCGGTGCCCGTAAGGCTAGGCGGATACTAACCCCTTAGGTCGGCAGTAATGCCGGCAAGTCGGACCCCAGCCAGGCATCTCGGAAAGCTGGGAAGGGTGGGCCTGAAAAGGCTGGCACGTCCCGTATGGAAGGGAACAGGGGGTTCCCAAATAACTCACTTGTCACGGAAGAGTCACGGCGGCGCAGGTTTTTGTAGCGCTGAAGTCACTGTGACTTACTTCTAGCAAGTAGGTATTTATTTGTTAGAATGAGGCACAGTGACTTCTGCTCAACAAAAACCTGCGCCACCGTGACTCTTCTGTGACAAGTATGTTACTTGGGTTGCAACCGTTGTGAGGCCATCAGCAACCACAGAGTAGGGTGAACCAAGGGGAGGACCCCCCTCGAACGTTAGTAGTGCGGATGAGGAAGAAGTCAAAGCCGCAGGTAGAAGTAGCTAGGGACGCCAAACCAAGGCGTAAAAAAATAGGTGCCGAGCGTCTTGAAGGCGATTCAAAGCGATGCCAAGCTTGTGGACCTGGGAGCCGACGTGTGCAGTATTAGACGTACTCGTACGGGTGAGATGATCCTCGGGCTCAAGCGCGACAAGGAGCGCGAAGGCGTCGCCTAAAAAAGTCTGGCAGAAGAGGTCCTTGGCGAAGGGATGGTTACAATGCCAGGAGCAGGTGGCCACTGCTGCCGTTAGGCTACGGAAGGGCTAGGTAGGGACACAGGTGGCCTTGGTACAGCTACTTTTGGTGGACGTAAACAAGTTGGTTGGATGGCCTCATATGCCCAATCTACAAGAAAGGGCACAGACTGGAGTGTGCCAATTACAGAGGGATTACCCTTTTAAATTCGGCGTATAAGATACTGTCGCATGTCCTGTTCAACAGACTGCGACCTCTTGAGGAGTCCTTCGTCGGCGAATACCAGGCTGGTTTTCGTGAGGGCCGATCAACGACGGATCAAATGTTTACCCTGCGGATGATCCTAGATAAATTTCGGGAATATAACTTGCAGACTCACCATCTGTTCATTGATGTTAAAGCAGCGTACGATTCAGTGAAAAGAAATGAGCTTTGGCAGATAATGTCAGAACATGGTTTTCCGGCGAAACTAATTAGGCTGATACGCGCAACGCTGGATGGATCAAAATCAAGTATTCGGATCGCGGACGAAGTGTCTACGTCGTTTGTGACCTTGGATGGATTGAAGCAGGGGGATGCTCTTTCAAATTTATTGTTCAACATTGCACTCGAAGGAGCGATTAGGAGGTCAGGCGTGCAGAGGAATGGCTCTATCATCACACGGTCGCACATGCTCCTCGGTTTTGCGGACGATATTGATCTCATCGGCATCGATCGTAGGGCAGTGGAGGAAGCTTATGCTCCTCTGAAGAGAGAGACAGCGAGGATAGGCTTGACGATTAACTCTACCAAGACGAAGTACATGATAGCGGGTAGAGACAGAAGCAGGCCTAGTGGTGTTAGTGCTGAGGTAGTGATTGATGGGGAAGTGTTTGAAGTTGTTGAAGAATTTGTTTATCTTGGAACACTTGTGACATGTGACAATGACGTTTCCCGTGAAGTGAAAAGGCGTATTGCAGCTGCGAATAGGGCCTTTTACGGATTGCGTAGCCAGCTTAGGTCCCGTAACTTGCAAACGCAAACAAAATTCGCTCTGTATAAGACTCTGATTCTTCCGGTTGCCCTCTACGGTCACGAAGCGTGGACGTTAAAGGAGGTAGACCGAAAAGCTTTTGGAGTTTTTGAGCGCAAAGTGCTGCGGACAATTCTCGGTGGGAAACAAGAAAATGGAGTGTGGCGCAGACGCATGAATCACGAGTTGTACCAAGTGTACGAAGATGCGAATATTGTGAAACGTATAAAATACGGCAGACTTCAGTGGGCTGGACACGTAGTGCGAATGTCGGAAGAAAGAATAGCGAAAACAATATTCAGCAGAGAACACGGTAGAGGTAGGCGACTTCGTGGGCGGCCGCGAACTCGCTGGCTGCACGCGGTTGAAGAAGATCTACGATCCCTACACGTTCGGGGAAACTGGAGGAACATCGCTCAAGACCGACGAAGATGGTGCTCTACTATACGCTCGGCATTGGAGTAAAGTTACTTTGTAGCCAACAAGGTATCAAGGTAGGTAAACAAGTGGGGAAAAATAGGTAGGTTGGCCAGTATGCCAATGCCAACTGACCTTGCACGAGCCACCGGAGGTTTGCTTCAGGTGTCTGGAACAAGGACACAAGTCATGGGACTTTAAAGACCTTGACAGGAGCAAACTGTGTAGGCGATGCGGCGGCGAAGGCCATAAGGCACAAGGCTGTACGAGTCCACCCACATGTTTGATTTGTTCCGGAAAATCCGTGAGCAGCAAGTACCCATCTGGAGCTGCAATGTGTCCGGCCTTCAGAAAAGCCGTAGCAGATAATACAGCTGAACCTGAACCCAAGACCTGAACCACTGCGCCGCAGCTCAGCAACTGCTTTGTCAGGGAGTATGAGAGTAGGGGACAGATATCGCCATCATGTCGGACCCATACCGAGTACCCGCCGGCAATCGGGTCGCGAAAAAAGAGGCGGCGATATGGACGACGGATAAATACCCCGTCCAGGATTTGGTGTCTACTAACTACGAGGGCTTCGTGGTCACCAAAGTAAACGGGGTCTCCTTCTGTAGCTGTTATGCGCCTCCGCGGTGATCAATCGAGCAGTTTACGCAGATGCTGGACTGTATGACGACCGTGCTGACAGGGCGAAGTGCGGTGGCTAGAGGGTGATTTTAATGCTAGGGCCGTAGAATGGGGAAGCCGTTTCATGAATCAGTGGGGTCAGATCCTGCTAGAGACATTGGCCATGCTAGATGTCGATCTGGCTAATGCCGTTACCAAGGGTACCTTTAGTCGAAACGGTATGGCGTCGATTGTCTACATGACTTTTTGTAGTCCTGGCCAAACAAGTAGTTCGAACTGGAGAATAGACGATGGCTACACACACAGCTATAACCTGGCGGTTCGCTACAGTATCGACTACAACAACAGCAGGTAGCGGGTAGAAGAAGAGGGGGCTAGGCCAAGGCCAAGCCCTCGCAGGTGGAAGACATCATCCTTCGACGAAGGGGTTTTTAGGGAGGCGCTCCGCCATGAACGAAACCTACTTGATTTAGACGGCAACGAACTGGTAGCGGTGCTTTCGCGTGCGTGCAATACGGCCATGCCTAGTCAAGTTCTAGGGTAGACTGGGAGGCCATCGGCATACTGGTGGACTCAAGCGATTACGGTCCTGCGCCACGCCTGCCTACGGGCTAGGCGACGGATGCAGCGAGCACGATCAGAGGAAGAGCGAAACGAAAGACGGGTGGTGATCGCCGCTACAAAAGCCGCGCTGAAGACCTAGATAAGGACAAACAAAAATGCCTGCTTCGAGGGTCTCTGTCAGAGTGCCAATGCGAAGCCGTGGGGTGATGTCTACAGGATCGTGGTAGCCAAGGCGAGAATGGTTCCTACAGAGCAATCTTCAGAGATGTTGGAGGGGATCATCGAGGGGCTTTTGCTAAGGGCTGAAAGTCTCTAAAATAAATCGAGGGGATTTTTCCGCGTCATGATCTTAGTTCTTGGCCTCCTTTCGTAGGACAGCCGGGGACTGGGGCTGGCGATAAGGAGAGGGTCGCCGATATGGAGCTTGCGGGAATAGCAAAGTCCGTTAGAGTAGATAAGGCCCCAGGTCCGGACGGAGTTCCGAACCTGGCCTTAAAAGTAGCTATTGCAGAGACTCCCGAGATGTTCAGGTCTGCTATGCAGAAATGCCAGGACGAGGGAGTTATCCCAGAAGTATTGAAGAGGCATAGCCTGGTTCTATTGCCAAGGGCGGGGAAACCATCCGGAGACCCGTCGGCGTATAGACCAATTTGCTTGATTGACACGGCGGAGAAGGTACTCGAAAGATCATCCTCAATAGAGTGTTGAGGCACATCGAGGGTGTAAACGGTCGCTCGGGTAGCCAGTGCGGCTTCTGGAAGGGGCCGTAGACCGTAGACGCTATCCTGTCGGTTACAAAGTCCACCTAGGAAGCTCTCCAGCGTTAGAGGAGGGAGATTTACTACTATGCAGTGACCTTGGATGTAAGAAACGCGTTCAATAAGGGGTGCTATGTATAAGATTCTCGAAAGTTTCTTCCAGAGTCGAGTACTAGTTAACGATACAGAGGTGGATCGGAAGTGTTTTCACATAACCTCAGGAGATTCGCAAGGTTTCATCTGCGGTCCGGTGTTATGGAATGTCATGTAAGACAAGGTGTTGATGTGAAAGTTCCTGCCATAGTCGGCTTTGATGTGTGGATGAATGGACAGCGGTACTGGTGTTCCAAATTATCGTGCGAAGAAATCTACTGAGTATGTCCCAAATAACCCAAGAACACAAAAAAACGGAAAATAAAACAACCAAAAAGGTAAAGTCTCAAGGACGCTTGCGTGGCTTTATTTGTGTCTTTCCAACCTACAGCTAGTAATAATAATAAAAAAAAAAATACTAAAGGTGAGTAAAAATATTTTGATTTTCCATGTGTTGCGGTATTGTGCCTAGCAAAAATATGTACAACCTACTAAACTTAGGTGACTATCCTCTGAAATTGCGATGCATGTGAACTTATCTGCTAAAAAGGTAAAAAAGGTATCTTTTCTGTTAAAGCCTACGAGTAATAAAAAAAAAACCTTATAGCTACGCACCCGTTCTTGTTTTTTTATGTTTGTTTGATTCCTTACTAGTTTTGCTTAAGAAGTTTTCCTTTCCTACATCATTTCTTGCGCTTCCGCCGCGGTCTGCTTGTTTTCAGTTACTCAATCTTCCACAGAAACAACCGCGCGCGCTATGCGACAAGAAATGATTTGTGCTATAAATGTGCTAAAACAAAACTCTCTGAGATAAAAAGGTAAAACTATGTGTGCGGCTACCGCCGCGGTGTAATCAGGAGGTGAGAACAACTTAATCGCAATAATATAAACCTGACAAAACTTACGTTCTAGTTCGCGCAGTATAGTTGTGTTGCTTCTCTTGAGTGATTGTTTGTTTTTTGTTTATGTGTGTGTGCGAGTTCCTAGGTTTCACTTCGCACTAGAACCGCGCAACTTTATTGTTCAAGTTTCGTTTGTGTTTGTGTGTGCACGTTTGTTTCTCTATCAGCTTCTTGTTCTTCACTGGGGTTAGGGTTATTAAAATATAACAAACAAAAAAAAATAAACTTAGATTTATAGGTAACACGTTTTTTCAGGAATTTTCTCGTGGGTAGTGGCTACCGAAAGGGGGTGGAGGATTTGCTATAAAGTTAATGTGTAGTTTTAATAACTGGAGATCATTGGTGTCTTGCATCTGCGCTATTAGTTTGTTAAATTTTGACAAAAGTAAAGTAATCCTGCTTCGACTACAATTTCCCTTGAGTAGACGCGAGTGTTGGTCGTACCTTTTATTGTGCGCTGATTCATATTTTTTTTAGACAGGAGTATATGCACACATTGGGTATGAGTTTTCTTTTTTTTTAACTGTTATACACTTATGCATATGGCACTTGTGGAAGAGACTTTTTCACAGCTTCAGTGTGACTCTATTCGATTATGCCGTTTGTCGGGTTCGGACTAGTTCTACTTTCAACCAAAAATGGTAGCCAATCATCAAGCAAGAGTTAGAGGGAGGGTTTCTGTCATCAAAAAAGTTCTGGGCTCTTCGAATGAACTTTGGAGGACTTTTGGGCTTCCTTCATTTATATGTACTTGTCGACCTTTTGTCTTAGATTCCAAATAAAGTTTAGAGGGTTCGGCTTTCGGAACAAAGACTCTGTTCGTCACATTGGATACTCCTAAAAAGTATTGCTGGTAAATTTTGAATAGATTCGAAAACCCAGGAAAGTGATATGTCACACGAATTCAGGCTTTTTTGCTTCCCATTTTAATACTTACGTGTGAATTCTCAACATCTTGGTGACTTTTTGTTGGTGTGATATTATGGTTACTTTCGGGATCGTAAGGCGATGAAAAACACCTTGAGTAAATAATACAGCTTCCGCTCGATGATTGGGCTTTGACGTCTACCATAACTGGACTGTTCCCGGGGCCAGAGGCTATTGTTATATTGTGTTATGATTATCGATTTGCTAAATGTGAGGTTATGTTTCGTTTATTTTTGACCGTCAACTGATTTTCAACTGGACTGTGGTGGATCAGTAATCGAGCGCCCAGTTAATAAGCAGTCCAGCTAAACAGCAGGCAGTTATCAAGCAGATACTGTATAAGGTTAGAATGCCATGTCGTGTAAATTTACAGAAGTTAACTTCTGTGGAGCCAACGTGGTGTGATGGCTAAAGTGCATGTCTTTTACGCTGAATACATGGGATCGAATTTCACTGTCGGCAAACTCACAAAAATGCAAGTTCTTCCTTCGGAAGGGAACTAAAACGTGTGTTCCATGACAGACTAGCCTAGGGCTAAAAATTTCATTAATACAGATAGGAACAATATAAACTTCTTCAAATTCTCACGATCCAGTTGAGCGCATAATATGTCACAGAAATTTACACTGTTTACACCTACATAAAATATGTTTGATGATTTGAAAATCCGGCCAATCTAGTACAGTTGTTGGAACCGCAGAACTGTAGCTGAATAAAGGTAATGATCCACTAAGTAGTATTGACATTGACGTGATACTTTGTGTTTAGAAACTAGGTATGAAAAAGTCGTGAAAGTGTATGAAAATACTAACGCTTCTCGTAAATAAGAAGTATCGAGAATATTAGTAATTTTCCATTAAACTACCCAGTATTAGAGATTGGTGTTACCCTTGAGCTAAACTTTTAGAATATAATGTTGTCAGGACTTTTCCTCATGAGTCATGACATTCCGGGTCATTTCTCATCACTGATCGGAATTCCATCAAAGTTTAGATCTCTTAGTTGTGGGGTGTAAACAAAGGATTGTGACATGCCCTTTGCTTGTCCTTCCCCTAAAAAAGCATCATTAACAGCAAGCAGCATGGTGAGGTTGTCAGTGTGATGATGCCTCATTGAGGAGTGGAGCTTTGGCGGAGTAAGTCGCCTGCATCATGAGGTTTCGTATTATGCCAAGTGATTCTACCGTAATTTGCTAGGATGGCTGGATACGGATTGTTCCAGTAAATGACGTAACATTCATATAAGTCTGGGGTCTTCCACTTAGAACATAAATTAACGTAAATATTTGCACCGGAATATCTAGATATCCTTTCGCAATTGAAATTTGGATTCGTCAGCTTGTATTTCTGTTTTGTGGATGTTTCTTATAAAAAATCTGCTCAAATTTTTCGGAAACAGTTCAGATTTCAAAACATTTTTTAGAAATATATCATAAAATAACAAATAGATTCTGGGATTATTAAAAATTATATATTACAAAAAAATGCACCCAAAATTTCTTCCATCAGTTTTTCAAAAATTTAGCAAAAACTCCTTCCAGAGTACCGCCACAAACTGCAGAAAGTGTATGAAACCCAACATTTCTACAGAAATACGTCAAGAATACTTGAATTTTCCAAAATGTCATTGAAAGTTCTTCTAATGAGTGATCAAAAAAATTCCTCACAGATTGTTCTGAGCATTCCGTCAGAAAATTTGTAAAAAAAACTTCATGAGAAGTCCTTTTTAGCATATTTTTCTGACCCTAATAAAAGGCTTGCTACACTATCAAAGATTGCTCTTCACCCTACGAGGAGTTATCCTCGCTCGAGTCCTAGGAAAATAATTTACAGAAATCCAGTCCACGAAGAAATCTGAAGTTTACTGTTTTTTTTCTAAAGGAAAAATTCCAGGAGAAACCATAAGAAGAATTTCGGAAGTAATACCTCAAAGAACTGAGAGAGAAACCTCTGAAGAAATCCTTGAACATATCTCTAAAGGAGTCCCAGGAAAATTCTTACGAGGATTCGTCCAGGAATTCCTGAAGAATTCCCTTAAATTAACGAATCCAGGGAGAAATCTCTGAAAGAATCCAATTGAAAGAATTCTTGGAGGAATCCCTCAATGAATCACTGGAATAATTCCCTTTAGAAGTTTCAGAAAGAATTTTGGAGTATGTTAAAATTTTCCGGGAGGAATTATTGAAGTAATTTCGTTAGGAATCACTTCAAGAATCTCGGAAAGATTCCCGAGAGTAATCCATGCAGGATTTTCTGAAGAAATACCGAAAGGTATCCCCGAGAGAATCCCTGTAGGAATCCATATAGGAAACTCTTGACGGATCCCTGAAAGAATCTCGGGAGAATTCCATGAGAAAATCCCAGGAGAAAACCTTGTAGTAATCCCAGGAGAAGTAACTGAAGGAAATTCGGGAAGAATCATTTAAGGATGCGGAATCCCTGAAGGAATCCCAGGAACAATTCCATTGAAAAATCTTTGAAACAATTCTGAAATATTCCAAAGAGGAATTATTGAAGGAATTACGCAAAGAATCTGTCAAGATTTGTCAAGAAATCGCGATAGGAATCCCAGGAGGAATCCATGCAGAAATCCCGGCATCATTCCCTGGAAGAACTCCCTGAAAGAATTCTTGGGAGAAACCTGGGAGAAATCTCTGAACGAATCCTTATAGAAATCCCTTAAGGAATCCCTTAAAGAATGTTGGAATAAATCTATGAGAAAATCCTGAGTGCCTAAGTAACATCTTGATGACCTATTAGCCTTGTAGAGGTTTTGGGGACAGTCATAAAACCTAATACTTTTTATTTTGGTATAACACAACCAAAAAACCTCGCTCGTCGTATATAGCGCAATTGCGGTTCAGTTTCAGGATCAAACATGCGCACGTGCTGAAAGAATGACTCATCTCTGAAAGAATTCCTGGAGAAATCAATGAAGGGATTTCGGAAGGAATCCCTGAAAAATTCTCGGGAGGAATTCTTAAAGGAACATTGTGAGGAATCCTCGAAGAAATTCCTGAGGAATCCCTATAGGAATTCTGAGAGGAATTCCCAAAGGAATTCCGGGAGGAATATCAGAAAGAATCCAGGGAGGAAACTTGGAAAAAATCCATGAAAGAATCCTTCAAAGAACCCTCAAGGAATTTCGGGAGAAATTCGTGAGAAAATCCCATAAGGAATCCATGCAGTAATTCCGGGAGATATCTCTAAAGGAATCCTGTATGGAATCTTGAAGGAATACCGCGAGGGCTCTCTGGAATAATCCGAGAAGAAAACGGAAGTAGTGTCCGAAAGAATCGTCAAAGGAATCCCTGATGGAATTCCTGGAAGAATCCATAGCCTAGGAGAATTTTTTTAACCCTTCAGGATGCGCGCCGTTATGATAAGTACAAGACACATTCTACCGTGACGTTACAACGTTTCGATGCCGTTTTGATAAGATTTCCCACTATAACTCGTAAATACGACGGTAAACCTCAAATATGTTTGCATGTTCGGATTCGTTGTAAAACAATATGATCTGTTGAACAGTTAGTTTCCATTTGTGAAGTGTGTTCAAAATGTGAATTAAGAGCGTGACATTACAACGTTGTAACGTCACGCTACTCGTTCTCATTTTTAACCAGCTTTTGCAATGAAAACTATATGTTCAACTGATCATATATACTGCAAATTTTACAAGGATTCCGAGTGTGCAAAAATGTTTGAGATTTACATGGGTTATAGTGGAAAATCTGACCAAAACGGTGTCAAAACGTTATAACGTAACGGTAGAATGTGTCACAACACAATCGAAAACCTCGCTTCTCGTATACAGCGCGAGCGTGGTGCATTTAAGGATCAAAAAGGCGCGTATGCTGAAAGGTTAAACCATCCCTGAAAGAATTCCAGGAGATCAGGAGAAATCAATAGAGATAATCCCTGAAAGAATCACGGGAGGTATCTGTGAAGAAATACCGATAGGAATCCCTGAAATAATCCCGGGAGGAATCTCTGAAGGAGTCCTGGAAGTAATCTAGGAAGGATTCCTAGGAGTAATCTCCAATGGTATTCCTAAAAGAATCTCTGTAGGTATTTTCAAAGAATCTCTATAGGAATCCCTAAGAGAATATGTGGGAGAATTTCCTTAAAATCCCAGAAGGAACTCCGGAAAGAATCCTTGAAATATTCCCGGGAGAAGTCCCTGAATGAATACTGAAAGAAATCCCAGGAATAATCTCCTAAGTTATTTCTAAAAGAATCACTGTGGGAATTCCTAAAAAAAAACCTGGGAGAATTTACTTTAAAATCCCATAAGGAACTCCGGGGAAAATCCCTGAAGAAAAGCCGGGAGGAATCCCTGAAATAATCCCGTGATGATTCTCCTTGAAGGAGTCCTTGAAAGAATTCCTCGGGAAAATTAGCTTAAGAACCCCGTGAAATAAACCCGGAAGGAATCTCTGGATGAATCCTAGAAGAAATCCTCGGAGGAATCCATAGAGAAGGAACCCCTTGAAGAATCTTGGTTGCAATCCGTGAGCCTTGGCAGGAATCCCTGTAGAAATCTCTACAGGAAATACGAGAAGAATAAATGACGGAATATCGGGACTTGGGAGGGAATTCTGAAAGAATCCTCGAGAAAGTCCTCGAATAATCTTGAGAGATATCCAGAAAGGAATGAAATTCCCTTAAGGTAATACTGGGAGGAATCCCGGGAGGAATCCCAGGAGAAATCTCTAAAGTTAGTTTGGGAAAAGAATCCGTGGAGAAATCTCATAAGATATCACAGAAGGCATCCCTGAAAATATGCCGGAAGAAATATTTTGCAAGAATGCCCGGAGGACAGGGATAGGGTGCGACTCAAAACTCTTTGCGTGCCGCACACGCTGCTACGAGACAGCACAACAAACCAGAAGGAGACGAGTACGAGTAAACGGTTGTGTGTTGCTCGCTTACTTTGCCGCGCGCTGGAGCTCTCCTGTCTCTCACGATCTGTCGTATGCACTCTCTCGGTGCTTGTCTCCGTGCTTTGCACTTAACTTGATACTACGCATGATTGGGAAAACTTCGAATCAAACGACCCATCACTCGTCAACCCTTGACAAGCTTAACAACTTTGCCGAAAACACAAACTCTTCAATTAATGTATTAAATGATTTTTCCTGTTTGGAGACAAGCACAGTCTCAAGCACCGTGCATTACTCCCTGCGCCGTAGAGCTAGTGCTGCGATTTGTCTCTCGCGCAATTACGAAAGCTCTCACTCATACGTCTCTGTCTCTCGGCAAAACGGGAGACAAGCACTTGAGATTGTGTGAAGCACACGCTTTTTTCGCACCGCACGGTGCATGCCGCCAATCCTTGCCGGAGGATTCAGAAAACCTGGAAGAAATTTCTGAATCTCAGGTTTTTTTATGAGTGACCGGGAGAAATCTCTAAAGGATTCTCTGGAAGAATGAATTAATTGCTCTGGACTTGAAATATCCTGAAACATTTTCGTAGATATCGTTTCAGGCAATTTCCGACATCAGCAAATTCGTTTTTTGTTTCTTATACACCCTTTCCAGAAACTAAAAATACGCTACAGAAAGCAGCAAAATTTTGAATTTATCGGTGTTCCTGCAAACAAGTAAACAGTATACGAAATTGTTCAAATTTGTTGACCGATAATAATCGATTTCATTCTTGCAGCTCACCCAGTGCGGTGCATTTAAGGATTCCTGAAATAATCCCGGGAAGAATCTCTGGAGGAATCTCGGAAAAAGTTCTAGAAGGAAACCCAGGAGTAATCTCTGAAGGAATCTTTGAAGGAATTTCTGAAAGAATCCCTGGGATTTTTTAAGAATCCCTGAAAGAACCCAGGGAGGAATCAATGAAGCAATTTAAAAAGAAGTCCCTAAAATAATCCCGGGAAGAATCTCTGGATGAAACCAGGTTAAGCAGAACAATTCCTCTAGCTGCTTCTTTGGTGCGGTTGCCTTCGTCATACCCAAAACGAGATAAATTGTGAAGTCGTAAGTGAGGTAAAATTGAAACGTGAAAATTTGCGTAATTATTCGGTTTCAGTGCTATGGAGGGTGATAATTGATAGTATACATATTTTTGCTTCCATATTATGAGCCATTGGCAAAGGTCAGTTTGAATATCTGTAACTATCGACTGATATGGCGGAAATTAACGCATATGAGGAAGAAGATTTCCTCCCTATATCATTGGGGTTTTCAAAGACATGTTAAACATTTTGGGACACTTTTTGTTGATTTCTTTTAGATAACAGCATGCATATCAGACCTATCCAGATATTCATGATATCAAAAAACTATAAGCTGTAAAGTAATAGAGCTGAAAACCTCAACTTTGCTAATTTTGCCGCAATTATTCATCCCGTTTCCCTCCTTCCAAACATACAAAATAACAACAAAATTCCAAGTGACATTAATCACAAAATCAGGATAAATGCAAATGCGTAAAATCTTCTCCTCTCCATTCCTACCCCCCACTCAATATCAATAAATTTCAATAATATTGTAAAAATTATCGGTCCCAGACCACGCACTACAAAGGGGGGCCGATTCCTCGACCCGAAACAAAAAACCTGGGAAAACCCCCGAACATTGTCCTGCCCAAAAACAGTAAATTAAAATTCACGAATATATTAACCAAAAGTCGTTGTTGTCGTCGTCGTCATTGGCATCGGAATCCGGTTTGGGAATGGCCAGCGCGTGGCCCATCCTCGGGGAAAGGTCCGAATGGATTTCGGAGAGCGCGAGAGGAAAGAAAAAAAAAACACGAAACGGAGAAACCGGAAATGTAATTTTTTCGACAACGAGATAAAATGACCTTTTCCACACCCACCCACGCACGCACGCAGTGAGCAAATTCGAGAAATTAAAACAAATTTGGGCAGAAGAAAAGCCATCCATCAGAAGTCCCGATCGGATTCCGGGGCTTGTGGGTCGCTTCGATTATTTTTTTTTTTGCAGAAGCGCTTCTACATAGTGCTAACCAGTTGATGATTGGTAGGTTGGCATCAATAAATAATGTTGGTAAAAATCGCTTTTTGGTTCAATTTGTTTTTGGACTTCAACAAGTTTTTTTTCATTCACTGCATCTAACAATGAACTTTTTTAAAACTTTGCTTTTGTTTCCAGATTTAAAAAAAGTTTATTTTTCATTTTTTTTTGTAAAAAAGTATGATTTTTACAAGTATTTAACTTTGTTGAATATCTCAAAACAAATTACGTATGATTTTTGTATTAAACATTTTGGCAGTTGCCCAATTTTTTGAAAACTCGATCAGAGCGAAATTTACCGAGGGGTGGTTTAACAATTCACTACTGTCATGCAAACTTTAAGATTGTTTTTTCAAACACTTGGTGGCCGGGGCCACCAAATATTAAAAAAAATAGGTTCCAGCTCTGTTTTGCATACAAATTCAGAATATTTAGTTGTTTTGATACAATTTGAAATAAAAAATTCAGACCAAGGCTCAATTTGGATTTTTTATTGATTTTTTTTTCTTTTTTGCAGTATATTAGATTTTTGGAAAATGCATTAAAACATCCGATCTAGTTAAGAACGACTATTATAAGCGTGATCGTTGTGCATCCGGTGAATGACATTTTGCAGCACTGCCCAGCGGATGGGTAATTATTCGCTCGTTCGTTTTGGCTACGCAAGCGTAGCCTTAATCCAAGTTGGTGAGAGGTGAATTAAAAATTCGCGAATGGCCAACATCATTATAGTGTGATGGGAACAACTGTGCGTGTATGTGTGACAGCGAGCATGAGGGTGGTGGAAGAGGATGACCAGACAACCGATAGACGATGGCTGATGGTGGTCATTCCCTAGGGGAGGGAAAGTGCCCCGAGATTTACGTTATTATTTTCCAAGGGGTTGGGGGTGGACCGTGGGGATACTCATACGCATAAGCGATTCCATCCCATCATCGCAGGCCAGAGTGGTTGGTGTATCAATTTGGGAAAGGATATTTTTCTGCGTTTTTTCTCCAGTCGAAAACTGCAACTGTACGTACATTACTGGTGAAGCGGCGAGTAGTGTTTATTTGATCGGTAATAATGAGATTTTTGCGGCTGATTTCGTGTCAAATTAAGCGAATTAAATCAATCAGTGGTGGATAACGATCGAATGCGGTATTTTTCTGCGATTTTGGGACACTTGTGGGTATTCAGGAAGCTTAGTGGAAGGATGGAGTACTTCAATGTTTAGGGATTCACATGGGAAATTTAATTTTATTAGGGTGCCTGTACCAGTTATCGGACTACCTAAGGAAAACTATTTCAACAAAAAATAGAAGAAGACCGACGAATGTCATCGATATATCAAATGATTGATTCGTTTCCATACTTTACAAGAAAAATATAAAATCGGAGCCAAAACTACTTTTAGTATTTTTACGGCGTGTGCCAATGATAGGAACCCTGTACGAGTTATGGACATGTTTTATTATTTCGGTACCACTACGCACTATTTACATGCATTCCTTATGTAATTAGCCATAACTGGTACACTATGACGAAATAGGGTGCAAGGAAGCCGAAAAATTAAGGATAATGATTTCTTTCTATCATAATTTGAACAAATTGTGAAGTTTGAATCATTGCAACCATCTTTTGTGGATTACGTTCACAAAAATTTTCTTGTTGATTTGCATCGTTAAAGGTTAAAAATCAGCTATAACGAATTTGAGGTACTGTAGCCATAACTGGTACACTGAGCCTATATTCTAATACAGCACTTCATGGGACCTTTTTATGGAGCTTAACTGATAAAATTAAAAAAAAAAAACGTGTCGAATTGACAAAGGTTATAAAGACTCACTTGAGAATGGCGAATTTTTTAAAACTGAAAAAGCGCTTTTTTCCAAAATGATTAACAAATCGCAGAAATAGAGCTTTTTGACATAATCCTCTAGGTGGGACGCGGGAGGCCTAGTCCAAGTCTACGATTAATATAAATTTTAAAAATTGAGCACAGACAACAATCTACAAGATAAGGGAAGAAAGTTAAACGTATCTGTTAGAAATTGCAATTGTAACTAGATACAAAATTTTGAACCTGCTTGTTATGCTTGGTACAGTTCGAAGCAAAATGTTAAGGTGTCCGTCTTGAATATATCGAAGAATTACTAGATGAATTCCAATTAAAATTAAAATTATTCTTGGTTTGAAACTTCGCTCAACGGTCGAACTTTTTCTGCATGCAAAACTAATGGAAGGCGTTGGCATTAAAAAGTTCGATTGAAAACTTTGTAGAAGGATGTTATTTGACACATTCTACCGTGACGTAACAACGTTTTGACGCCTTTTCTTCACATTTTCCATTATAACTTGTAAATTCGACCGTAAACCCTTAAATATTTTTACATATTCAGATTCCTTATAAAATTTCCAAAAGCTATGATCTGTTGAACAGTTTTCATTGGAAAGTATGTTGAAAATGGGAATGAGTAGCGTGACGTTACAACGTTGTATAGTCACACTACTAAACATCTTGTTAATACGGATAAAAAAAGACTTGTTCCCCATACCAGATACACCCATATTGAATGGTTTTAGAGCCTTAAACTCCATTAAACAGTCACCGTTTTGAATTTTGAGACACCATCTTGGAAATTTTGGTCACCATCTTGGATATTTTATTTGTCATTTTTGGACTCCAGACTTCTTCCCAATACCAGATACACCCATATTGCATGGTTTTAGAGCCTAAAACTCCATTAAACAGAAGCCATTTTGAATTTTGAGCTGCCATCTTGGATTTTGGACCGCCATCTTGGATATTCTGGTTGCCATTTTTGGAGTTCAGACTTCTTCTCCATATCAAATATACCGTCAAATGGGGTAACTTGCAACACTTTTCGACTTTGAAGCAATATCATTGAAAATCTAAACATATGGAACATACTGTAAAGCATCGTGTACACTAATTACCACGAATAGAATACTATGCAGCAATTGATTTACCAGAATACGTTGCCACCTAATCAGGAGGTGCAAAATACATGCTTGTTGCAAGTTACCCCATCTGTGGGGTAACTTGCAACACATGACATGAAGCTAAGTTAGCTACCATTAAACTGCTCTTACATTCTAGTTCTTGTTTATATTATAAGTTTTTGATGTGAAGCGTGGGAAATGGTTTGAAAAGATATACACTAACCAACTGAAATATGATTTTTTTTAATTAAAGGGTTGATAGTTATTATAAGCGAGGATATATGGTTTCACTGCAGGTTTTACGTCTCACAAATATTAAATATATGTGGAGCTCATGACTCAGTACTAGTTACAATATGTCAACAATGCTTAATGTAATTTGCTGAAAAGGTTAAGTTATTCATCTTTAGGTAATTTTCAGTTCGAAGTAGTGTATGGCTACTTAGCTAAAATAACATGATTTAAACACTCATTCAACTTTCTAAATATTAAATTGGGGCATTCTAGTGCAATAATTTACTCTATTAGGTTCAGAATGGTTGTTGGTGATTGTTTTAAGATCGTCCATAAACTAAATTAAACTTTAATCGAGGTGAAACATGATAAAATTTCAAAATATGGAAGTCCTTATCTTTGTTTGAAGGTTACGTACAAATAAAGATAAATTTGAGTCGACATTTGAAAATAAGCACGATACGTAATTATTGAATGATCCATTTCAATTATTTCTACTTGAAATATCGTAAAATGAAAATAAATTATAGAAAGTTTTGTTAATTTCAACTGTTGCAAGTTACCCCATAGTGGTCGTCGCATATGATAATGATTTTTTACATTACTTAGTCGATAACTTTATCAAACTTTTATCGTTTAGCTAAGCTTACTATTATGTACCCTAACTGCAAGAAAGGTCATCAAACTTATCGCACTTACTATAGGAGAGAGGTAAAGCACGATTTTCATACTTGTTTTTATGGCATAAAATGAGCAAATCGTTTTAACAGTGTAGTCAAACAATAAACAAAGAAACAAAATTATTTTTTCCACTAAAACGATCTTCGGTACACATAATTTTGATAACCGAAATGGTGGGGCATACTAGCTTTCATTATTATGTGAAAATAGTTCACATTTAATGTATGTCATCGTGTTGCAAGTTACACCGCTGTTGCAAGTAACCCCGTTTGACGGTACCCATATTGCATGGTTTCAGGTCCTAAAACCAGGGATGGGAACACTCACTTGCAGAGAGTTACACTCACTTGATGTTTTCTCAGCTCAGAAGCGTGCAATCAAGAAATGATGTATGGACGACTTTTGCCTTGTGGTTTTGTCTAAAAGTTTGCCGAACAGAGTAGGGGTCGCACACGCATATCAAAGTTGTGAAAGCGACTCTCCACGAGGTGAGTGTAATTTACATTCACCTCGTGGAGAGTAGCCTTCGCAGTTCCTTCACGGCTTCGGTATGGGTGTGCGACCCCTACTCTATTCGGCAAACTTTTAGACAAAACCACAAGGCAAAAGTCGTCCATAAATCATTTCTTGATTGCACGCTTCTGAGCTGAGAAATCATCAAGTGAGTGTAACTCTCTGCAAGTGAGTGTTTCCATCTTTGCCTAAAACTCAATTAAACAGTCGCCATCTTGAGTTTGAAGCCGCCATCTTGGATTTTATACCGCCATCTTAGACTCCGGACATCTTCTTCATACCATATATGTATACTCATATTGCATGGTTTTAGAGCCTAAAACTCTATTGAACAACCGCCATCTTGAATTTTGGGCCGATATCGTGAATTTTCTGGTCTCCAGTGAACATTTTCGCTCTAAATTCGTCAACCATGCTAAAGGTTACAAAATTCGCCGCAGTTTGGGGTGTCGCATGATGGGTCTTGGTTCAGTTTCATTTACGGCCAGTTCCACCGGTGTTGGTCCGGATCACTGAAATGGTCATAACTCCTGAACGCCTCGACCGATCCGAATCAATTTTGATAGCAAACAATGCGGTAAAATTCCGATTCGATTCGAGCTATAATCCGAAAAATGAGTGAACTTTTTCTGCGCACAGACATACATACATACACACATACAGACATCATTTCAATTCGTGGAACTGAGTTGATTGGTATATGTGACTTGACCCTCTGAGCCTTCTTTCGAAAATTCGTTTTTTGAGTGAACATATAGCCTTTCAACGCACTTCGGTGTACAAAAAAGGCAAACCCGTCAAAATTCGTTCGAAATTTCGATTTTTCAAATCATGAGTTAAATACGTGAACTAACAGTATGTGCTTCAAGATTCCCAATTTTCAAGCGCTTATTCTAAAAATTCACATTTTTTTCAGTTGTACCCCTATTGTAGGAAACCGGCGATATGATGATTTCAGTTTCGTAGGTGCCTGGATATTTTTTGGGTTTTACAAAACCCAAAAAAAAAATCCGAAAAACTCTTTGGAAATCTTACTATTTTGTTTAATTTCTTATGAAGGTAATACTCAAAAGCTTTATTTTACCATACCTTATATCAAATCGATTTGAGGAGGTGTTTCACACATTCATAAAACCAAAGTGAAATTATCTTGGTTTTATAGGCGCCAACTTGAACGTCGTAGGGGGGGAGGGGGGGGGGGGGGCTAATGTCTTCAAAATCTGACTCAATGTTACTTTTTACAGCGGCCCATCTATATATATAAAAATGAGTTTGAAGTCCCTTTGAGGCAACAAACCTCAAGAACGGCTGAACCAATCATGATGACTCTTACATGGATTGATTTGTATTTATGGTGGCTGTGTTTATATGTATAAAAAGTTATGAAAATCAATTTAAATATAGAGAAAATGTGAAACATCCGAAATTTGAAAAGAAAATAAACACGATCGCAATAAAACCGATCTAGAGTGCCGTGCTGCAATGAACCCAAAAGTTGTCAAACCACCACAGCCACAAATGGCAACACAACGTTTGCCGGGACAGCTAGTTCAAGATAAGAACATTAAAAAGATCAATGTTTATAAAGATTTTTTTTTTAATTTTTTGGACTGAGAACAGTTTTGAATTTTTCGGGACCAACATTTCAAAATGGTGTAACTGCTTTTGCAACCAATAATGCCTTCTCACACAGCTGTGGATAGTATTTCAGTCGTCTCGCGCAATTCACATCCATTAAAAGAAACAGGAGGGATTTGTCTTTCTATTTGTGCTGGTTAATTGCTCGGGTGAGATGATCTACAGTTTTGTGAGAAGGCATTGCTTGCAAAAGCTGTTACTTTCTTTTGAAATGATGATGCCGGATTTCGAAACAATATTTAAGAAGCTAGAAAACTGTCACCATCTCGTACAAATTGTAATATATCCCGGATAATTGAAGTTTTCTACAGCTTGTATCACAAAGTATCACAAATCGTCTCAAAATTAATGTACATATCACAGACAAACAGAAGTAACACTCTAACAATTCTCAACGTACGCCGATTCAACTGTTGATTTGAAAACTTGATAGTTGGACAGCCATCCAGTGAACATGTTTTCGTGACATAATTTGCATTGAGACATGTTGAAAGTGTTACGTCTGTTTGTCTGTGGGTGTTACTCAGTATTTTGAGAAAATTCATAATCAATCATACTTTTGAGACGATCAAACTTCAGAGTTTTCTATACTGAATAATTGAAGTTTTTAAAAAGTATACCAGAAATGCACTGTACTTCACTTGTTAATAATCATTCTTATGCAAATAGGGTAGAAGTTTCAGTTTTGGCCAGCCCGGAGTTTTGGCCATAGTGCGGTATTCAGCCTGTTACGATCTAAATCGGCATAAATTTATTTTTTGTTAGTAGATTCTAATGCAATATGATGATTAAAGCTGTCAAAAGCATACATTTTGACTAAAAACTAGAAGAAAAAAAAATTTCCTTAAAAAATCCACTCCCATATGTCTATTTTGGCCAGGGTGCTTCTAATTTGGACACTCCCATAAGAAATACACGTGATTGGCCAAAATAGAAACCTAAGTTGAGAATATGGCCAAAACTGCGGCAGTGCTTCTATCTTGGCCAGTGCCACTTTTAATACAAAAATCAAGTACACTAAATTCTTTTTTTACACGATCTTTTTTTACGCGGTTTTATTTTACACGATTTTTTTACACGATTTTCTCGAAATTACGCGATGAGTTTTTGGAAAGATTCTTCTCTCCTGGTCGCAATTTACTTCCGATGGGGCTCAAATTTCTACCAGAGATCTCTCTTATCATCCTTGATACCCTGTCAAAATTTTAGGATGATCCGATAAAAAAAGTCTTGAAAACTTTTTTTACACGATTTTTTTTACGCGGAACAAAAAATCGCGTAAAACAGAATTTAGTGTATTAGCTTGATTTCTCCATTTTTCTTATAAAGTATAGATATAAACCTTCCATTTGAGCATTGGTTGTTTCCATAGGATTATTGGTTATTTTTATAAAAATGATTTCTCTGAGACTGGCCAAAACCGGTGCCCGCACCCTATCAAATATGGTTAACCCAAGTACACACGCAGTCGAAGCTATGCATGTTTCATATATGTATAGGGTCAATGCCGGATTTGGACTGCTGGGGGCCCAGGGCAAACCCTATAAAATGGACTCCAAAAGCAAGGGTACAATGATACATATTGCCCATTTTACTGGCATTTTACCAGGTTAGCTGGTATGTCTGAAACATACTGGAAAAACTTGTAATTAGAAGGCACGAAATGTTGCTAATTGGCAAATTGAGAGATGAAATTTGTGAAAAAGCAAAGATTTTGAAAAAATAACTTTAAAACAAAGTTTAAAACTTTGAATACAAAGGGGCCCAAGTGACCATTTTGTCGATTTGGAGCTGAGTATATCAAAACATTCTTCAGATTTCAAGCTTTCAGGAACTTTTTTTAAGATTATGTTTATGATTATACTAAACAATATAATAAATCGGAGAAAATTGGGTGATTTCTTAACTCCATACATTTTGTATGGGATGTAAATTTGATGAAAAGCTTTCAAACTAATTTCCTCGAAAGGATTTTTGTCACTTACACCTCTTTGCTTCTAACCCCCTCAATTATAAAGCATGGAGAAACATTAAGGGGACTCACTAAACAGTTCAAACTGCTGCGTAAGCCATGATTTTCTGCTCTTTGAAAAATCGAAGATTGCCTTGGTGATTGCGACGTTTAAGCAGAATATCCTTTAACCCTTATGTGGCCGACAGGGTACCCCGGTTCCCAGCGCCCATTTAAAATGCACGATGTAGAAAAAAGCAAAAAGTTTGTCGGACACATAACAATTAGTCAGCGATTTACGCTGTGATCAGTGAATCCCCCTATTATTTTTCGAGGGCCGCACAAAACTTAGTTGTGGGCCGCAGTGTGGTGATCACTGCTTTAACATGTAAAATGCAAAACACCCTTAGGCGTTCCGTAGAGAATGAGGCAATCCATGAGACAGATGGCATAAGCTGATTTTACCATGATTTTTTGAAATTCGATGAACGGGGTGACAGTTGAATACAATGGAATTTGTTAGAAAATGATGTCACTTGACGTAACTTCGTTATCCCGGGAGCGGTCGCATCGTGTAGTGAGTACACGCACCATAAAAAAAAAGAACACTTGTGGTACACAGCGTGATTGTGGCGTTGCTGAGGGTGGCCGAAAACGCGGCTACTCGAGGGTTAAGTGACGCTAACATTGTGTTTACACTTTTAGATGCCCCATCCAGTGTTGGTAAAAACTCAAATTCTCAAATCTCATGGTTTAGTTGCTTCACGCGCGATTCTTGACTCGCCAAACTCACCGCCGAAAAAATCATGCATGAGTTGACTCGTGATTTTACTCATTGCTTTATTTCTTGGTGTTCTTATTGTTTACACCGAAGTTTTTAGGATTGTATGATAGAACAAAAGCAAATCTAGCATACAACAACATTGAAAGCCGTTTAAATTAATTTGGATTCGTTTTACAAGCGAACGAGATTTCGGCGCTTGACTCGTGAGAGCGAGATTTTGCATGAAAATCTCGCGCGTGAGAAAATGATTCAGAATCGCGCGCGAGTTTGCTCACGCAGGAGCGGCTCATGAGTGCGCTTTGAGTGTGAGTTTACCAACACTGGCCCCATCGCGATGAGTCGCTATAGAGAGCCTTATAAGATATAACTTTTTCACAAGGCTCTGATCACTTTGCGGTCTTTGACAAAACTTTCCGGCACATCCTAGTCTATAGTTATGAATCATCAGCTATGTGGTTCTAGAAGAATCTGAAACTCCAATGAGCAAAATGCAAAATAAACTCCCATTTCAAATGCGTATTGCACGCTACTTTCTATTACTGGAATTCGACATCAGGTGAATCCGAGATTTTATCGAAGTTGTGTTAATGGTTTCATATAATCTTGATCAAAGTGTTAAGAATGTTCAAGGTATAGACTTTCTGCCGCTCGATACAAACCTCTCTCTCTAACTCTTGGAAAAGATGGAAACAAAAAAAGAATAATGAAATCAAAATGAAAGAATGCGTGGTTGAAGTAGAACTAATATGGTTTCAAGTGTTACGTCCTGAGGATAATTCAGAAAAAAAACTGCCGTTTTCCGGTCAATTTTCATGCTGTACGATTCTGAAAGAATTTTTAATATTTTACCGTTCAACAGTGTTCTTTTTTAGGATACAATTTTCGAACATTTATCACTTTAGGCATTTTGTTTTTGTTTTTGAGTTTTTTACGTCACACAATGCTTCTCTGCTTGCTGACTGCTTCTGCTCTGGTTCCCTATAGCTAGGAAGGTAGTTTGCAGATTATGACTTACCGCGCTCACAGCTCTGGGGGGGTATTTGGTAACACAACAAACATTAACCAACGAGGAGGGGGGAGTGAGTGGTCGGCGGCCTCCGGTATCCGGGCCGCGGTCCGAACAGCACAGCGTGTCTTCTTAGATATTCGTTTGTTTGTTTTTTTTTGTTTTTGTTTTACAACTAAAAGCCTTAATTAGGAACTTGACTTGGAAATAATAATTTCTTATGGCATCGTTAAGCTAGGCTCCACGGTTGGACATTTAAACGATACGGCGATTTACATCTTCTTTTTTTGTTTTTTTCTTCTTTGCTCTTTTCCTGATTAATGTAGCTGACGTCGAACATTTACGTAGTGTTTACTGTGTGTGTGTTTATGTGTGAACCAACGGACGCGTGCGTGTTTCCGCAGGCGTGCCAGTCACTGCACTAGGCTGCACGTAGTCTTGCGCGCTGGTCGGTAGGTGTCGCCTTGTTCCCTGTAGTAATCCGGATGATCTGAAGGTTTTACATCTGCATTTTGCAGTTTGGCGACGTGCCGAACTTGGGTGTGGGGGGTGCCGTCAGCCGGTCGGCGTGCTTCGACCGGAGATGCGACCGGAGCGTGTCTATTCGGCTGTAGGACGCTGGACAGTACGGGCACACGGATCGCTGCGGGGTGTGCGAGTGGAAGTGATGCCAGCGGTTGGTGACCTCCTTGCCGCACGATCGGCACCGCCAGGCCGTGCCCGGTTCCCGCGAGGGGGTGAACATGTTGTGATAGGACATCTGGTGGTGCGGCGGAAAGTGCGGATGCAGGGACAGATCACCAGCGCCACCGCCTCCGCCGCCTCCGCTGGGTCCGTCGGGCGACGTTACGAGACAGGACGTGAGAATGCTGCTGGCGTGACGGGACAAATGGTGCTCATACTGTCCTCCCCCCGGCCCTGCAACCAACAGAGGAACAAAAACACACCGATTGGGCAAAGAAACTTATTGGAGGGGCCCCTCGTAGCTCTTACTAGAATAGGATCGTGTGTCTGAGTGTGGATATGGGGGTGTTTGTGTGTGTGTAGAGTGTAGTAGGGAGCAAGAGTGTGTATGAAGGCGGTGGTGTAGATGAAGCTAGAGAGCAAGTAGACAGATTTTCTCGGGTTCTAGTGGTTTTGGGGGATGTGGAGTGGTGATTGAAATGGCATTAGGTTGATGCACGAACGGATAAATAAAACTAACAGGGAGAGACACAAAAAAAACTGCATAAAAGAAAGAAATGAATTTACTGATGAACAGTGCAAGCGGATCTGCTTACTCGGAACGGATAATGAATTCGCGTTTGATTATAGTAGGCTTATCTCGGCGTGTTTCACTAGTGATCATCAGGACGTGAGATAAAACATTGATTGAATTTGCCGATAATTCGGACTAGTGTGTCCGAATGCACTTCATTATGGAAGGTTTTTGTTTGTTGTTTTTCAAGTTGGCAACCAAAAAATAATTTGATTTTTTTCCCGTCGGCTTCTTTTAGTCGCGTTAGTTGCAATACACAACTTTGATTATGATTGGAACATTATAGAAGGGGAACAGGAACTAAATTCAATTAAACTTATGATGAGTTTGGAATGAAAATGATTGAATGACACCCTCGCTGGTTGGTGGGGTGAGAAAGACAAAAAATAGAGTTCATGTGAAGAGTACAGATACAAAGAGGATACAATCAATCGCGTGCGCCACGTTTTCAGTTCAGTATGATGTGATTATTGGGACGAGGGATTTGCGGGGAGTTTGAAAAGAGGGAACCAATGCGAAGGATGGGGAGGAATATTATGATTGCTAATACGTGCCACGCCATTTTTTAATTGTCATTCAAATTTGATGGTCTTTTGATGGGTCCAATAAAATGGTTTCCTATAGAGTGGTTGGTTACTGGTGGTAACAAAACAGAACATAAAATCGAAACAAAGCGAACAAAATGCTTGATGCGGATTGTTTTAGTGGGGGATCCGGGGGAACCTCGGAGGAAGAATGCAAAATGGGCTGAGACATTTAATCAGTAATCCGCGTTTGGTCTCATCAGATGGGAACCGTGAGAAGGGATCGAATTATGGAATCTCAATGCAAATGCGGTAAAATGTGAGTTTTTTTTTTGGTATTTTTTGTAAAATTTTGGAGAAAAGAGAAAAACTAGAAATAATTAGCCAAACTAAAAAGTTTATGTCTACTAAAGAAGTTAGAGAAAAAAGTAAGAATTAGTTCCAAAGAAAGAGCATAAAGATAGGAAAGGAGAATAGCTAAGAAAAATAGTCAAAGCAGAAACAAATGGTCGTTTTTCAGCTGACTAAACGAAAGACGATCTTTTGGCTTCCTTCGCTACGAATTTCTGCAAAGTCCGTTCAGAAAGGATGGGAGCAAACTAGCAAAATAAACTAATGAAGAAACAATAAGAATTCTAACCGAACTGAACCGAAAACAAGATCGGCAATTTGGTGTGTTTGTGGGAAGTAAGATGAATTTTGGCGCATCAGTGTTGCTGGCTGTGATTGCACATCAATCAGCTCTGGTTGGAGAGAGGTTGGGAACGACCGGTGACTGGTGGTTGGTGTCTTTACTACTTACTGTACACTTTGCGCGAGAGGCAACAGAACTGATCTAGCGCCATCTTTCTTTCAGTGGAGCTTTATTCTCTAGATCTGATTTGCTTCGAACGGTAACCGACTCGAATGGTTTCGACAGTGTTCGAAACACTTGCATTTGGAATTCGAATTGGGTTTTCTTTGTTTGGTTTTGGTATTGGTTCACGAGAAAAACGCTAGTTCACATTAATAAGAGATAGATGGCGCTTCACAGTGGCGGATTGATTGCATTTCTTTTTTTTGAAATCTGATGGTGGTTAAGGGATGTCAGTTAAGTTCACGACCGAATGTTATATATAGAGCAGAAAAGAACCGTTTTAAATAAAACTGTGCAAGAATCGTCAGTAGTTAGGAAATGAGCGAAACAAACAGGAAAACAAAAGTATCGGAACGAAGAATGAAATTGTTGCAGAGTTTGTAATGTAGAGGAAAGATGTGAATTCAATGTATGAGGGGCACAACGGTAGTTTCGTTTCGTTAAAAGTCGATCCGAGTGATCAGTGAAGGGAAGTAGCTAGGCAGGGCCGAGAGGGGTCCGTAGCAGTTCGTCCGTTCGAGTGGTCCGTTACTGGAGGACGGTGGTGTTCTGTCGTCACGGGGTAACTCGTGGCCTCTCTCAAGGAGGAGCAGTAGTTCGTCAATGTCTCGCTACCATCTTCACACGTTCAGTTCCGGATGTTTGGAACGGCAGTGCATCAGCAGGGTATCGCTACGGGTATAGACGGCCGTGCAGAGGCTGCACGCGTATTTCCCGGGAAAGTGCACGTAGTAGTGGTTCCGCACGTTGCAGACAATCTTCCCGCAGAGGAGACACTTCTTGCGTTCGTCCAGGGAGTTCACTTTCTCGAATATTTGCGCGATACGGTACGTCTTCAGCTCTGGAAGTGTAACAGGAGAGAATGACAGAGACACAGGCACATACACGCAAGGTAGTGGTTGGTTGACTGTGTTTGAGGATGTCATTTGTGTGTTTTTTGTTTTTTTTTAGATAAGGGGAGGAGCCAAGGATCTCTGCTTTGATGTTGGTTTCCGACAAGTTTTTGTCAGGCTATTTTTCAATGTTTTTCAACTGTTGAGCGAGTTCTTCTTATTAATGTGAAAAGCGTTTTTCTGGAGGGCCAAAAGGAACGAAACTTTGAGATTGATAAACTTCTTATTCATACATTGTGAGAGTACCGAGCGGAAAAGAAATATCGAATTGCATCAAATATATTACGTGAGATGAATAATTGAGTTAAGAGTTAAAATTCTGAGAAGTTCTGCTTTGAGAGAAAGTTGGTGATGAAGAAAATGTCGGAAAAAAAGAAAAATAAACTTCTTAGCTAGCAGATAAGAGATACTTTGCTGGATTGAAACCTAATATCGTTAAATCAACGCAAAAGAAAGGCAAAACGGTAAAGAGAATTGTATTAGGAAAAAGAGAAAATGTGAGAATAATGATAACTATAAGAATATAAAGAGATGAAGACGTCAAAAACATGTTTGTGCGAGATGTTCAATCATTTTTATCTGTTTAGGAGTCGTGCTTTCAGAGAATTCTCAGAGTTTGATCGTGAACGGTCGAATTTGCCAATTGTACTTGTAATGCAGTTATTATTTCGCTGTTGATGGATTGGAACTGTTGTTTTTTTTCATCAAGAGATAGAGAGAAAAAGATTGATATAATTTCAAATGAATAGTATCGAGCAAGCAGAAAAAGTCAAACCAAGCAAAGTTTCGTATCAGATTTAATATAATACTTTGGAAATGGAAGATGAAATATCAGCATAAATACAACAATCGCTGTATACTTAAAGTAGGGAACAAAAAACAAAACCATACTGGAAAAAAATTGACACGATCATATCGTTTTTCAAAATTCGGCCCACCCTGAACAGAAAATATCCCATCATTCATTGGTTGCGAAACCAGAAGTTAACAAACTAGTTCGATCGGTACTTTCCGCGTTATAAAAATAAACGATTCCCCATATGGTAGTAACCATAACACATATTGTCACAATTAGCTTTACAGTTATTGCATAATTCAACGATTTTACTATTATGTTATCAGATGATGAATGTAATTGGCCGTCAACCATTTGATATATTGTTCAAACCATTCCTTGAACTGTACATTAATGGTTGACGTGGAAAGTTATTGACCAACAACTGTTGATTTGTCGTACTGTTTTGCGAAGTCCATAAGAAACCATAAGACATATTGTCCTAATTTAAGTTGGAGTTCATGAATAGTTGAACGATCGATATCATTGCATCATGTAATTGGATGTTGAATCTAATTGGCAGTTTACCATTTGTCATATTGTAGAAACCATTTATTATATTGTAATTCAATGGTTGTCTTCGAAATTTATTGGCCTGAGTATGGTTGGCCTGAATTACAAACTTACAAATTACAGTTGTCACACTGTTTTGTGATGTCCATGAAGTATGACACTTTTAGTAACTTTGGATGGGCTACAAAGACTTCAATTAACAGTGAAATAAAATCAAATCATTTTCCAAAGTTTAATAAAACTATCTGGCAGCAGATTTCCAGAATCCCAGCTCAAGTGGCTGTCAATGCCTGAAGAACTTTTATCACACACAGTGCATGTTCTGGCAATTTTCTGGAGAACCCTGTCTCCCTCTGGAGAGCGGACAATTGTCAATAATTGAATAAAAATAATAAAATTATTTCTCCCATTTCCCCACTGTTGTTGGATGTGCAGCATTGCACAAAAACGTGCCATCGATGTCCTCCTCGCTGTCGGTCAGAATGGAAGACCGGAGTGTTCGGTTTGTCCACCACTTGCCCATTCGGGCTTTGTAGTTACCACCCCCCACTTCACATGTATGTAAATTAGTTGGCTCTTCTTATGGATATTACAACAGATTTTCAATTCCCATATTCCCGACTATCCCCTTCATTACGCTGACTGGGTACAAATGGAAAAGCGGAAACGCAGAGCTTTTTTCTTCTGTGAAGTGGTCCACCCTTGAATCATGCCAATATCAGTGGACTTTTTACCCAAACAATCCGATTTCAATCATATTTGTTGGTTTTATACCAGTGTGCTACAATGTCGAACTCAGTTTCTGGTAGGAGTCATACTACCTGACGTCTGGCATGTTTCGTTTGACATTTGATCGACCTCTTTGGTTAACTGTCACCGAAAATGACAGACGTCAGGTGGTTTGATTATCCAAACAATCCGATTTAAATAATATTTGTTAGTTTTATACCAGTGTGCTATAATGGTGAACTCAGTTTCTGGTAGGGATCATACTACCTAACGTTTGACACGTCTCATTTGACAGTTGATCGACCCTGTCGGTTAACTGTCAAACTAAAAAAATGACAGACGTCAGGTGGTTTGGTCTCTGTAGGAAATCTAGCTAAGTACTTCATGTTACACAATTCTCTTTCCAACAATTAAAACGACTGAAAATGTCAAAACGCTCTTTTAAGAGTATCAAACTAATAATCCTCACGCACACAAGCACACTCGACGAAACAATGACACTCATGCTCACACTCACATCACACCCAAACTGCGGAAACGACAGCCCTTGTTACGCCTACTGTGATCTGTCCGTTGACCATTCAACCATTCAACCGAGTTGCTGAGCTCCGATAGCTCACTTGCATTTCAGATGAGTTCTTCCTCGGCAGGTGTCTTCAACAGTTTAACAGTAGTCTATGACGAACGGAAACCATCGGCAACAGGACACACAGGAATGCCTCTTAGTAGTATCGACTGAAATTCGGGATTGCGGATAGGTCAAAATACAAGGGAAGGTGTTTGGTTTTTTTTCTGTAGATGCTTTGTCTATGTTTATTAATTTTTCATCGACACATTTCTGTCAAACTATAGAAATAAAAAATATACTTTTTTCCTTCGTTAATTGTAATATAAATAATTTTAGTAATGATTATTAAAAATAATCATCAATTTCAATAGAATCACCTTAAATCGATAACATTAATTTCAATTAAATGTAAGGTCAGGTAAGTATTGATTAATATCAAAGAAATAGCAATTAATTTACTCAATAAACTTTGTAAAAATACAGCGACTAAGAAAACGTTACTTGTTTCAATTTCCTTTTCTTTAATTTAAGTTAAACCTCTGTTGCTGTTTTTCTTCTTCTTCTTAATCTGGTTTAGCAGCTTTCGCTTCACTTACTGGGTTCATTAGTATGTAATGGTTTCACATGGTTTGTTTTCATTTTTTTGCGACAATTATCATCAATTACTGCCCTCTTTTCTTCTGTTTATTTTTGTTTTGGAAGGAAAACATTGAAAGGTAACATAAATGACGTTCCGGATCATTTATAGTTGCCTACACCGTAAGTTTACGAGTATAGACCAGCTCGGCTAGCAGCCAAGTACTTTGTTTATCTGTCCCTAGTGTTGTTGTGTATGTGCTTTGTTATTACCTTCATTATAAATAATCATAACTAGTCAATATTGCACGTACGGTTTCCTCAAATGGGTTTTTTTCTTTTCATTATTTTCTTCTAGTTTTTAAAATTACACGTTTACACACACAGTTTTCCATTGTTTCGCCTTTCGCGTATAGTGTACACTCACAGCTTGCTTGGTTGGCGGGCGACACGTTTTTTTTTGCTCACTCGACGACGACGCCTGATGCTTCTCGCTTTGTCCTAAATTTCAACCTATAACTTTTTGACTTTTATTTTCACAGAAGTTTACACAAATTTGCAATCCTATTACTTTTTCTTTAGCACCATCTAACACTGTCTCTTTCTCGCGCGTAACCGGATCTAATTTTGTCGGAACGGGTTACTGCGATTCCGGTGATGCGTTTCTTCACATTGACATACCATTCAAACCATTTAAAAACAATGTGCTTTTGCGCATTTACTTCAATGTTTTCAACACGTTTTAGAAACTCAGACAAATGCCGTTAATTCAGTAGTATCACATAAAAGGTATTTTTTCGTTTACAAACTGGATGTGTTGCTGGAAGAAAAAATTGGGTTGGTTTGACACGGTTCGTATCTGTTTTCCAACGATCGGATTGAGCTCAATGTCGACTTGATGACAGATCGACTGCCGTCAGCCTCCTTCGATGGAGTCGATCAAGCGGCATGGTTCAACAATTAAAATTCAAACCGCTTTTAACCTGGTGGTTGATTTCCGACCCGATGAACAATTACAACTTGGGAATACTAATTCCGTCGCCGGAGTGCAAGACTTTCGACGGCCGGCGACGGACGAGTCGTCATTGTCAGTGACAATGGTTTTGTCGGAAGCTTCGGAAGTTTGAGGTTGGGAAAAACTTTTCCGTCTTCTGTGGCTACAATAATTATCGTTTTCCTCTGGCGTTTCCCGCCCACTCCGACTCTCCATCCTAGTTTTCCGAGGGGTTATGATAGAAGCTTTGCGGATTTTGGCCAGGACTTAATTGTTTTGTTGTTGTCCACTTCTTTTTTTTGTCCGGGACTTGCCGTGAAAAGGACAACCACGAAAAGAACGTGCGAGTTTTCTCTGGCGGCGTATGCTTCGTTTAGCAATTGCGCCGTCGTCGTTGCACCAGTTGGGCGTAAAAGAACTTCATCGTCGTCGTGACGGACGATGATTCCTTGTCCTGTGAGTTTTGAATGCTCCTCATCCAGGCAAGGAAGACGCGGGCGGTCATGTCCTTCGGAGCGGCGCGGTGTATGTGAGGAGATTTTGCAGATATAATTTAATTGTTACCCTTCGTTGCGGTAACTGCGGGAATTACGACAACCGCTGCCGGCACACGAAGGAATTACGTGGATGAAGAAACTTGTTTTGGTCGAATTTTGGCTGATTGTTTTATGTGTAGGAATAAACACAAATGATCTCAGCCTTAAGTTTCAGAAACAAATCATTCAACTTTTGAGGCAATGTGTAAACCATTTGACATTCCAAGAAAACTTTGATCAACTACTTTCTAGATTACAATCCAGAATTCATAAATTTTAAAATGTCTCTTTTTTGTTAATCTTTGTTAACTTATATAGCTGCACCAGAGTGCGAGGCCGCCATTTTTTAAGAATCCAGCATCTTCTATGTAAACATTTGTGTATTCACAAAGCCTTCCATTGTGGATACACGATAGATGTTGACTCCTGTCAGATGCATTAGGTGCGATTAGGGTTGCCACATACGTGTGCATTGCAGTTTAAGTATTCTCAGATAAGCTTGCGACATTTCTGGCAGCTCTGTTCATTGTTTACCAGTTTATTTTTGTAAACAAACAACTACAACACAGATGTACTTCTGACACAGTTAGTTTTAAGTTGCGGAAGAGATCGCAACTTGTTGTGTACGTGATCTGTCAATTTTAGCGTCGATTCTGCGATGTTTTCTTTTGCATTCGACTGATAGAGCTATAAAATGGCTAATAAACTCCGATCAGTTCCGTGAATAAGCTTCGAGCGGCGGGTGGCGATCAAGTGTTGCTGCAAAGACGGTTCCAGAGTTCTTCCCCTACGATTCACGGAGAACAAGTCCGGTTTGAAATAGGTGAGATATCTTTCTGGTTTGACCACAGAAAACTGACAGACCGAAGCTGTCACTAAAGTAATCATTTGGTAAGAACAGTATGTTTACGTTTCACATACCATTCGATATAGTAGACGTTCGATAATTGAAACATGTTTACGTTTTAGTTATCGAATGCAATTCGCTAACTGCAACGACTGACTGACGCCAAGCGGCTGTGTCAGACGCAGCCAAAATGCACTCAAAAACATCGCAATGTAGCCGTAATGTATCCGAAAAACATCGCAGATAGCGGTGCGATTACTGTAACAGCAACGGATTTCGACTAGAAATTACGCTGGCAATTGCTGGAATTATGTTTTGCACAATGACGTCACGAGTGACCATTCGGTTCATTCTCGTTCTTCCGTCATAATTTTTGTCAACAAATAGCTGTCAAAGCGACATCGAGAAACTCCCAGTAGCTTTCTCAATGAACACCCTCACTATTTATTTCTGTTGTTTTAATAATTTTTCGCTATTTTTTGATTAATGTTAACAAAATTCACGTTGGGAATGATCTTTGTCATCTTCTTCTTCCGACCGTGCGCTAAGTGTGAAAAATCTGAACTTCTTCATTCTGCTAGAACTAGGTTTAACTATTTTGTTAAAACTTCTTCGAGCTAGTTGCTCTAAGTTAGCTCAATAAACACCAATACGAGCAACCGTAATTGTGTTGAAGTGACTTAATGAACGCCAAAAACAAGCTTTCAAGCGGTTGCATCCAAGCTCGAGCAGATCAACATCCAATTTAATGCAGCTTGGAGTCGCCCGAAGTAGCTCGTTCTAGCAGTTAAAAGTTGCTCGAGTTTTTGACACTTCGCTCACGGACGGAAGATCGAAGAAGAAAGCAATGATCAACTTTAACGTGAGTTTTGTAAACATGAATAGAATATGATGATGAGCAATGAGCAAATTAACAGCAAATTGGCAGCAATTAGACAGCTAATTGTAGATAAAAAAGCACAAGCTTTTGACATTTCTCATCATTGTTTTCCAGACTCGTTAGTTGAAACAACTTCGAGCAAGTTAGAGCCAAGGCATTGAACTAATATTTAATATAGTGCTCAATTGTGAACTTGGAGCGTGATGACACTCATGCTCCCAAAAATGTCATAAAAATGGCGACCATCTTTGAAGTTCGAAAAGGTCGATTCTATCGAAGCCATTCGATCGTCGAAAACAATACGAACCGTAGATCTCTTATCTTTTCATAACATACAAACACCTACACCTCAAGATCCACTGGAAGTTCTCCTTCTACACAGCAGTTGGTACTAACTGTCTTCTCTTCTCTCTGTCTCGAAGTCTGTCTCCTGTTCCTGTTCCGGGTGAGCGTCGCGTCATTGTACGTACTAAGTGTCACACTGACTGGGTTCAAAACATTAGGTCTAGTTGGGTGGAGGAGTTATGAAATACATTTTACTGCCCTATACCCGACCGTTGGCGCTGCTTGGTCAGGTTGAAGTTTGGCAAATTTGATGCTTGTTTCTTATACAATGGATTTGACGTTTGTGCTTTGTTTACATACACGGACTCAATTGCACACGGGAGGTGAGAAAGCGGCTTTCCTCTTCATACGGATGTTGACTCTTAACGTAACAAAAGGACAAGTACGGGGTTCGGACAAACAAAAGCGAACAAACAAAAAAGAAGTAAACAATAATAAAAAAAAACACGGTTAACCTAATAGGAATACAGAACTATTTACAATAGCACGTGTTGTGACAGCCGTTTAAATGAGGTAGTATTCACACAAAGTTGGGTCTTGTCGATTTCTTTTGTTTTCAAATAAGTTAAGGTTAAGGGGAAAAAAACTGGGGAGACAATGCGTGTTCGACATTCGTGTTCAAACAACCTAAAACAAACTTAACAATTACTTTTACAACACAACACCTAACACTGTGGTTTGCTTTCGCAATCTCTTGTCTCTCGGCGTTATGGGTGGATATAACTAAGTAGGCTAAAAAAATGGTAATTATATCATATTGCACGTTGTTAGTAAAAATAATCAGGTTTGCAATGCCTTGACTAAATCTATTCATTTACAAGCACTCACGCACACGAACGCGCGCTCACACACACTCATACACGACTGGATTCACGCACACACGACTGAATGTTGTTGCTTGTTTAGGTGATTAGGTTGTGGTGGTGTGTTTCTTTCATGCGCTGCTGCGGATGCATGTGTCCCTCTCTATTTTGAGTATGTATGTGTAGTTATATAAATGCCTTCGTTTCTTGTCTTAGCTGGCCATTTTATGACTGGTTTTAGTTGCGTTTCTTTCTTTTGCGTTATTTGTAGCAATGTTTTACAAATGTTTACACTGTTGCCCATGCGGCAAACGAAGGAATGGTTTTACTGTTTTTTCTCCGAGTTGTTGTCGTGTTGTCGTTTTCCTTACGGCAGTAGAATGTATTTCATCTATGCTGTTGCACTGACTTGTCGCATAGTAATTTTGCTTCTTCCAGTGGAAGAATCAACAACTTCTTATTTCGCTTTATTTACAAACTTTTTTTTTGTTGTTGCAAAGTTCCCTTTTGTTTTCATTTCTTTGATTTTTTGCTTTCGAACCGGGGTTCGACTTTTTAGTAAATATTTTTTTCTATTCTTATAAATATTTGCTTTTCCATATTTTTTTGTCCACTGTTATAAATATAAATATTTTACCTTTACGATCTTCGCCTCTGATTTCCAGCTGCTAAACCGAAGTGCAAATCGTTTTTTGAATAGGTTTCTTATTTAATTTTCTGCTCAACGTAAACAGCTAACTTTTAGCGAAAATTGGTTTGTCTAAATGAAACAAAATAACCTCAATTAATTATTCTAGGATTGAATTACTTGCTTTGCTGTGTTATAAATAATGAATAAATTATTACAATTAGGCTCCCTAAATGTTACTCTTGTATGCATCATTTGACTGAATTAATCACTTAGTTAATATGCCCGCGCGTTTACAATGACCGTTAGTTTTGCCTGGAAATTAGGTGGTTGAGGGTTTCTTTCTCTTATTTTTCTTGCTGAACAATATTTCAAACTGCTCGCACCGGTGTTTGGAGTATTTCAGCTTCGGAAAACTATGACACCGTTTACTGCACGCGCCACGAACGAACGAACGAACGGAGGTCCAAAATGAAAGGTCGATTTACACAACAACATGGTTCTGGTTCGTGTCAAGGTTGAGCAAATGGTTGTTCTGTGTAAGTTTGTTTGTAACGTCTTATCTCCTATTCCCTTAAATAGCATTCAAAAACAAACGAAAGTTTACCTACACACTTTTGTGCCACTAGTATTCAATCATTTTAATATTTGTTTCTGTCACTTGCCACACTACAGGAGTTGCCAGCAAATAAACATTCGGCAGCGCATGTACCTGCGCTGCTTCCTATAAAACGTGGTGCTATAATAGTGTTTGCTTTGCTCTAAAATCTACGTCGGCGACGCCCGGATGTTCCGCGCGTACTTATGGTATGAACTTTTCTGCTGATGACCCTGTTTTTATAGCTTGTTTGCATGTTGCGTGATGTTTACATTGCTTTGTTTTGGAATATAAACAGACGTTAATCCAATGGCTGACAGAGTTTCAAATCAATGTAGGCAAGGATGTTTTTACATTTGGAAGATCTATTAGTTTTGTTTACGGTCGTCATGGGTCATGGTTTACAGAGAACAAGGCAGGCCGCAATGTTATTTTGACGAGCTTGCCTTGTATCTATAATCCGTGGTCTTGGGTAGATCACTGCACCGAGGACTCTTTAATTTTGAATTCTTTCGGTTACTTGACAGATGCCATTTTTGAGAACTCGTGCAATGACCTGATGGAGACGCTATTAGTAGATGAGATAAAGTGGGAGGGGCTAAATTCACAATGCAATCTGGCTACTATGTGTGCCACACAACGCAACGTAGGAAGGGGTTTGTTTAGCTTAATATTTGCGTTTACACAGTATGTCAACACTCTTGCTGTTTTTTTGGAGTAAAGTCGCAAATCATCGGGGAATGAAGGGGTGCAACGGCTGACTCCTTCTACATCGGAGTTGACAAACACAAAAACTTGTTTATTGCATAGAATATTCGCGCGATAGACATATCGTAAGCTCTGCTTGGTGGTTTCACCTTAAGGTCTACAGTCTATAATCTCACTAGTGTGTGTGTATGTTAATGGTAGTGGTTATAAGTATAAGTAGGAAAAGTCATTACAAACTGATATGGGACTAGAGTACTACAGAATTCCACTACGGGGATCTGGGAGAACGGAGGGGTTCAATTCTATAGGCGTTTTCTAGGTGGGATTTCACTACTGTGTAACATGTTTCTATCGTGGCTATACGTATATTTCCGCGCATATCCGCGGCGGATGGGTTTGGCTAAGAGTGTTCATTTCTTAAACAAGATTCGGGATAGTAAATGGTAGAATACGGCGATGCATTGTGAATTTGAAATCTGGATTCTGTTTATACGATTGTTGGAGAAATTCGTAAACAAGATTTGGGCACCCTAAGACTGGCCGCACTGTAGAACACCAGGAAAACGGTGTTTAGTTAATTCATACGAAAGCCAGTAGGTAGCTGCCGTTCAAAACAGAAATCATAGCAGAACTTACGGTTTGACGGGATTGACTTGGACACAAAGTGGCACAGTGATTATTTTTGACGGTATTCGGTGCGACTTCACCGCTGAATCCTCGGCGATGGGTAAACGATATCATAATTTTTCGATAATAAAACAAAACAAAACTCGGTCTTACATAACATAAATAATAGCATCAATGTTGTCAGTATAAAATCTGTTAAAACAAAAACGAAACTATAATCTTCTGTGTAAAATTACAAAACAAGCAAGGCCTCTGTTCAGAAAAGAATAATAACTTATACAAGAGTGTTATCTTTTTGTCGTTTTTTTTAAGTTTGGCTGTATCAGATTTTCACATCCCATTAGGAAACGGGAAAAACCGTTGTTGATGAACTCAACAGTGTCTTTGCTATATAGGGTTAAAGATGGCTGATTGATTCTTTTGTTTTTGAATTTTAAACTAACTATCGAAGCTGACCACCGCATTACACCACTCAGTGCGGCATATCGGACTGGACAGGAGGTGGGGGAGGTGTCGGTTGAGTAGAAGCCATCGGTTCCGAGCAGCTACCGTCCTCGTGAGCGATAAGTTTCTGTCTACGGTCGCCGCCCCGATCATACGGCGCACGGTTGCCAAGGTGGTCGTCCCTGTCACCGTTGCTGCCATCGCCAGTGTTGCCAGTGTAAAGATTTCCAACGCTACTACTACGTCTATTGTACAGACTATGACCGTTTTCGAGATTCTTCCAATTGCCAGCGTATCCATGGTGGCCGCCAAGGTGGTTCTCTAAGTACGACGGCGAAATATTGGCCGCCAACGTTGTGGACGCTGATCGGGCGGCGACTGTCCGTTCGCTAACAGGTACATTGGTTGTTGCTACCGTGTTTGTATATTGGTTGCCATGAATGCTATTGGTGACTACCGTTGAGGAACTATCTAGTTTAACGCCGTTATCGCTAGGGTACTGAATGCTGTTATGACTGTGACGTTTGCCGTACTGCAATGGGTGATGTTCTGGTTGCCGCTCCGCGTAGTACCCATAATCGTGGCTACCACTTCCGTTAGCACTGCTCGACTGGCCGTACGATTGAGGCCAGTGGTATTTCCTATATCAGTCGGATGTTCCACTCTGTGAGTTTATACCAGGTGACGCGGAAGCGGCCGATGCAGCAGCCGCCGCCGCCGCAGCGGCCGCAGCCGTCGCATTTGGAATGGGAAAATCGGCCTTGAAGGGATTGAGACCGTAGTTGGCGTTGGCGGCCGCTGCAGCAGCCGCCGCGTTCAGCTCCGACTTGAAACTGTTGGCCACGGCGGAGAAATCGGGCTTGAAGCTATTGGCAGCGGCCGTAGCCGCCGATATGGCAGCCGCTGCTGCCGCCGCTTGGGACACCATCGCCGGAGACATCATGTTATTATCGAATTTTCGCGTATCCGGATTGAACATCGGGTGCTTGAACTTGCAGTGCGTCCGCAGGTTATCGCTCCGGGTGTAGGTGGCCCGACACAGCGGGCACTCGAAGCGGCCAGGAAAGTGCACGTGATAGTGGTTGCGTATGTGCGTCACAACTTTGCCGCAAAGTTTACAGCGATGCAGATTACAGCCGCCCGATAGACGTTCAAAGGTTAGCCGCATATGCCAGGCCTTGGAGCCTGTGGGAAAATAACACACAGAGACGGGGACAGCAAAACAAAGAGAGAGAGAAATTGTCACACGCAGTTCGATTGTTGGTTTTGGTAGTTTCTGAGGCTGAATCTTAGATTGAAGGTTTTGGATTGATTTTTGAGCACCTGTGTGTAATGTAGTCGGAACTTAGAGGGGGCAGAGTGAAAGTAAACAAATAAAAAAATGAAACGAAACAAAAATAAAAACAAAATTTGGAACAAAAACAAAACATAAATAAATAAAACACAAACAAAAACGGGTTGATACGTTGGAAATGATAGAATTCGAAACAAAAAAAAAACATAAAAAGAAAAAAGTGAAAACATAAAAACGTAGGAAATGAAAACAACCAAAACTGTACAAAAATATGTGAACACCGAAAATAACAACGTCCACGATCATCCGTGGGCGCATGTTTGTGTGTGTTGGTGGCGCGTTTGTTTTTAATACAGGGGGGTTTTAGTGGTGTGATTAATTCGTTGGTATTTGTTTGTTTTAATATTGGTTTATTTGCAGCTGAGGCGGAGGTTAAAAGTGAAAGTAACTCTTGTGTGTTTGGTTTTGGCTCTTGAAACAGAGAGGATATTATTAGATAGAGGTGTAGAAAGGTGGAATCCAATTAAATACAAATACACTTAGAGAGTGAGAGAATAAAAGAAGATTTTCAACGGTTGACGTTTGTATAGTTTTTACTGAAATCAAACTGCTTTTCATCGCAACACACTTATCTCCGGAACACATCGTAACTCCAATGAAAGTACAAAGAAAACTTGACGCATAGACAAACACGAACACTTTGAGACGATTTGCGTAAAAAGGTTGCTCTGGCGAAATACTTGATTTACTTGGGTAAACGATAGTGAATGTGTGTGTAATACGTGAAAACAGTGTGTTTGTGGTTTTGCTTTTCGCAAATAGGTAAGAAATAAAGAAATCACCAACGGAACGATGTTCAACCAACTATAAATCGAATTCAAGAAAATATAACTACAATCAGATGTTTCGTTCTTGAGACACACGCTCGTTAATTTTGTTTTGTTCAACTTAAGAACTTGTGTTTTGACAGATGATGACATAAAAAAAAGAAAACTTAAACGATAAAACACTTGATTACAACGTGTTAAAAGCAAAGTATACACATTTATATGATTAGTGGTAAGGTATTATTTACACAGAGAAAGTAGAATATATATAAAGGCTAGCAGAGAAACACTTAGAGATCCAATTGACCACGAACACGAAACAACAGTTAGAACTGTGGTATGAACGATTTTCAAATTGTTTAAGGAAAAGCAACGGTTTGCAATTCGTTTCGCGTACGAAAATGGCTTGGGATCAAATACAGATGAAGGGTCGCGAAAACACGGGCCACGACAAGATGAAGTACTAGATTGACAGCCGAGGGGTCTACCGATTTCTGCAACCGGTAAATGTCTCATTTCAGCTTGTCACGATGAGTCGCGGTTAGTTGCTGTTGATTCCGCGTCCAAATGGCGAAAACACACGCACACTGAGATTATAACAAGGATCACAAACGGCGAGACAAGTTTAAAGAGCGAAGGCAGCAGCGACAGTGCAATAGGAACAGATATAGACTGAATGAGCGATCAATGTGGTTGTTGTTGTTGATTGCCTTTCGGCAAAAGAGTTGTTACCAGCAACAGACAGAGTGAGAGAGACAACAAAAACGGAACAAAATTGGGTTTTTAGTATAGTGAGAGAAGGACCAACAACATTAAATCAGTTAAGTTCGATTAAACTTCACATAGAGATTGTTGAATTCTTACTGCACTTTTGTGCATAGTATAATAATTGTTTGATCGATTTGGAACTTTTGACATAATTTCACCAAACTTAACCCAACTTTTTCAAACAATCTATCAAGCAATTATTATGACTTTCTTAGAATTTGAAAGGACACAACATCGAGGTGTCGATTGCCTCAATGAAATCGATACAGCCATGCTTTCTGATTCCCTGGAAAATGTCACAAATAAAATAGAAAAAAGTCCGAAAGCTGAAAATAATACATGGTGTAAACACAAAACGGTGTATAAAGTCAACATAAAATACCATAAAAATAAAACTCATTCCAACGGATGATAGTCATCGCCAAGAAAACGGCTGCGGTGGCGGTGGCAGTCCGCGGCAGTCGCCATTGAATAAATTTTATTATTATTGTCGCCATGCCGGGAGCGAGACTAATATTGGTCGTAATTTTTCATCCCAGTCAGCCCCAGAAGTTAGGCAAAAAGTCGGTCGGGCGGTTGTTATTGGTCAACCAGTAACCCTTCCGGTACCGGCGATCCAATGACGGCACACCGTGTCCAGAACTCTGGTCTCAATTTGAGAGCAGGCAGTGAGAATAAGATAGCAGAAAAAACTCACTGCAAATATGATTAATGGGATTTGAGGATGTTGGGATAGTGACCGGCAGGATGACTGCCGGCTGGTTCGGTGCCAATAATGACTGGCTGTTGTGGACTGCACTTGGTTAATGGTCAACTGCAGATAACCGTTGGGTCATTCCAAGCAGTGCAAAAGAATCATGAATTCAAAGAAAATTCCCGTTGATTTAATCAACGGTAATGTTTGGAAATGAATTTCAATTAAAAACTAGAAAGCTGGCAACACTGCTCCAACACAAACGTCAAGTGACTGGTAAAATGGCCCCTGTCAGTACAGCTACCATTCTTTTAATCTTTTTTTCAACGAATATGCATCTTATGCAATGTTAAAGAGGCAACTTGAAATGGAGATTGAAGACTTTGCGTGGGGAAGTGTGAAACATTTTTCAAAGGTTGGATCTGGAAAGTTTGAATTTGCCACTCGACATTTTGAGCAATTTTCATCGGAATTTTACAAAACAAAATTCGAAGATGCAGGGTTGCCAGTTAAACAAATCGGTTGCCATCTACTGAATTGTTTACATGATGAAGTCCGTATGTACGTTTGATGATGATCGATGCTGTGCCACGATGTCCCGAAAAATGGATCAGAAAATCAAGATAGTGAAACAGAATAAAGGATATATTTTTATTTTTCCTTTATAAAGTGCACATTGAACATTGCGACAAATTTTAAAAATTATGCTCAAAGTCGACTTTTTCCCATATATTTTTTACTGTGTCTCAAATCCAACACACCGTTGTTCAGTAAATGTGTTAGACTGTGTTTGTAATGTTTGTGCGAATGAATGCACTCGCTTGTACTATTGCAAAAAAATGTAATCTATTCTGGAAGTGTGCATCTTCCCGATCTGTTCTTGCTTTGCTTTGTGTTTACCACCGTATCTGTTATTCTACACTTTTACATGTTATCCGTTTTTTTAACGTTTATTTGTGGTACGATGCTTGTTTGTTTCAGTTTTTTTTCTTTTGCTGCTTACATCGTCTGTTTGGTTTTTTCTTTATTGTTTGTAATATTACTGTTATATAAATATAGTTTTCTATATAAAAATATATCTATGTATATTATTCTACTTTTTTTGTTATTCTACTGTGTATATGGCTGTTTTTCAATCTACTCTTAGGTTATCATTCATATTGCATACAATATTGTAACCAAACCAAGGGACTACAAGTAACTAAAGCTGCTTTGACTAGAAATCAATCATCATAGGTTCAACCAAACGAGATGATAACTCAAAAACATTACCATACTCACAATAATAGTAATAGTTATCAATAATGGTGAATGAGATCTACACTTTGAACTATTCGCTACGGTTTTCCTTTGCTTCAAACAAATCTACCCTTGCACTAAACGGAAGGCGACGCGTGGCAACGCACCGCTAGGCGGTACTTGCCCTCCGCGCCGCTACCTCCACAATGACCTTACTGACCTCTAGTGTGTTGTATATTTATAGTTGTGTGCGGCACGGCTCCCTTGCAACACGGGGGACCTGCCGCAATGGCAATTCGAAACAGAAGACTACTTTTAAGGGACGCGACGCGGCGCGACCGGACCGTTTTAGATGAATGCATTCTTCTTAAATTTGAGCCGTTGTTTGTTCCGGGCAGCGTTTAATCACATGTGTACGATGTGATTGTAGAAACGGTCCCTAAGCTCCGGATGTTTGACCTTGCAGTGAGCTTTCATGTTGTCGCGGCGGGTGAACTTCTGGCCGCACACCGGGCACTCGTGGCTCTGCGGCCGGTGGATGTTGGCATGGTGCCAACGGTTCGAGACGGTTTTGTGGCAACTGACGCAGCTGTACAGGGTCGGGAAGGTTCCGTTCAACTGGATGAACAGCGAAGAGTAGTCAATGTTGTGGTCGCGCCTGGTCGAACTGGACGAACGACTGCTGCCGTCGCTGCCGGAGCAACCGGTGCCGCCGCCGCCGCCACCGGAACTCCCACCGGTTGGCACTGAAAGGCTACCGCAGTGGCCGACGCTGGAACTGGTTCCCGGTGGAGTGCTGGACGACAGTAGCGAAGACGTGGACGACTGCTGGTGGCTGATCCCGTTCAGGCGGTGGTGCTGCTCCAGGAGACTTCCCGGGGTGTTGGGTGGGCCTCCGCCACCGCTGCTTCCGCCGGGCATTCCGCTCGAGTCGTGGTGTAAGAGTCCAGGATGGTGCCGGGTCGCCATTGCCAGGCGCAACATTCGGTCACCTGGAAAGCACACAGGCACACAAGAATTGGCGTCACCGGTGCGCCTCACCACACACACACAAACAGAGACAAACAGAAATGCTAGGCGATGCTTTTTTGTTGGTCGTGGTTTTTCTGATTCGGTGTATTTGTGGGCTTTTGAACTACTAATTTTGGGTATTAATACGGCGTCAACTAGTTTGGCTTAGCTTATATTTAGTATGTATGGTATGGTGGATAGAACGATTACTATAAACTAGGTTCAATGCTTGCTTGAATTTTTTGGTTTGGACTGGATTTGCTTGGGAATCGAATGGCTTCTTGAGAGTTGTTGTTGCTGTTTTTTTATGGCGTTAATATTTGGAGGTTGTTGCAAATATATATATGTAGTAGTATTTGGTGGATTCGGATGCACTAACACTCAGTAAATGTTTCCAATAGTTTCCAAACTAAAAATGTATGTAAATCAAACACAAATTCCGAACTCAACTAGTAACTCATAAAGATCTATTTGTTTTACATTTGGCATATTTGGGGTGATTTAAGGGGGTGGTGGACAAGGTGGCAATCGATTTACGTCAACTAGGACATATTGCAGTTTGCTGTTTTGATTTACAACGCGGTGATTTTTCATACTAGCGTGAACTAAGGTTGCTGGAGCTGGGTGGGATAGAATGACGGGAGAGGAACTAGGCTAGGGTCCTATGGCGTGGGCTTGATGATTCTATTGAAAGCGGTCTTTGAGGGTGAGGTGAGATGGCTTTGGAAGGGGTGGAAGGGGAAGGGATAGCGAGGAACGTGTGAAATTGCAACTAATGTAATCTAATCTGTTAACGACAAATGCACTTCGTTCTTGATGTTCCACAAGATGTGACCGGGAGTGGTTTTCAGTATCGGTTTTTGCTTGGCTATTTGTTACAGAAAGGTATGTATGTATATCCATGTTGAATACTAATCCATTTTCGGTATATAGGCTCTAATATCATATATATAATACAACACTAAGGAATCTAAGTTTTTGTTTTTGGGTCTTCGACTCATCAACTAACACAAGCTTGAAGATATATCTATGTAAACAATGTATGAAAGAAATTGAAAATGAAAATCATACGAGTTTTGATAATCAACGGAAACGTTCTAGAAGCTAATACCAAATCGGCTTGGATCATTTCTATGTAAGGCGAATCCCAGCAACACATTTCGCAAATAATATATTTCAAACAGATGTAGCACAGAGAAACAGACGTTACACTCCACTCGCTTCCCATCGAACACCTTTTTAACGATTGATTCAAATACTCAGTAGGTGGTCGATTGACCGCTCGCGACACAGACATCGTTTTTGCTTCTGTTTGACGTTTGACTCACTATCACCACCTAGTGGTGGTCCGGGTAAACACAGCACGATTAGCATTGGACAGTTGCGTTACCTTGACGATGTTTTAATAAAATTCGTCCTAAGTGACACGTCTGTTTCTCTGTGGATGTAGCACACGAATGTTTTGCATCGTACGCCAATTTAACTGTTGCAATAAGCGAATGGTATTCGCTCGTTGCAATGCAAAAAATATTCACCTTTTGTCGACAGACGAAGAATTGTCCGATCTGCGTAAACGTCAAACAAAAACAATAACGTTGCGAACGCTGCAGGTACTCGATAAAATCGTAGTACATTTTATCAAGACACCGGCAGCACTGCTGAAAACTAAGATACTGTTAGAAGCGCACCTCACGGATGAAGGGGTAACTATTGCTGGTTGCTTTCCAAGATGGATTTTTGATGCACTTTGCCTATCACACTATTTTTGTGCTCGGGCACGGTTGCCGACATCAATATCGAGAATTCCACGTTTCACAAACTTTTTCCATGAGAAGAAACACACAAACCTGCATAGCTGGCCGCCCGGCTACGACTCTCGGTGAGAAAAAAAGAGAGAAGGTCGATTCGGAGAGTTGATGATGGATGAGAATCAAAACAAAACCGAAGAAGAGTCAGGCGAATCACTCACCACGTGCTAATGTTTGACATTTCTCGACGTCAAAATGCTGTCAGACAGGCCGATTGCACTTATCGTCACACTTTTCAACCATCACACTTTCAAACTGTGCAGTCCAATTTGGTGTGAACTGTGCAATATATCCGCATGAAAGTGTGGGTGAATCTTCACTCGTACCAACACACTCTTGGATTCGTTTTATAGAGGTTGCTACTAGAGTGCCTTTAACTTTCAGTCACTGTAGTTGCTACCACCTTAGTTGCAAACGAGACGCTGCCATCGTCCAATCGGTGACTATTGACGTTTGTATGGAAAGAGGGCAGAAGTCCAAGCCTTCTTGATAAAGTGGGTTTCGATCAAACATTTTCTGATCGCTTTACTACGTAAATGCCTTCAGTTGGCTGGCAAAAGGTTTAAGTTGTTAAAAATTGGAGTTTGTGTGCTTCTTTATAATCAAAAGGATAAATAAACCTCTGAGTTTGAACTAAAAATATTGAGATTCATAGAAGGTATGTATAAGACCTTTAAAATTTTTGTAGTGGTCGTCACACTTTGTTGAACACTCCCTCCCCCTTCGAAGTGTGACGTTATAGACGTTCTTCAAAGAAAAGATGCTTTCACTATAACTCTTACAACTACAGTAGACGTTCGGTCGGTGCAAACGGTTTAAGGACATACTTGTTAGAATCCCAACATGGCCGCCACAATGGCCGACTTTGGCACCTACTCACGATTTCGAGGGCACAAATCTCTTCGTAAACAAAACCAGCGCACCTGATCTTCTTATTTAAGACTTATTACAAGTGAGCAAGAACAGAATAATAAAATACTTTGTTGTGTGAAGCTTGTTTCTTGAGATTTGTGCGTTTGAAGTTTTGATGCACTGTTAAAGCGGGATGTTAAGAAGTTTGTCCTTAACTGCAATGCGTTTTAACTGCAAGTCCGGTAAGTGCAACATATTTGCAGATATCGCACCTCCAAACGTCAGAATGGTGCGCAATGTTAGCCCAAATGAACAGTCGGATCACGTTCACGGTTATTTATTGTCGTTTGACAACTTGTTGACATCTGCCAGTCGATGCAGTTACCGAATTTCGTTCGCTAAGTGAAACGTAAACATGTTGCAGCTATCAAACGACTACTGTATTTGTCAATTTCCAGTCGATTTTCAATCATTTATAGCAAATTGAAATTGATTTTTCACAACAATAAGGCCGCCCAAAATACGGTTTTTAGCAAAAAGAGGATTTGACTAAATCTTGATCATTTTTCGCATAATTTTCGGCTTAAATTGAAAACAGTAGTGTTCCGATTTTATCACCCCCCCCCCCTCCCTTGCAAAAATAGTTTCAAACAAAATCTGTATGCGTCTTCAATACATATATTCAAAGCAGCAAAGTGCGCCTGACGGTTTTCGCGCCAACTCGAACAAATGTTGGCAGTACCCTTTCAGGTTGTAATTAAACTTTCTTAGTGTGTACACCTAGCCTGAATAAGCAGCCACTCTGCGTACGTAATTTCTTTAATTTTATTTCTAGACAGCTTTTTGAAAAGGGCTTAACTTTTTTAACCGTTTTTTTTTCAAATGTGTTTATTATAAAATGACTACTCTCATACTCCCATACAAAAAGTGTTGTATGGGTGATTATCACAAAATATATCATGTTTCAAGAAAAAAAATATGAAAAAATCCAAATAGGGTAATTGTTCCCTTCGTTGTGGTAGTACCTAATAATGCGGTAGTGGCAATTGAGCACTTTTTCGACTGAAATGTTACCAAAAGGCATTTTTAATAGATGTATTATGCTTAAATTATGAGATTGCACCATTTGTGTGCTTAAGATTTGCCCAAAAACCTATTTAAAAACAATATTTTCCTTAATTTTTTTGCTGCTGTGTTCCTATTGTTGCGGTAGTGTTCCTAATGCTGCGGTATCCCATATGATTTCAATGGGATACCGCAACAATAGGAACCAAAATTAAATTTTACCTCCATAATTGGAACAGTGTGCCCAATGTTGTGGTAAGCGATTTATGATCGAAAACAGAGAGAAACGATAGTTTTTATATTTTTGCAAGCAAATTTGGATAGAAAACTACCAACTAACGTTTTGCAACCCTTCATTAGATGGAACGATCATTGTTTTTAAAATGAATTTACCTTAATACCACAACGATGGACACACTTACCCTAGAGCCCTACACTGAAAAAAAAGAAAATGTTTTAAAATAAAAAAAAAACATTTCTGATTTTGATGAAATACTGTTTTATGCTAGGTAATTATATTCTCTACTAACCGTCCATACACCACAAGATGGGTGCTTTTAAGGAATAACAGTTTTTCCAACAAAAACTTTTCATGTCCAAAAGATTGTTTTTTTCAGTGTATTTTGTTATCAAAAATAAATCAGTAAAGGTAATAATCATCCCAAAATCCAATGATTCGCAATTTGTCAGGAGATTTTGTCGTATTCATTCAATCATTACTGTATGCAAAGTGGCTTATCTAGTCTAGGTCTAGATATCCAGAGAGTTGCATTGAGGTTTGAGAGGGTGCTGCCAACTCCGAATAAGATTCGGGGCCTTCTTGAACATCTTGAAGAAAAAGGGTGAGATTCTCTCTTAAACGTAATAAGAAAGTAATTAATAATAAAGGTCGGACGCACGGAGGAGATGATAAAGTCGGAATGTTACTGTGTTTAATTCTGGAAAACAATGTTTTCATATTTGAAATGCAAAGATTTTTTTGTAGAGAGAGATGCTCCTCTTTGAACTGCATATTTTTTTTTACAAAATAGTTTGATTACGACTTTTTACTAGCCAACATAATTTTCTTTGAAAGCATGCTCGATGATTTTTATGTGGTAGATCGGTAGCAAATGTAAAGGGGGTCCTAATATTGTTGTGAAGAATTAGCCTATGTTAAAATTCAAGAATAAAAAATCCTAATATTGAAGTTTTGAGTATAAAGAAGAGAAAATAATAAAAATCTCATAAAAATCATATTTTACGTTATTTTGAAAAAGAAAAAGATATTCTACACATTCTATCTCACAAATGAATTGCATCGCTAGAATTTAATAGGTAAATTCAGGTATTTTGGACAGACCGTTACGCGTACATATTTTGGACATTTACGGCAAAATCAAATGGAAGTGTCCAAAATATATACGCGTAACGGTCTGTCCAAATTACCTGAATCACCCTAACCGGTTGGAAATTGATAAAGTTGTGACAATTGAAGTTTATTACTCGGAAATGCAACTGTTAAACCACTGGGCTACATCCAAATCTCAATATTTTTGGCTCATATGCGGAGTTTTCTATTTTTATGCAATTTAGTCTAAGAAAACAAACGACTTCAAATTTTCAACAACTTTCGAAAAATAAGCCGTACTTTGATGTCGCTGCTTGATTCAAATAGGTCTATAGAAAACAAAAAATCTACCCATGCCAATAATGTTTTCTTTTTCTGATGCATTATAGCTGGAGTTTCCACTCTTTCAGTGGAGTTTCCCTTCTACTCCATCCGAAAGGGCATTACGATATATTTTCCAAAAATTCGCCTCAGGTAACATTTTTAAGTCAAGAAGACTCGAAAGAGAAGGTAGCACCATCATGAAGCCAAAATGCAATCGCCTTGGTTTAATGAGGATTCTCACAACATCTTGAATACAATTTTGTCATCGAATTGTTGTTTGAGATCCTTTATATTTCTCAACAAATTTCTTAGAAAAAAAATCCTTGGAGAACTTTTACAGTAAACTATATAACTGTGAAGGAATTGGTTGACGATTTCAGATAAACAATGAACTACTGCTGGCTTGAAGGAACCTCTGAAAGGAGACCTTGAACAAACTTCGGGTGAACTATCGGGATATCTCCAGGTGAGACTGAATCCCGAGAGCTACACCTCGAAACTTTGAAATTTCTCCCAAAATCTTTATTTTGTGTTAGACATTTTCTAGCATTCCTTCTGTGCTCCTATCGAAAATGTGGATCCCCCTGTCGGTCATGAAATAATTTCTGAATATTATGGTTATCAAAGATGTTAATGCTGAAAAAAATCCCGGAGGAATCCCTGGGAGAATGTCCGAAATCCCAGGAGAAATCCCTGAAAAAATCCTGGGAGGTTTCGATGGAGGAATTCCAGAAAGAATCCTTGGAAAACTCCCGGGGGCAACCCTGGGAGGAATCAATAGTGAAGGGATCGATGGGGGATTTCTAGTAGGAAACCCTGCAGTCATCCTGAGAGAAATTGCTAAAGGATAATCAGGAGAAACCCCTGGCGCAATCCCGAAAGGAATCCATGGAATAAACCCAGGAGAAACTCCTTTAGGAAACTCTTTAGGAGTCCTAATTGAAATTCCTGAGGAAAACTATCGAAGAATCCAGAAAGAATTATTGAAGAAATAAACCCTAAAACAATGAAAGAATCGATGGAGAAATTCTTGAAAAAAAAAAACGGAGGGAGCTCTAAAAAATCCTAGAGGAATTCCTGGAAGAATGTCTGAAATTTATGAAGGAATCCTGGTAGGTTTTGATGAAGGAATTCCGAGAGGCATCCTTGGATGGATCCCGAGGGCAATACTTGTAGCAATCCTGAGAGGAATCCCGGAAAAAAATCCCTGGAGAAATCCTAGGAGGAATTTTAAAAGCAAACTCTGCAGGCACCCTGCGAGAAATCGCTGAAGGAATATTTGGAAAAGTCCTAGACGCAATCCTTAGAGAAATCCATGGATGAATTCCAGCAGAAATTCCTCAAGAAAAAAGTCCTAAAGAAAACTCGTGAAAAATGTTTGCTGTAATCCTGTGAGGAATTCCTGACGTATTTAAAAAAACATATAACTGGAGAAATCTCGAGAGGAATCCCTGGAAGCATCTCGGAGAAATTATTTGAGAAGTCCCTTCAATAATCTCCTCATAAATTCTTAAAAGAATCCCAGAAGCAATCCTGAGAGAAATCCCTAAGGCAATCCCGGGAGAAATCAATGAAAGAATTTTGTAAGGAATGCCTGAAAGAGTTCCTGAAGAAATTACTGGATGAATCTCAGGAGAAATTACTAAAGGAATTTTGAGAGAAATCCCTAAATAAAATCCAGGAAGAATTAATGAAGAAATCCCGAAAAGAATCGCTGGAGGAATCCCAGGAGAAATCGATGTTGAAATAACGGACGGAAACTCTGAGGGAGCCCCTGGAGCAATCCTTTAAGAAATTCTGGGAGGAATCCCTAGAAATTCGTGGAGAGATCTCTAAAAGAATCTCAGGAGAAATTACTGAAAGAATCCCGGTATGACTTCCAAAAGAAATTTCGTAAGGAACCCCAGGTGAAATCAATGAAGCAATTCCGTAAAGAATCTCCTAATATTATTGAGGAATCTCTGCTAGAATCTAGGAAGGAACCCCTGAAGGAATGAGTGTCCAGCCATTTAATCGAATGCCGTTCACCCGAATGTCGTTTGGCCGAATCATGATCAAACGAAATCGGAAGAAGTTTTTGACATTCTAACTGCCAATACAGTAAGGACCCGATTTTGTCAGCCTCATTTTGCGACAAACTTTTTGCTCTCATTATCTTACGGTCACATTTTAAGCAATTTATTAATATTTGTCATCAAACTACAGCTGAGATGCAGAACATAGAGGGATAGAAAGTTTTTGAGGAGAGCAAAAAATGTGTTCCGTAAAGGGGCTGATAAAATCGGGTCAATTATGTATGATCTTCAGAAATATTTCCTTCTTTTAACCATAGGCTATTCTTTCCAGTTTTGATATTCAGGAATTATTTAGCGTCGAAACTGAGATTTTTCCTTCTTTAAATCATAGGCTGTTCTGTCGAGTTATACTGAGGCGGGGAACACTGGCATGGTCACTCAAGTTCATCATTCATTTTTTGGCCAAACGGCGTTCTGCCAAATGACCCTCTCTGCCAATCGGCATTCGACCAAATGGCGTTCGGCCAAATGACCTGGAATCGAAGGAATCCCAGGAGAAATCCCTAAAGGAAACCCTAGAAGAATCATTGAAGGAATCCCGAGAGGAATTCCTGGAACATTTCCAAGAGAAATTCATAAAGGGATCTCAGGAAGAATCCATGAAGGAATGCTAGCAGAAAACTCTGAGAGAATCCTGGGAGAAACCCTGGAAGGAATTATGAGAGGAATTGCTAAAATAAACCTGGAGGAATTCTTGAGGAAATCCTGTAGGAATTTCAAAAGAGATTTCAATAAGAATCTCGATAGGAATCCTAGGGGGCATTCTGAGAGAAATCTCCTACAGGAATTATAGGAATAGCCCCGGAAAGAATTCCGTAAGGAATCACAGATAGAGTAGAATCTCAGAAGCGCTGCAAGAATATCGGGATAAATCCATCTTGGTCCGAGAATTTTGACACTACAGCGGGACCATTTCCATTCAGAATCGTTCAATTCAGATTGGAAACGACTTCACTCTAGTGTCAAAATTCTCGGACCGAGTGGTTCGGTGGATAAGTCCGTGGTCCATTGCACGAGCACACCAGGTCATTTGACGTGTCAGCGGTGCCATGTTTGCAGAAAATAAACACGTTTCCATTGATTTATCCACTGGTGAACCAAATTCACTCGGTTGAAGACACTAGAGTGAGTCCATTTCCAGTTTTTAGACCGAGTGAATTCGGTTCATCGGTAGATAAGTCCACTTGGCACCGCTCAAAAGTCAAAAGTTGAGTAAACACTTGCATGGACTTATCCACCGATGAACCGAATTCATCGCGGTCCGAGAATTTTGACACTAGAGCGGGGTCTGTTCCAATCAGAATCGTCCAATTCTGATTGGAAACGGCCCCGCTCTAGTGTCAAAATTTTCGGACCGCGATGAACTCGGTTCATCGGTGGATAAGTCCATTGGTCCATCAACAAAAAACTGTTTCATCGGTGAACTTAATTCACTCTGCTCGAGAATTTTGAAGTGTCTTGCGCGAGTGTCAAAATTCTCAAACCGAATGAATTTAGTTCACCGGTGGATCAGTACATAAAGGATTCGATTTATTCGAGAAGTTCGACATTTATTATTTATTCAAATGAAAAAAAAAATAGTTAACGTATGCTGTGTAAAGAACAAGCAATTATTAAAAATTCAAGAATAAAAAAAAACAAGTTAACGGATGACGGTGATTTGTTTTCATGGAAAATGTTCATCGGTTCAGTTGAAATGAATTTGTTCCATGAAAAAATCACGTTCCTAATAAAAATAAATCAGCAGCTCAAGTAAACAAACAGCAATCTATGTTGAACTGTATGCATTTGAACCAATTCATGATTTTTAAAGCGGTCATTTTCATCTTCCAAGATAGTGTAACGAATGAACTTCTCATTACACTTAATTCCTCTTAAGTCACACAAACGAATTTGGTCAATTGAAGGTGCAACGTTGAGATTAGTTTTCGGCGCTAAACACAAATATTATAGAATACATCAGCAAACCAAGTAACGTAGGTAAACAATTCATCAATAAATTTCAAGTTTGCGAGTGATGTAAGATTACGTTGGAGCACAATAAAAATGCACTAGTGAACCAACAAAAGTTACTACTCCATTCCAATGAATCGAACCGGTTCATGCCCTGCCCGCAGACATGTTGCTAATGAACCCCGGTGACGCTAATCCCACCGTTCACATCAATCTTCCGAATGGAAAATTGCGAAAACAAAGTTAATCCCGATGTTGTTGTCGCTTCTTTACATTACTTAGGGAAGGTACGTAACAACAAAGGAAAATCGTACAGGAAACTACATCGCTTGGTCGGTCACCTGTGCGCCGTGCGATGACGGTGATGATGATGACGACGGGATTTGTAACGTTACTGTGTAGCTAGCTACTACTGCATGAACAACTTTCCGTCATCGTTTCTTTTGAGAAGCAAGAAATTAATTATTCATATCTTAATCAATTAGGACCTATGATGACAAGCAGGGATTGGAACACGGTGTGCTTGCTTTGGTATTCTTCGGTTGGCACCGATCACTTGCAAATCCTTCTTTACAAGTTTCTAATATGGCTGACAGGGGGTTTCAACTTTGGCGCGTTATGAATACCTCGCTCTAGTGTCCAAATTTCCGGACCGAGTGAATTCAGTTCAGTTCAATAAGTACATGGACTTTCCAATCAGATCCTAAGTTTTCTTATTGGAAATAGCTCCCCTCTAGTTCTTGACACATAAGTGAATTCAGTTCACCGATGAATCAGTCCATATGAATTCACGAACATCAGTGTTCATGTCAATGATAAATATAGACGAGTGCACCGATGAACTGAAATCATCGCGGTCCGAAAATTTTGACACTACAGCGGGGTCGTTCCCAATCAGAATTGTTTAATTCTGATTGGAAATCTTTCACTTCTGATTGGAAGCGACCCCGCTGTAGTGTCAAAATTCTTGGACCGCGATGAATTCAGTTCATCGGTGCATCCGTCTATAGATGAATGCACTAGGGTGGGGCTAATTTTAAAAAATGTCTCCGGGATATGATTTCCCATGTGGAAAGTGATCCACTAGTCGAAATAAGTGAGCTGTACAAAAATGAGCGATTTCGGTTGATATTTAGGGGTGGCGCTAAGGTTTTAAGTAAATTTTTTACTAGAACAAACCATCAAAAAACATTTCAAAATTAATATTCAAACATAACATTTCTAGACTAAATCGGTGATTTGAGAACCCAAATTTGTGCTCAAAATTGCGATATCTCCACTGGTTTCCGAGATATTTGAAAAAAAAAATGTCATATTTTGGTATCTAACCCAAAAAGTACCAAAATACTACATATTTTTTTCAAATATCTCAGATACCAGTAGAGATATTGCAATTTTGAGCACAAATTTGGCCCAATTGGGTTCTAAAATCACCGATTAAGTCTAGAAATGTTATGTTTGAATATTAATTTTGAAATGTTTTTTGGAAAAATACTTAAACCCGTTGCGCCACCCCTGAATATCAACCGAAATCGCTCATTTTTGTACAGCTCACTTATTTCGACTAGTGGATCACTTTACACATGGGAAATCATATCCCAGAGACATTTTTTAAAATTAGCCCCACCCTACGAATGCACCGATGAACTGAATTCATCGCGGTCCGAGAATTTTGACACTAGAGCGGGACCACCTCCAACGAACGATTTGCGTTTGGTGTTCACTAGGGCTTAGTTTGCATATGAAAACGTTTATCTATACACTTGAAATGAGCGTATTCAATGGACTGATCCATCGGTGAACTAAATTCACTCTGAATTATTTTTAAACAGAATCTATATTTCTCATTAAAGTCGAGGGAATTTAGTTCACCAGTGGATCAGTGCATAAGATGTTTTTGATTTTAATAAACCAGATTGATGGTTCACTACAAATTCATCCAAGAGCATTGAGAACCACTTGGCTGCATTTGCATGTCTCAATCGGGGAGCACGACGACCAGTCTTTCGAAAGGTGCTACAGGTACCCCGGACCCGGGACGGGACGGAAAACTTCCAAACGTGCACCGATAAAGTTGCACTTCTGCTCGAAACAGAAGACCGCCAACACATTCAAGTATACGGATACGGTCGGTGTGATGATGTTTTTACAAAGCGTGTTCCTCGGGCTCCACTTTTGTAAGCTTCATAATCCGCTTGACACGTGCATTTATACAAGGATTCCAAAAGCACCAATCAGGGTTGCATCCATGATTGATTCAGATGAGATTTGTGTCAAAGGAATTTTCCATAAGACATTAAACTGTTTGCTAGTGAATTGCTCGGAGACACATGTTCATTTGAATTACGCTTTAGGTGAGCAATGGTCAGTTTCAAACCTCATTGACGATGTGGAAAACTTACAGGAATCAGCCCAATGGACTTATCCACCGATGAACCGTATTCATCGCGGTCTGAGAATTTTGACACTAGAGCGGGGCCATTCCCAATCAGAATTGTTCAATTCTGATTGGAAATCGTGCACTTCTGATTGGAAGTGGCCCCGCTCTAGTATCCAATTTCTTGGACCGCGATGAACTCAGTTCATCGGTGCACTCGTCTATCCACCGATGAACAAAATTCACTCCGTTCGAGAATTTTGTCACTAGAACAGGGCCCGTGTGGCTTCGTGGTCGTGCGGCTAAGGTCACCAAGCCTTTAGTCGCATCGTGCTAAGGAGCGCGGGTTCGGTTCCCGCCGCAGTTGTCAGGAAAAGTTTTCGGCTGTGCCACTGGGCGTTGCATGCTAGTCCATTGTCTAGTGTCGTGCTTCCTTCAAAGAGCAAAATAGCTCACTGGAAGCAATAAACGTGTCTGTGTCTTTAATTCCAATCAGAATCGTCCAATTCTGATTAGAAATGGCCTCACTCTAGTGTCAAAATTCTAGGACCGAGTGAATTATGTTTATCAGTGGATAAGTTCATAAGAGTTGAACCATTTCATATAAGAATGAATAATCTGATCTGATCTGATCTGACCTTATAAAAGAAAATGCCAAACGGAACTCATTCGGTTCATCACTTCAGGTTATGTCAGGATTACTTACAAATGTCGCCAGAGTTCACTCCTGGCTAAAAGCTCTCCTATCATCTTGAATCATGAGATTAAGTTGTTTAGCAAGAGAGAACCGTGAAGTATCGTTGGAATTGTCTTCACGGTAACAAGAACACGGAAGCGGTGCCATTGAGTAAAGGTTACACCCATGAGAACCGACGATAACAATGAAATTGGCAATCGGTAATAAATCATATCATCGTCAGTTAAACCATATCACGTTACGGTGTGATAATCGACGATGTTCCCACGCTTCCCACATCTTTTTCCATGGTGGTGAAATCATCGTCGATGAGTACCACCCTTCATGGGAACTCATACTACTCGCCATGATTTCCAAAGATGAAAAAAACTCCCCAAACCGCGTACTTTCTTGCGCTTTCATCGTCGCACGGGATCTCTTCGGAGATCCGTGATTCTAGCATCAATGGCAAACGGATTAACGGTAAACGGAGCTCTGCGGTGGTAATGTAATTATTTAATTGAAATTGTCTCGCCTGAGGCTGAGGGGAGGGTCGTCGTCGTGAGTGGGGTGAGTGGCTCCGATGACGAATCGTCATGACGACGCGACGGTGGTAGTAATCGACAAAACGCGGTGTACGATTTGCACAAGTCGCTTCACCGAGGGAAGGAGGGCGGAATGCAAAGTTCGTTTGGATTATGCATTTAATGAATAATTTAGTGATTATCATGGCTCGGGATGATGAGGTGGAGAAAGCGGAAGAAGAAAACTACACCCACCACCGGCAAAGTATCTTCGTTTCGTGAGGGTGATGGGCAAACTTGCTCTTGCAATTTGGCGCCATCGTGGGGATTATGCAAAGATGAACATTGAAGCAGTTTGTTTACATTTCAGATGTAAACAAACAAAAAGTTGCGCTTGGATCAAATTGAGTTGCAACTCGGCTGTTTAAAGATCAAGTTTGTGAGGTTTAAAACGAAATGAATTTGAAGGATTTTATGAGGGGTGGCTTGCTATGCGAGTGGACTTATCCACCGATGAATCGAATTCACTCGATCCGAGAATTTTAATACTAGAGCGGGGTCATTTTGAATCAAAGTCGTCCAATGAGCCATTTCACGAAGTAACAACAATGTTGATGATGATATTGATTTTCACGGGTTATTGGACGCTACCTCCTGTCAAAATTCATTCATAAAATCAGCTCGTAACATGGGAGTGCACCGATGAACTGAATTCATCGCGGTCCAAGAATTTTGACACCAGAGCGGGACCGCTTCCAATCAGAAGTGCACGATTTCCAATCAGAATTGAACAATTCTGATTGGGAATGGCCCCACTCTAGTGTCAAAATTCTTGGACCGCGATGAATTCAGTTCATCGGTGCACTCGTCTATTCTGATAGGCTAGAAGAACTGGTTCACCTAGCTTGAATGAGGATGAAGCATCCGTTAAATTTAGCAGTTTTTCATATGAAGATCTACTTTCTCATTTCGTTTAATTCATTCACATTCATCTTGTTCCTCTAGCCTATTGGAAACGGTAGACTATGGACTTATCCACTACTGAATCGCAAACACGGCATAGCTCAAACATCAAATTAGTGCACACACGCATAGGTCTATAAATTAACTCATGGATGAGTTTAAAGTTCTCTCGACTAGAAATGAGTACTACAGCGAGAAACGTGTTCAAATTTGAAGATGACCGTAAATTTGATGATTCGATAAGTGAACTCATAGTTCATTCAAGGACTTATTCACTGATGAACCTAATTCACTCAGTCTGAGAGATTCGTCCAATTCTGTTCGATCCGAGTGAATTAGGTTCATCAGTGGACAAGTTCATGGAATTATTTATTAGTAAACATAATTCACTCGATCCGAGAACTTTTACACGGTGGGTTCATTTCGAATCAGAATCGTCCAAATCTGATAGAAAACTTCTCTAGGTAAAAACTCACAGACCGAGTGAATTCGATTCATCGGAGGTTAAGCCCATGGCTGCACCACTTTATAAAATGAAAACCAAAATGTCAGTCGGCAAGCTTTATAGTAGACATTAGTACTAGAATGGTGTTGATATTATATAAAATATTTTTACTGGAGGCTCATTCGTCACGGTTCATAGCAGAGCCAAAGCTAGACGTTATAATTAGTGAACTAGTAAGGCAGTATTCTATCCTTTTTGATTTATTTGAAATCATCCGGATTTGATTGTCCCTATCAGACGTAGAAAATCGTTCGACTGTTTTCAATCCACTTCCATCTCGGTAGGTACATAGTTGTAATTTCCAGTAATTGATTGGTGTGCTTTCCTTCTGGAACGACCCTCTCGTAATCCTATTACCACTTATTCCCTTGCAATCTCGTGAGCTCATTGCTCAGATTCGTAACTAGTTAGATCCATAAATATGTGCGGGTATGTTCAGTTCACCCTGCACCCTGCAGGAAACCCAAACGAGTCACTTTCCTCGTAATGGCCCGTTCACAGCGTTCGGAAAGGAATTTTTAATTGCCGCTTATTTGGTCTGGAGCAACAGAAAAAAAAATGCACCGCATCCTGATTGAAATTGCCCGTTTAGAATACCAATGACACGTGTCGAATTCACTTAGCGTAATTATACCGACCCGGCGGGGTCGGTACATTGTGGTAGCGGAAAAAGTGTCCCCTTGTAAGTAAGGGGAAAACGGAACTGTGCAGCTTTATCGATTAAAAATTGGCTGTTAAGGATATTGGAATGCTGTATAAGAACCAGATTCGTACAGACTTCTCCACATATTTAGACAGAAATGTGTTAAACTTTGAAATATTTCAACTGTTAATGAACTTTTGTGTCGATCGGGTGAACTGAATTCACTCAGCCCGAGAATTTTGACACTAGGAAAGGGCCATTTCCAATCCGAATCATCCAATTCTGATTGGAAACCTCCCCACTCTAGTATCAACATTCGTGGACCGAGTGAATTCAGTTCATCGGTGGATAAGTCCGAACACTAAAATAAACATGTTGATCGAGTTTTTCGCCAAGCTCACATAACCTCACAAGATGAAAAGAATGAATGCCGTTTGATATTTACCGGTATATGAGTTATTCTGATTGGAAATTCCTATTGAACGAGTTTATTTTGCGTGAACCGATTTACACGTTTATCGAATACCACTCAGCTGAAAATTCAAATTATTTAGTTTAACTTTGAATTATCAAATCAAAAATGTAAAACATGAAATAATCAACCTCATATAATGGACAATATGAAGTGACTTTCCAAATGAACTGTCAATATATATTGAACCTTTGAACAATTCAATGAACTTATCCACCGATGAATTAAATTATCTCGGTCCGAGAACTTTGGCATTACAGCCGGTTCGTTTCCAATCAACGACTTCCAAAAACGGCTCCGCTCTAGTGTAAAAATTCTCGGGTCGAGAAAACTCGGTTCATCAGTGGATTCGTTTATTCGTGAACCGAAGTCACTCTGCCCGAGAATGTTGACCATATAGACGAGTGCACCGATGAACTGAATTCATCGTGGTCCGATTATTTTGACACTAGAGCGGGGCCATTCAATTCTGATTGGAAATCGTTCACTTATAATTGGAAGCGGCCCCGCTCTAGTGTCAAAATTCTCGGACCGCGATGAATTCAGTTCATCGGTGCACTCGTCTATGGACTTATCCACCAATGAACAAAATTCACTCGGTCCGAGAATTTTGACACTAGAGCGGGATCATTTCCAATCAGAATCGTCCAATGTCAAATGTCAAAATTCTCGGACCGAGTGAACTTTGTTCATTGGTGGATAAGTCCATAGTGGGTTTGTTTCCAATCAGAATATAGACTTTCTTATTGGAAATGGCTCGGCTTTAGTGTCACCGAGTGAATTCAGTACACCGGTGAATAAATCCATTGGAAGTTCGACTAACCAACTAGCAGCGCCACACTGTAAACCTTGAACACTTCAAGCAGGTTCTAAACGGACGGTGCTGGTGATTCAGGAACAAATTCTGCCCCCATATGTGATGACATTCGTCCCAGGACCAGGAACGACGACGACGGCGACAAAGGTGCCCATTAATCATTTCCCGGGCCGGGGAACCCCAACCCGTGTGGAATGCACATTGCACATACACACATCCTCGTCGACTTTGTGGGGGAGCTATGCATTGTCGTCGGACTTACAGCCGCGCCCCACAAACATACGTGTATGTTAGGAAGGGAGGGACACATAATGTGCTCGAGAATATACAGAGGAAGAGAACGGCCACCTACTTAGAAGGGGGAGGCACATTCAGTAATGCTCTAACCGACCGATCTCATGGGTAAATAGCAATTTGAAGGTACATTTTATTCCCTGGACGAGTGCGGCAGCGGGGTAGTTTCCGTGCCGTGTGTGACCTTGGGAAAGTGAGAATGTGCGAAGAAAATTGCACCGGCACCACCGCAACCAGCCACAAATCACTTTGGTGTCGTCACGTGCTGAGGATTTGGGCTGGTGGACGACGCAACGTAGGGAGAGTGCATTCCGTTTTCCTTGAAGCAAGTGAAATGAATGCTCCACGTTTCCATGGCGAGTTTTCCGGTTGGATTTGCACTTGGTGTGCTAAAGAATTGATGTAAAACTTCTGAAATTAAGAATCCAATTGGATTTTTTGCAATACTTCTTGATGAATTCATTTCTGACTTCAATTTTGCGGTGGATTTCTTCGCCAATGAACAAAATTCACTCAGTCCGAGAACTTTGACTTTGGAGTGGGCCGTTTCCAATCAGAATTGGATTGAAATTGGCCTCGCTCTAGTGTTAACATTCTGGGACGGAGTGAATTCTGTTCATCGGCGGATACGTCCACATGGACTTACCGACCGATGAACTGAATTCGCTCGGTCAGAGAGTTTTGACACTAGAGCAGATCCATTTCCTATCAGAATCTAAACTTTCTTATTGGAAATGACCCCGCTCTAGTGTCAAAACTCTCGGACCGAATGAATTCAGTTCACTGGTGGATAAGTCCATTCGAAAACTGTTCGATGAACTTTATCCATTGATGAACTGAATTTCCTCGGTCCGAGAATAGACGAGTGCACCAATGAACTGAATTCATCGCGGTCCGAGAATTTTGAAACTGGGTTGGGGCATTCCCAATCAGAATTGTTCAATTTTGATTGGAAATCGTTCACTTCTGATTAGAAGCGGCCCCGCTTTAGTGTCAAAATTCTCGGACCGCGATGAATTCAGTTCATCGGTGCACTTGTCTATAGGGAACCAATTGTCAAAAACCATTTCTTTCTCCCGTAAGCTCAAATGGAAAGGAAGAAAAGTTGACTTAACGTATGATTCATCCTAGGTGAACCACTTCCCCTAGCCTATAGACGAGTGCACCGATGAACTGAATTCATCGCGGTCCGAGAATTTTGACACTACAGCGGGGTCGTTCCCAATCAGAATTGTTCAATTCTGATTGGAAATCTTCCACTTCTGATTGGAAGCGACCCCGCTCTAGTGTCAAAATTCTCGGACCGCGATGAATTCAGTTCATCGGTGCACTCGTCTATTTTGACACGAGAGCGGCGCCATTTCCAATCATCTTGTTATATTTACACTGGCAAATATCAGCAATGAACATCGTTAGAATAAACGTAGGCCAAGGCCTGTAAACCGATTGCTCTCACTGGATAATCTCATGCAGTGGTTCAGTAAGAGATCAGATGCAGATGTTCATCGTGAGATCACTCGTTTGATCCGTTTATCAAAGACTAATTCGTCTACCAGTCCTTACGAAACATCGAAATTGACGCCGCTAATGCAAGATTCGTGAGCAATACCTCTGAATGAATTGGTGTCCGTATTCAATCATCTAGGAATATATCGTGTTTTTTCATTCATTCAATCAATCGTTGCAAGAGGTGGTTCATTTGATGCGTAAACGCAGTAATTCGCCAGCAAAACACTTGTGTGTTCATTCGTGTACGCCAAAAGAAATGATGAATTTGGATGAACTCATATTTGAGAAAGCAAGTGGATAAGTTCAAGATGAACAGAATTCATTCGGTCAGATAATGTTAACACTATAGACGAGTGCACCGATGAAGCGAATTCATCGCGGTCCGAGAATTTTGACACTAGAGCGGGGTCGCTTCCAATCAGAAGTGAAAGATTTCCAATCAGAATTGAACAATTCTGATTGAAAACGACCCCGCTGTAGTGTCAAAATTCTCGGACCGCGATAAATTCAGTTCATCGGTGCACTCGTCTATAGCGGGGCCGTTTCCAATTAGAATTCGACAATTCTGATTGGAAATGGCCCTACCGATCTAGTGTCAACATTCTCGGACCGAGTGAATATTGTTTATCGGTGGATAAGTTCATTTTGTTTTACAACATGGCGCCACAGATTAATGTTATAACTCAAACTTATGTTCATGTAACTTTTAACTTGATGGTCAAAGTAGTTCACGTTAAATGAACGCATCCAATAGAAATTCAGTTTTCCAATTACAGTAAACCAGCTGTTTAGGTAACAATCCTCGGACTAATGCCAAACTGTATTCATTCTTAACGTTTTGCATTTTCGTTTTTAAGCAGATGCAATGAATTCATGCCATTCACGTCAGCGTGGAGACGAGTTTGATTTTTCTCACGGAAAATTAAATATGCTCGTGTGTAATTGACAAACTGTCGATAGATGTCAAACAATATTCAGTGACTTTATCTGATGAGGTTATGTCAGACCGTCGATATATTGAATTTTTTTTTAGTGAAACGATGAACTATTTTCTGTGAAGACAAACCACTTTTAAGTGTGAGCAGGACATCATTGATCAGTGTGAATAGCACTATTTCAGTTAGTTTACGGTAATTCTAGCGTAACATTTGAAAAGGGCCCATCTGCAAAATGTAAACAACCCCGATTTTTCACTATTCCTATCAATATCTACCTAAGCTATCCCATAACACCTTAATCAATGAGAAAAGAGCTATTTTACCCGTATTTTAAATAAATTTTAAAAGGGCCTATCTGAAATTGAATATTTCTTAGGGCCTAACTGCATTCAAAAGGGTCTAACTGAAAATTACCTTTCAAATCAGATAGGCCCTTTTGTGAATTTTGATTATTTTTCATATTTTCCAATAATTTTTAGTAGTTCTTTAACTTTCCTTGAATTATAGATAAAAATAAATCCAAAATATTTCAAATTAGCTCAAATTAAGAAAAAATAAAAGGGCCTAACTGAATTTTTTCCTTCAAATCAGATAGGCCCTTTTGTAAATTTGGGTTATTTTTCAGGTTTTCCAATAATTTTGAGTAGCTCTTTAACTTTCCTTGAATTATTGATAATAAAAATCCAGAATAATTAAAATTAGCTAAAAATAAGGAAAAAAAGGGCCAAACTGAAATTGCCGACGATAAAAGGGCCTAACTGATTTTTTGATTGTAAAAGGGCCTATCTGCCGTTCATGTTCAAAATACATTATTTACAGAATTTTTGCTATAGTATGATGCAAATAATGCACTTAACCATAAAGTAGACTCCCATATGTGTCAATAGATAGAATAAAACACCTAAAAAAGTCTTTCGTTTTTAAATAGGATTAACTAATCTGGGAGGTAATCTTTTCATGCGATTTTCTCAATGTTTACGTTTTGCAGATAGGCCCTTTTGGTCTAGAATTGGTCTTGACCATGGACTTATCCACCGATGAACCAAATTCATCGCGGTCCGAGAATTTTGACACTAGAGCGGGGCCGTTCCAATCAGAATTGGACGATTCTGATTGGAACAGACCCCGCTCTAGTGTCAAAATTCTCGGACCGCGATGAATTTGGTTCATCGGTGGATAAGTCCATATAGACGAGTGCACCGATGAACGGAATTCATCGCGGTCCGAGAATGTTGACACTAGAACGGGGCCATTCCCAATCAGAATTGTTCAATTCTGATTAGAAATCGTACACTTCTGATTGGAAGCGGCCCTGCTCTAGTGTCAAAATTCTCGGACCGCGATGAATTCAGTTCATCGGTGCACTCGTCTATTTTTCTTCAATTCATTTGAAATTAATCCTAATCACTGGATTGAAATTTGTGTGGCGACCATGGAGACGAGTTCATTCTGGTGAACTCGTGAAAAGTTCCATGTACCTTTGCACGAGTTTATTAATTTGACGTTTGAGCGGTGCCGTGTTTAAAGAGAATGAACTCGTTTCCATGGCCACCTAGATAACACGGCTCCACTCAAAGTTCAAACGAGTGAACACATGCATTGAACCATAGCGGAGTTTTCCTGAATGAATCAAACGTCAAATCTATATCCTATCCGCACACTGCGATGAAATTTCATCGTAGGTGATTCACTGGAGTGTCAGTTTATCGCCTACGCTGACGATACGAGCATTGTTCACCACACTGAGAAGCCAGTTTCGCTGATTTTGTATGATGAGTAGGCATAGTGCACCGGTGGGTGCTCGTTCGGGGTTGCCTTGGATCGGCACTCTCGACACTCTCAGTTGAAAAGATGCTCTCGCGCGTTCTCTCGTCCAGTAGTGGTCAGCGAGCTTATGCTCAACAAACTTGCTGCGCAACCGAATCTCAGTGGCAAATGCACATAAAAGAAGATGGATTACTGTTGAGATGAACAGCGTGAGCGGTGCACCTTCACTATCAAATTCATCCACATTCATCCGACTCCTCTGGCCCATCGACCAATGCACAATATCACTCGTTTTACTTTTGAGTAGAACCGTGTTTCTAAGGTGCCATGGAAACGAGTTCATTTTCTGTAAACACTGCACCGCTTAAAAGTCGAATCAGTGCACTCCTGCAAAGGTCCATACGGACTTATCCAGCGGTGCACCGAATTCACTCAGTCCGAGAATTTGGCTTTTCCAATCAGAATCATCTAATTCTGATTAGAAACGGCCCCTAGCTAGTGTACATTTCTTTGGACGGAGTGAATTCGATTCATCGGTGGATAATTCCATTTACTGTTGAGCGGTTCTATGTCTTTCAAAAGGATGTGAAAAGCATTCATTTAACGTAAACATGGTAACGCTCAAACGTCAAAGGAGTGAACTTGTGCATAGGCAAAAGGATTTGACGAGTGCACCGATGAACTGAATTCATCGCGGTCCGAGAATTTTGACACAAGAGCGGGGCCATACCCAATCAGAATTTTTCAATTTTGATTGGAATTCGTTCACTTCTGATTGGAAGCGGCCCCGCTCTAGTGTCAAAAACTTTCGGACCGAGGTGAATTCAGTTCATCGGTGACTGTGGTTGAATTTAACATAAAGAAAAACTAGATTCTTCACATAAAATGCAAAAGCGACAGATGCTTCATCCTAATTCACGCCATATGAACCAGTTCCTCTAGCCTACTGTTTCATGGATCCGTAAAGGAGTGCACTTAGACGTTTGAGCAATTCCATGTCATCTGGTCAACAAAACGATTTCAGTTTTATTAACACGGCACCGCTGAATCCAAGGCTGAATCATAATGCAGTGTGTTCTAAAAACCATGTCCGGGAAAGTTCCGAATGAATTGCGTTAGTGTTCGATGCTTCAGTTTAGAAGTTCACCATAGATTCGGTTGATTTCTATGAACAACAAACTAATTGTCAAGGTTAAGTTCAGTTTAAGGTTCAAACGGAACTTAGTTAGTTATATCCATTGTTTGGTTAGAATAAAATAAAAAAAAAATTGCCTATTAGTTTTTGCTAAGCTTCTCGTTGCCACGTGGCACGTACTTGGCAATGGCTCCAAAGTTCGTTCAACTAAGAACGCATTTCCCATATCTAAAACTTTTTGACAATTCAATTAATCCACCTTCGCTGTTTCCAACGACAACCCAAAGGAAACAATCACGGCAAAAGGCACGAACGTTTGCTATAGGAAAAAAATCCTCTCGGCAAAGTTTTCCCCTTCCCAAATGTCGATATGAGAACACACTAATCGATTGGGAGTTTTCAGTCCGGTTGCAAGTACAAAGTTAAGAGATTTCGAAAACGATTCTACCAACCGAAAAGAAAAAAAACAAATATGGAAACAAAACGACTAACTTTGGGCACGGTAAAACCGAAGATAGGCGATGATACAGAACGTGATTCACTGCGACGCGTATACGAAACAAAACGAACTTAAATTGATAAAAAAAAACTAGGGAAAAGAAATGAACACAGGAAAGAAAAAACGAAAATGGCGGACTAAAGTCGAGAGAAAAACAAAGGAACGAAACAGCTTGCAAAACTAATGAGATAAAGGAGAGAATAGCGCAGAGTAACAACACTAATAGCGCAACATTCACATACGCGCGCGCACACACATACAAAGCTAATAGAGAGAACTACCACAAACATGTCGAGCGACTACTACTACTACTAGTACACTGAGTGGGGTAAGCGAGCGTGATTCAAAAATGCAGCGAACAAAACTACGGGGGTAGCACGTGCAATAACAATCATCAGATATCACTGACAGTCCGATAATAATGGGGGGATGTGGGAGACGGGGGGAGAAGAGGGTGTGGTAAGCGAAGAGACTTGATTTGAGAGGACGCTGCCGATTGTGAGTTGATGGTTGAGTGCTGCGACTGGCGAGGACGTGGCCGTTGTCGTTTCGTGACTTTGGTTTTGGTTTCGGGTGGTTGGTAGCACTGCTTCGGCACTGCTTCTCGATGATGGTGCGACGTAGTAAGCGGGGTTTTTCGTTGGACCGTGTCACTAGTGACAACCAATTTTGAGTCTAGCAATAGTGGACTTGCCAGTGATTCATCTATGGGGATGCATGCATAAGGCTATTTCTAAAATTTCGTTCATCAAATTATGTGAGAAATTGCTCTATAGGTCTAAAAACACCAAATTACCCACATTTATTGTCGGTTGATAATTATTTTGGGAACTCGAAGGATTGATTTATAATTTGTTTCGCGGGATTTTTCGTTTGTTCGGTTGTCGTCGATTAATGTGTGTGTTTGTACAACTCTATACTACAACATTTGTCGATCGGATTTGGTTTAGGTTTGCTCTAGCATCTGATGTAATATGTACACAACTATTATCTTTTCATTTTGGATTGGGTATCGAAAGAGCAATCGGGATAAGGGGTGGCAGGAAAACTGAAAACGCTAGGATTTTTTGAGAAGAAGTTGGCTCACATTCGAAGGATTGTGTCTCATCGTGTAGCTGGACCGAAGGAAAAAAAAATGTTTGCATTCGGAGCAGAATTTCGTAACAAAGAGGGTAAAAATGTGCGTGGCGAGGCGTATCAGATTCTTAGGCTTGATTATTTGGAGCTGGAGAAATTAGAGTTAGTTATGGCTTTTGCTTGTTTTGAGGTTCGGTTTTGGCTGTACAGTAGCATTAGCTGGCTTATCGGGGGCAGGGTTCGAGCCCTCGGTTTGTTCAGAATTAGGACAGGTAGGTAGGGAGCTTTAGGAAAAATAGACGTTAGGGGTGATTTCTTTAAATAAAAGTAGAAATTTTGTACAGAATAAAAGAACACAATTTTTGTACAATCGAGGGAAAGCGACCGCATGATAGTATCCATCAGTTCGTTTCCATATCTTCACATGTAGCGAAGATACCATATCAAGAAGACGTTCGAATTCATTTCCATTCCGAGCAGTGTTGCCAGTTTCCTCGATATGCTATCTTCCCGGGTTTAAGTCACTTTCCCCATCGAAACCAATTCGGGTTAGGAAATTAAAGTTAAAACAAATCAGTAAAAGATATTTATACAAGGTTTTTTTCCGAGAAAAAATAAGGGAAATCAGTAAAATCAACCTATCCATATAATTTTGTATAGTTTTGGGATGAAAACATAAAAATCATGATGAAAGAAAAAAAATAAATGAACATGACAAAGGAAACAGAATGATGCACGTAACTCAACTGAAGATGAACGAAACAAAAAATGGTGATAAGTACTGGAAAGGAAGCTGGAGTAGTGTGTGTTTATTTTTTTTTTCTGAAGGGGCAAGGGGCAGGATTAAGGGAATGTGCTCGATAAAAGGAAGGAAAAGAAAAAATCAGGTCATGGGGTTCGTTATAGCAGAGGAGGAGGAGCTGGTTCCAGGATCGAAGTACAGAAAGAAAGAAAGTAGGTAGTAGAAGTTTTGTAGCAGAAGTAAGGTGAAAGTAAATATACGGTACTAGATAAGAGAGAGTATAGGATATTTAAAAGAGGCAGCGAATAAGAAAATTGGAGACCGTGTTCACTTACCGTCGATGTTGTCCGGGTGGTCGGGATGCGAGAGGGAGCCCTCGTTATCGCCACTGTCGTTCAGCGGAGGCATGTTGCCCTGCGATAGCATGTTGCTCATCTCCTCCGGGTTGAGGTTCATTGGCATGGGCTGGAAAGAAGAGGGGGATTGGTGATTAGCGGATGGTGTCGGTTGCCTTTGTCACTGGGATAGTTTCGTTTGATGATGGATAATGGGCTTAGTAATTGTAAAGTGTGAAAGATAAATAAAGACTACGCATATAAAGTCGAACAACAATGATAAGCGAGCAGTTGATTTTGGTCTCTTGTTTTTGTATATGTTTCGATAAAATTATTAGATTTTTTAAATGTGTGAAGAATTGGCCTTAAGGCGAAACTGGCGGCTTTCTTTATTTTTGTTTTTAATAACAGATCAATATTTTCAAAATCGGTTTTCATTAATTTTATTCAAAACTAGTTTTTGCAAAACTTAAAAACAATTTCCACCAGGAAAAAATCAGGAGATACCTTAATCCTTCCTCTAGATGTGTATGAAAGTCGATTGTGAACATTTTGCTCCGTTAGTTAATAAAAAAAAAATAAAAGTAAATAAATGAGGAAATGCATATCAGTTTTTGATTTTTTTATTTTTTTAAATTTTGCTATTAAATAACAGAGCAATATTTTCAAAATCGGTTTCCATACACATTTGAACGAAAAATCAAGGTTTCTTCTATTTGTTTTTCCTGGTGGAAAATGTTTATCAGTTTTACAAAATAAAAGGTTCCTCGAAAACTGATGAACATTTGCAAGTAAGAAAAAAAAATCTTAGATACCTTAGTTTTTTTTTCTAAATGTGTATGAAAACCGACTTTGAAAAGATTGCAACGGTTTATTTTTTTTAAATAATAACCAAAACCAAAAAAATAGGAAATGTTTCCAGTTATTATTCACAAACATTTAAATAATAAAAAAGGGAATATTTGAATTTTATATATTATTGACATATAAGCTCAGCCTCTTATAAGCGTGAGTTGAGATAAAGTTGGTACTCGTGTTTCGACTCACTGATATTCCTTTATTAGGAGTTTTCTTCTTCGCACATTTTCGCCATTTCAATATAAGAGATTTAGAATGAATCTCAGTTTGTTAGTTTGGACCACTTTAATATTATTTTAGAGCTTCTCAAAGTCCATTTAGGTCAAACCAATGTTCGTTCTGGCCATTCTAATGCTCATTATAATCGCCTAAATATTAGATTAGACCACCTAGAAACAGTTTGCAATACCTTAGTGCTATTTGGGTCATACTAATGCTAATTTATGACTTCAAAACTTTGGTTTGGGCCACGCTTATGTAAACTTGGAGAATCCTGATATCCATATGGGCCACCCTATTGTCCTTTTTGGTATAAAAATAATTTCCATACGGATCACCAACACCTTGTCAACATGGACAACCCTACCTAAGTAACATGTGGATAGCCAATCATTCTTATAGAGGTTTTTAGAACCATTATAAAACCTAGTACTTTTCCTTTTGGTTTTACGACGGTTCGAAGAACCTCTTCTAGTATATTTGACTAAAAATATTACTTGAGTATTGTCGGTTTTGTTAACCCAAAGTTCATTTTGACCATTGAGGCCGTGCATATCTCAATTTGTGTCATCCTTGCGTCCATTTTGGCCTCATTTGAGCGACCTTAATGTCAATTTGAGCTATCTTTTATTAAATTGGGCTAAGCTTTATGTCTTTATCCATCTTGGACACGTAAAATTTAATGTCATTTACAGAGGAAATGACATGCAAAAGAAAATCTGAAGGAAATCTCTCCTTCAATTGGAGGCATCAAATGGGCAAATGGGGGACAAAACGTCAAAGGTCAAATCGTGAAAACGTCGAAATAAAAATAATAACTACGAAAAAAGATCGAAAGGTCGAAACCTTTCGTTTTTTTGTCCTTTCGTCCTTTTGATCTTCCTTATAACCCTCGACCATTTGACCTTCGACCTTATGTCATAGATCCGCAAATGGGAGATCTAGACGGTCTATCTAGAAGGAAGCAATAGTGCTTACCGGGAAGGGTTTTACATGGGTTTCAAGGAATTTCAGGGAGTTTCAGGGGCATTCCAAGATTTATCAGTGGCAGGGGTCTCAGAAGGATTCAGGGGGGTTTCCGTGGGGTTTCAAAAGGTTTTTTTAAGGGTTTTCGTGAAAAATACAAGAAGAGTGTTTCATGACGTATCAGAGGGCTCAAGGGACTCCAAATCCTGTTGGATTCTTGTTGTTTTCAGGCAATTTCAGAAGCCTTAAGGGTTTTCAGGGGATAACAGAGAAGTGTGATTGAATTTCAGGGGGTTAAGAAGGATTAAGGAGGGTTCGAGGGTGCTTCAGAGAAGATTCATGAAGTTGTTAGGGTCATTTCGAGAAGTTCCCGGAAGTTTTTGGGGGGTCAGAGGGTTTTAGGGGTGTTCCAGAAGGATTTATAAAGACTTTTTTTTGGAAATTTCAGAGGTGTTACAGGAGGTTTTAGGGGCATTTCAGGGGACCCCAGGATGATTTGAACCAGAGGTGTTGCATTGAATCTCAAGGGCATTTTAGGGAGTCTCAGGAGAATCAGGGCCGTTTCAGAGGGCTTCCAGAGAGATTTCATAAGCGTTTTATAGGGTTTCATGAGGATCCAGGAATGTTTAAGGGGGTGCCAGGGACGTTTAAAGAAGTGTTAGGGAGTTTTTTCAGGAGCATTACAGGGGATATAAAGGGGGCCTCGTGAGAGTTAGTAGAGGTCTCAGCAGGATCCAGGGAGCTTCTGGGGCGTCATGAACACAAATTTGAAGATCTGAATAACTGTTTGAGCAGAAAAGTTTATCAATTGGTAGTTCGCTAGTGGCTTTCAGAGAAAACAGTCGTGCTCTCGAAAATTCTAGGTGTGGTTTCGTTATATCTTCACCATCAGGAGGGGTAAGTGAGTTTCACAAGTAGTTGAAGCAGATTCGAGGGGAGTTTCAAGAATTTCAGGTGTTTTCAAGCAATTTCAGGAACTTTCAGGAGTCCATGGGGATTTCAGAAGTGTTTGAGAGAATTTCAGGGGTTACGAAGGTTTCTGAAGGGTTCACTGATCTTCATGGGAAGTTTCAGGGGGATTCAGAGTGTTGGCAGGATCACCTTACAGGAAATGTTCGAGGCTTCAGGAGCGTTTCAGGGTATTTCAGAAGGGTTAATAAGAGCCTTTCAGGAGATTTCAGAGGCGTTACAGGAGGTTCCAGGGTTGTTTCATGAAATCCGAAGAGGATTCAGAGGTGTTACAAAGTATCTCAGAGGCGTTTTAGGAGGTCTCAGAAGAATTTGGCTTTTCAGGGGTTTCCAGGGCATTTCCATAGAATATTGAAAAATTGAAAAGTTTTAAAATTATATTTTGAGTGCTGAAGAAAAGAGAGAATTGGTTTAGCCGACCTCTAAAAGATCGCATTATTATTCATATCTGTGGTTTCTACTGTTCAGCCTCCTTATACAAATATATTTCAATTATGTAAAAGCAACAACAACCCGACTTTTATCATGGACGCAAGCCTCATATTCAATATGCATACTTTTATGTCACAAAGGCCAATATAACTAAGTGAAGGGCGAGTTGTGTAGTGGTCCAAAGAAAATACAAAAAAAAAGAAAAAAAAAATCAAAAGTTGAAAACAATATATTTTTTGAGAATTTTCATGAAAAAATGTCATTTTGCAAAAATCGCCATGGTGGTATCTCTAAATATTTTTTTTAAATCGAAATAAAAGTAAATGAAAAAATATTCTCAAATTTCCACCCACTGATTCAAGTTTTAATTTATGTTTGAGTAAATAAAGCAGAATGAAGTTACGTTTTCAAACAGTTTTTTTTTAAAGTTCTAAGACATGTATTATTTTGAGAATTTTTGAAGTTGGACGCTAATTGAAAGAGAAAATACCAAATTTTCGAGTGGGTGGTCCCATACTTTCAATTGATAGCATATTGAAACTTGGTAAAAAAAAAATTATCAAAAATTATATCGCGTATCTGTCAAAGGATAAGCAACATAGGGCGGAATTAAAAGGTATAAATTTAGATTATAAAAAAAGCCAATCAATTTTCGAAAACATCTGATATTATACTTTTTCTGTTTAAGAAACCCTTTAGTTTTACTGTCAACTAGTTGGTAAAAAATATGTTGGTAAAGTGTATATAACGTTTTGATAAATTTGAATGATGTAGAGTCGAAAAAGTACTACAAAATAAGAAAAAAAACTACGTAAATACCATTTTAAATGACGCAACTAAGAAGTGTGTTCAATCGAGAATCTTTACGTTTCATGCGAGACGTGACGAAAAATTTAGTTAAATTTGACCGAAAGTTACATGAGCCCAATCATTCACATTATATTGAACACCTAGAAATAATCGTGTTATTTCAAGTTTTCTGATTTGAGAGACGTTAATTTACAGGTCAGACAACGTAGTTTTACATTTTGTAAGACTAACTTTTAAATGAGTTGTCAACATTTTCATTGATCTTTACAAGAGGTGATTTTCAGCATTAGCTTGTAAATTTCAGTTGTTCTAGTGTTAGGGTCCTACTAATGCAATTTAAGGTCCTTTGTGGCCACTTCGAAATTCTGAATTTTGCCTCGCGTTTTCATGAGCACAAATCTGGAGATCCGTCAAATGGAGCGGGCTGAAAATGTTACGCAATGTTCTATGCGAGTGGTCAAGCAACAAGTAGCATTTGCAGTCTCATTGGCCTGCTAAATAAGCGGATTTGTGCTCTTCAAGTTTTGAGCGAATAACAAGGCGGCCATTTCAAACAACCTTGTCCTTAAGTCTCATGTTAAGTTCATTTTCCTTATGTATGGATGTAATTAGAAAGATCGTTTTGAATATTAATTCCGAATTTATCCCTCTACGGTTGGCTTTTCGGTCAGGGTAAAATAATAAGTGGGGTGATACTATTTATGACACACAGTTAAGAATGTTACATCATATAATCTGTAACAAAAGGACCTCGTCATATCTCACACATTTTTCCATCAGTTTTTGAAACGTATTCTCAGTATGCTCAGCTTGCATTCAACATTCCATATAAAAGACTTTGTTGGCGCTTACCCTACGTCGTGTTTCGTCGGAATCCAAAAAAAGCGGTGTGGAACCACTGGCTTCGTAACACTGGCAGCAGCAGCATAAATTACCGCCGAACGAGTGGGTGGCAGCTGGGCGACGTACGTGCACTACTCGAGAAGGCGCAGAACGAGCACAGCGAGCGACGAACCAAACGCACCACAGCAGTCCGATGAAATTGTGATTTACTATCACTACCAGCCGTCACAGATGGAGGGAATGTCTATTCTAGAATCACCACACTACACTAGTACAGTAGAATCAAATTCACTTTATTTAACTTCACCACTTTACAACTTTCTAACTTTATTACAAGGTTGCGACCATTCATTTGCAAAGATTTACATTCATTTGCTATTATCTCAGTTCAGAAGCATGCTATCGAAAAACAATGTATGGATGAATTTAACCTTGTAGTTTTATCTGAAAGTTTGTCGAATAACATTGGGGTCGCACATGCATACCAAAGTCGTGAGCGAGCTGTGAAGGCAACTTTCCACAGCGTGAATGAAATTTACATTCACCGCGTGGAGAGTTGCCTTCACAGCTCGCTCACGACTTTGGTATACGTTTGCGACCCCAATGTTATTCGGCAAACTTTCAGATAAAATTACAAGGTTAAATTCATCCATACATTGTTTTTCGATAGCATGCTTCTGAACTGAGATAATAGCAAATGAATGTAAATCTTTGCAAATGAATGGTCGCAACCTTGCTTTATTAGATTTTCTTCTCTTCACAGATCAACTTTATTCACTTGCAGGTTGCTTACGAATGAGACCTAACGAGACGACGAGTATGCTGGTAGCCTCCCAACTCGATCAGCTGGGCTGACCGCGCTGCCAGATGAAGGGAAAAACTAGTCTAATTTTGGGACCGTTAGCACCGTCCCCTGCGTGAGAAGTGGAAATCTCACGCAGTGCGGCCAGAGCACCAACAGACTTTAATGTAAAATTCAGTGACATGGAACAGAAATTAACATGTCATATTTATAAATGTCAAGTGTAATTTTAAGAATTTTTTGCTGTGCAATTCGTCAATTAGTAGATTATTTTCCATAATTAATTCCGAATACTAGCGATTGTTTGGGTTATATTATTTTCAGCACACCCTGGGGAAACACAGGTAAATTTGCGTCACTTGGACCTACATACGCAAGCGTTAATAACGCTTACACAGCAAAAAATCTAAGAATTACACCCACGTAAATATCTATTTTATTTCATTTAATTTTATATCTAATATTTTTTTGCATATAATGCAAGCTTCATACTGAAAGAAAGCTGTAAATTTAAAAACAGATGGGAAAATGTGTGCGATATGACGGGGTCTTTTTGTTACAGGTTACATGATGTAACATTTTTAACTGTGTATATTACGTTAATTTTAACGTCCATGCAATGTAATTTTCTGTAATTTCTAGTTTTCTGTCACTTGGTTGGTAATGTTGCACGATTCACAAAAGTTTAACGCCACATTGGACTGAGTGACGTATCAAACATTGGTGGAGCCAGCATTTTCTTTTTTCTTACTCACTCTCCTAAACATATACGAGAAGGAGAAAGATAGAAGAGGAGGCAGCTTGCCTCCTCTTTCATCTCGTTTTTTTTGTGTATGTTTAGGAGAGTAAGAAAAAAGAAAAAGCTGACTTACGAGTATTTTTATTCGTGGTGTGAATAACATGTCTTATGACATTTGAGGGGGTTAGAAGCAAAGGGGTGTAAATTACAAAAAAAAACACTTTCGAGTAACTGATGTTTAAAGTTTTTCACCAATCTTTCATCGCATACTAAATGTATGGAGTTTCAAAATCGAGCCAATCCCAAGTAACAATGAATGCTGAACAGTGAGAGTATTAGCTGAACATAGACTGGTTAATGGTAGTAGTGGCTGAATACAATAACTTATTTAACTGATGATAAATCGACTGATTTGGTGGAATTGATTATGTTTGGCTACGCAGTCATTTATTGAACAAACGACGTTCTTTATTTGCCCGACGTGTCGAAACGTCGGGCAAATAAAGAACGTCGTTTGTTCAATAAATGACTGCGTAGCCAAACATAATCAATAACTTTTTTATTTATTTATTTGCCGTCTTTAGTTAGAAAAACTACACAGACCGATACTTAATCCTATTTTTAAACTCTATTCTACTAACATTAAAATCAAATTCGTCATAAACAGCATTAAATAATTCACAAGACCTGTCCAGAGGATTATTACGTCCATAATCAGTTCTATGTCCGGGAATCCACAAAAGGCTAGCAACGCGGAGTTGTCGGTTGGGTGCACGGAAACTGATTCTTTGGAGCAAGCAGCTACAGTCGATGCGGTTGGTCAGCATGTCAAAAATAAACATTCTCCGCAGGAAAGTTTGTCGTTCCGTTAGAGTCTGCAGTCCAATTAGAGCGCACCTGTGTTCATACGGTGGTAGGTTTCGGGCATCAATCCAGGGCAGTCGGCGTAATGCAAATCGGACGAACCGTTTCTGAACATTTTCGATTCGCAGTTCGTGAACACCGCGATACGGGGCCCAGATTTGAACTCCATATTCAAGGCCGCTGCGAACCAGCGAGCAATACAATGCTTTTAGGGCGTAGATGTCATCGAAATCAGCGGTATTACGGCGCAAGAAGCCAAGCATTGAATTGGCCTTCGCAATGGTCTTGGAAATGTGCTCATTAAACTTCAGTTTGCTATCTAGCGAGAGACGAATCAGCCAAGGGCTGAAAGTCTATCTAATAAAGACAAATCAATCAATCAATTGCTATCTAGAGTTATTCCAAGGTCCTTAATGGAGTAAACTCTCTGCAGCATCGCAGAGTCCATCGAGTACTCAAACCGTATCGGTTCATGCTTTCGGGTGTAGGTGATGACTTTGCATTTTGATGGATTTGCCTGCATTCCATTCATTCGACACCACGATGTCAATCTGTCAATATCAGACTGAAGAGCACAGCAATCCAGCACTGATTTGACTATGCGATAAATTTTTAGGTCATCAGCATACAACAGCTTGCAGGACCACAAATGGTCACACACGTCATTTATAAATAGAATGAAAATTAGAGGCCCTAAGAGGCTTCCTTGTGGTACACCCGAAGGAATGTCAAAAACGTCGGATCTGATATTGCGGATCTTGACAAAGGCCTTTCTGGAGGACAGATACGAATCAATCCAGGTGACTATCCATGAAGGAAGCCCTAGTCGGCTCAGCTTTGCGACGGCGAGATCGTGTGGAACCTTGTCAAAAGCCTTGGGGAAGTCAACATAAATAGTATCAACTTGATGCCGCTTCTCGATGGTGTTGGTAGCGGTGCTGGTGAATGCCATTAAGTTCGATATGGTCGAGCGTTTTTTCACGAATCCATGCTGAAATTTCGATATCGCAGGTTGAACTACTGGGTACACCAAGTCATGTAGCAGACCTTCCAAAACTTTGGCCAAGCAGTTCAGAATCGAGATTGGGCGGTAGTTATCAACCACATGAATATTTCCAGACTTGAAAATCGGTGTAATGGACGCGAGTTTCCAGGCATCTGGAAAAATACCTTCCTTAAGCGAACGGTTGAAAACATACATGACGGGCGAGGCCAATGATGCTGCGCAGGTTTTAACGAAAGATGGCGGTATACGGTCTGGTCCAGGTCCTTTCGAAGCATCGACTGCACAGAGGGCTTTGTATACAGTATCCACACACTTGGAAAAAATCACCGACTTCGGTAATTTTTTTACCGAAATCTCAACCGTTAAGTTTTTTACCGGAAAAATCGGTGACGTTTACCGAACTTCGTTAAATTTTGACAGATAAACGATAACATTTTACCGAAAATTGGTAATTTTTACAGGATATCGGTAAAAAACCATTACCGATCGCTCAGCTGTTGAGATTTCGGTAAAAATTACCGAACGCGATTAGCTGTGCAGGCTGAAATCGGACTGAGGCAAACGGATGTTGTAACTAGGTAGCAGCTGAATATTGGTCTGAAGTATTGCTTGTTCAACTTTTTTTAATCAGATACATAGATACATAGATAGATAGCCAAACATCAAGTTGAATATGTAGAATATTATTCATCTCTGTAACCAGCTTTGAAACGTACACCAATATGCAGAATTAATCGTCTGTTGTTCAACCTTCAATCAAATAATTTTTGACAGCTGACCCAAGCAGTGTTTTCACAGAGTCCACATAGCTTCTTCAGCCTCAATACAGCTTTAGTTCAACTTATGTTCTTGATTAATCAGATACAAAAGCATTGCTCTCGTTTTCGAGGATATGTTTACATTTGTGTGTGGTGTAGGTGATAAGGTGAGTTAGTATAAATCAGGAGTTCCGAGTTCAATCCCCAGTTTTCCCATAGATTAATTTATACATTCCGAAGCATCTCTTCTGGAAATGGAAAGCCGCAAATGATGAAAATAAGTTGAAAAATGTTTTTAATCAAATTTAATAAATTCAATGGCTGCTGACTAAGCGCATATTAAGCCTTTAATCAGCCTTCCAATGAACCTCAAACCAGCTAAAGGTTGGATAAAATCACCAAAATTAGATGTTTAGGGGCTGAATAAAGTATTGTACATACTTTTTGTAATTTTTCTAATCATCGTAAAAATAATCTTAAAAAGTTTCTGAAAGCTTGAAATTTGAAGAATTTTTTATACAGTCGAGTTTCCTATTAGACTCTGCCAGCCACTTTACGCCCACTGCAGTTTCTCAGCTGTCTTGCATCCAATCAAGCTGATGTTTTTAGTGCAGTTAGTGCATACTGTATAAAGCCTGCGCACTTTAGAATCGGTACGCTTTCTACCGGCTGCAGATTAAAAACGGTTTAACCTAGAAAAAAATGTTGTAAGAAGCAAATGAAGCTTATTTATTGTATTTTGTAGGAAAAATATGAAAAAATCAGTTTTTATTTCTTCAAGATAACATTTTGACCTGATTGTGAAATTCATGCCATTTTATTCTGCACAAACCAATGATCATCAATATTATCAAATTTCACAGCTTACAGGCTGATATTTCCACAAGAAACAAAATTATACTCATAAAACATATGCTCAAAACAAGTTACGACATTAAACACTTGACAAATATGGTTCACAAGACCATAATAAACTTATAGCCTTATTGTCCATTCACGCTATATTCAAAACATAATTTTACTCAAACTATTTTTTTATGAACAAATATTTCCTGAGATCGTTTTTTGGATCTTTAATTCCCCAGTTCAAGTGGCCCAACTTAATTCATATCGAAACCTTGATTATTTTTGGAATTATTAGCAGTTTTCCCTCACAGTAGTCGGAATTTAACCGTCAAAGGGCTAACTCCTCATAATAAGCCTAAAATAAGATTGTTTTCATGGATAAAACACTGAAAACCATATAGATTATGGAACTATAGATGTGATTCTATGATCACAAATAAATAACTTCTGAGTAGATTCAGTTTTATTTAAAAAAATCGTTAGATATTTCACGCCATCAAAACACATCCAATGAATTTCGTCAGCAATAGTCCATACAACTTTCGAGCCACGATTATTTAATTTGTACTGCATCAAATCATTGGTTTCTTCTATACCAATACTATTCGTATAGTGTCCTTCCCGTCCCAAGCAACACACATGTTATATAAATGTTACGACAGCGCAAGTTTTGGTTGTATAGAAGTTTATTTTACGTTATTTCAACACTATGTTAGAATTACGTAAAATAAACTTCTATACAACCAAAACTTGCGCTGTCGTAACTCTATTATAACAAGTGTGTTGCTTGGGGTATGAGCATTTGCCGAACTAAAGCTTATGCGAAAACAACTTTTTTGACCTTAAATATCTATTCAAGTCTTTGATTTTCCATAAAACCCTTCAAAGGCTTACCATAGCTATATTGGAAATTTTAAAACACTCATGGCATATTTTACCTCCCTTAATCAACAATCATAATACCAAGAACTATTCTATACTGCGTAATTGGTGGGTGGGATAATTATATATTCCTACACAAATCTTGAATCTGACAATGATTGGTTTTTGCTCAATGTGTGCAGAAAAAACTGGCACTATTTACGAATTCAGATCAATAGTTCATCTTAACATATAAATACAGCAATTTTTATATTATTCCTACAAACTACAATAGATAAGCTTCAATTGCTTCTAACAACACTTTTTACCAAGTTACACCGTTTTTGAGCGGCAGCCGGTTGAAAGTGTACCGATTCTAAAGTGCGCAGGCTTTACTCATCACGTACAAAAAATGAACTAAATTGGTTAAAAGACAGCCTGGAAAATGCAGTGGGCGTAAAGTGGGTGGCAGCGTATAATAGGAGACTCGATTGTATCTTCATTTATCAACAATTTAGTCACTTTCACCCCTTTGCAGCTAGGCCCCTCACATCATAGTGATCGTAACAAGGAAAATAGGAAATTCTTTATCGCAAGCTTAATTTGTCGTTAACAATTAAAAAAAAAACAGAAGAAACCGGCAGCAACGGCACCTCCGGAAACAAAAGCCAAACGAAATCCAAAAGCAAACAATTAATTGGAAACTGAAATATCTTGTAAAAACAATAACATGACCACCACCGCCTCTACCCTTGCACCACCCGACCACCCGCTGGGCGGTTCGGTGGCGTTAGTGGCAGGGGTCGGAGGCGGTATTGCGGCGCTTGAGGAGTATTTACATGCTTCGACTTGTAACGGATATGGTTGAGATGATGCGGGTGGTGGTGTGATGAGTGGTGTATCGGTGGCGGAGGTGGGTGATCGTTTCCCGGACTGGAGGGTGTCAGCAAGCTGGACATCTCCTCCGGATACATGGACATCTTGAGGGGCTGCACGGCGAGAGAGAGAGAGGGGAGAAAGAGAAAGAGAGAAAGAAACGAAAGAAAAGACAAAGACATAATGAGGCGAACGTTTTTCTTTTTCTTTTTTGGTGTGTTGCCTTTTCTGGGCGGATTGATTTTGTGAGTGGATGCGTGTGGGTGTACGTGTGAGTGGGTGAATGGGCTGACGTGAAGGATGGCATGGAGGCACATGGTTGTCCTTAGTGATCGGAAGTTTCTGGTAAAACGGAACAGAACGGGGTGAAAAGTACCAGGTTGAAAAGGTTTATGACAAATGAACGAAGAGCAAAAAGTCAAAAGACGAGAGTTTGAAAAGATCAACAGCGAGCTATCGAAATGCTTATTTCAACAACTCTTCGACAATCTATTGTCGAACACCATCAAAAAAATACTTGTCCACGGGACACGTAGCATAAATTGTTAATTCTGCTGTCGTCGAATGTCGCAACACAGAAACACTGCCTTCAAATGTACCATTCAACAGGTGATGGTCCCATTCTCGATTAGAGCCATTCATTGTCGTTGTCCCAACAACGATAACGATTCAGGCTTCCGTACTCCAAATAACTACCAAAAAACCGTCTCACATACCATTCCATCAGACGTTGATGCCCGTCCCAATTCCACGCGTCACTGTCCGTCCAACACCGAGACAACTGACCGTTTTTCACCGGAGCCTGACTGGCATGACCCTTAATTGCTTACACCGTTTTATGACTTCCTGGGATCTGGAACCTGTGTCGAAACTACCTGGCGGCGATGATGGTGGTGGCACACTAAAGTTTCCATCAACGTTAAATTAAGATGGATCCGACAGCTGGTGACGTTACCGCGTACATCGTAAATCTATTCCCCAGTTACCCAGACCCAAACCTTCTCGTCGAATCCAAAAAACCATCCACCAGCCAGCAACCAACCATCGTGTTGTGTAAATTTAACGACCTTCCGAGGACGACGGATGCAGTTCCGTCGTTCGTTGTAACTTTACTGCCACGCCGCAATCCACCGGAACTCCAACACATTCCCTTTACTGTTCCCAAAAAAGGACTCTCGCCGCTTCAGGTCTCCGAGTCAGCCGGAATACCGTTACCGATGGAAAAGATTGATGGTCCCCGCACATTGATTTATTTTCGAAACAAGTTGATTGTAATAAATTTCCGATGGAGCAAAAATTAAAATAAAGTGAAACCGCTCCGAGCGAACGAGACCTAATTAATGGACGTCACAGCATATTATGTGGGAGTAAATGGGATGCCATGTAATCGAATATTTGCCAATTTGTATGTAACTGGCTGAAGGTTCAACAAGGCAGTCAGATTCATCACCACTAGAGATTTTTTGCAGTTCACAAGACGTCCATAGGCATACATATTTCAATCAATATAGCTTTATAGGACTTCTTTGAACATATAGCTTGTCAAAAATAGGATAGCTTCCATGAAACACTGATCGTTGACTTTTAAAGTTATTAATGCCCACATTTCAGGATCTTTTTGGAGTATATACAGAACCAGGCAACTTACTATGCCATGCAGCTTACCTAGGTAACATCTTTTAGTCAAATAGACTAGAATAGGTTATAAAACCAAAACAAAAGGTATAAGGTTATATGACGGTTCTCAAAAACTCTTCAAGACTAACTAGTCAACAAAATGTTACTTGGGTAGATTAATGAATCTTTCCGGACGTGTACTAAAATCTAAATTTACTAACAGCACTTCCGATAAGCTTGTAGATCTAAATGTTCATACTGTAGTGACTAGATTTCGCACACATACATCCTTCCACAACAATACTGGAATCTACTACAAGTTTGAACATGTACTAAACACAAAAATTTCCAGGAGAGGTCAACGGTTTCGTTGGTTAATCTATCATCCTTACTTCAGGTTTCCGGTTAAGTCTGTGTAGATCCTAACGCCTTCCAGGAATTTTTCGGAAATCTGATAGAACTTGCAAAACTTTTCCACGAACTCATCCTTTCCACTTCCCTTCGTGTACCAAGACAACCTGATCACTCGGTTTGGGTGGCTAGAACTGCTTGGTACACCGTGTCAGCTGAAGATGTTCGTGGATCCAGAAAATCCAGATTGTATGAACAAGGTAACTTGGTCAACTTCGTCAGCTGTCCCTCCATGTCGGCTGATTGATTCTTTAAGTTCTGCACAGCAGAAAGTGATTGCGAGACAGTTCTTCTAGGTTCCCACGATCCTGCAGGACGTAGGCCAGTGGATTAGAATTCACAATGAATTTAGCGTCCAGAACTTTCGTCCAGAACTTCGTCACTGGTGTGTGGAGGATGCGATCCACCTTGAAATTGCCACCTTGAGTGACCTCAACAAGTGCTCCCATGATACTTCCATATGAACAACGACCGGAGCCCGAGTTCGTGAAAGTTGTTGCACAGTACTTTACAATCGAAAACAGTTGTTCCCGAAGCAGGTTATCTGCACCCACAAAATTGATCCCCTTGTCGGAACAGAATGTTGCGGTAGAACCTCTGCGTGCAACGAGTCTCCGGATGACCGAAGGACACGTCTGGGTCGACAAGCTATGGACTACCTCGAGGTGCATCACAGCCTTGCATTTGCGGAAACTGGCCCAAGGTAATCCACTCCAGTATATGTAAGTGAACAGCCTGGAAAGTTGCTTCCACACATTGCAACGCTGACATTGTTTGGTTATACCTGCAGTCATACGACTTTCATCCAGAGAACTTCATTGTTTTCCGGCACCGGTGACATGTTGAACAGGACACTTGATCTCTGCGACTGCCGATGCTCAAAACAACGATCTTCTTTCTTCTTCAGACTCCTTTACTCTTGTTGCCATCTTCAATCGTTCTACGTTCCAGCTCCTTCTCGGTCCTCGGCTCAAATGCGACATTTGCCGCCGAAATGAACCGCGAGGTTTTCGGAGTATGGTGAACGGTCCTCTGGTAGGTCTTCCACCGGATATGGCAGATAGCCATCTTCACCTGCCCTAGTCTTCGCCGGAAGCTCTTCAACGTCGTAAGGTTACCCATTACGGAGTTAGAGTTCGCCTGTTGGTGTTGAGATGGCTTCGGATTCGGTGTAACCACGCTTTATAATAAAACCTCTGGTTTCTGTATCCTTGAAATCTCCCACACCTGACCTACAGATCTATGACACCCTTCTTGCAGGTACTATTATGAACTTCTCTGCTACCGATCACCTGGACAGAATGGCCGATCTTAGGTTCTAGATTACACCATTATCTACATTTAGTCATGACCCTCATTCGTTACCATTGGCTACTATTCACATGTTCACAGGCAGAGTCATCTGGTGAGGGTGATGGTAGCTGCTATTGATGGCTGCGTCCTGTTCGGGTGACACCAAATACTTTTCTGAATTTCAATTAACAAACTAACGAAAACTACACTATACCGCGACAAACTCTCAATAACTAGCTGACAGGCTACGAACCTTTACAATGTTTACGTTTCACTTATCGAATGAATTTTGATAACTGCAACGGTTTGCAAACGTCAAAATACTGTCAGGTCAGTTTCTGCAAAATGCAGCCAAAGTGCATTCGAGAAACATCGCACTGCCGCAAAAGTGCATGCGTAAAACATCGCATCACTATGAGCCTTTGCAGGAATCTCGCCTACTGCTCACTCCCACAGAAAACTTGAAAACAGTGCGCACAGTAAAAGTCAAATTTGCAGAGGCAGTGCAGAGGCTCATTGACATTTTTTTTTTGACGGATAGCGGTGCGATAACTGCAAACCTTGCTGGAAACTGTTGCACTAAGCAGATTTTTCGTTAAAAAGCATTGCAGTTAACGTCTACTGTATGTCCAGTCCACATCTGTTGCATACAATGACTAGCTTGAATTTTGATTGAACCTCTAGTTTCAACATTTGCTTCATTAAAACTAGACGTAATTACCAACCTCGACCTGATTTTCAACTGCTCCTTCGGCTTCCCCGTTTTTTAGGCCTTCCGAAGTCATATATTCATCCACCGCTTAGGCATTTCCCTCTTAAGAGGCAATAATTACCAATTTCCTTCTCGTTGTACGATCCGATCTGATGTAAGTCATAGGTATGTAATGTTAATCTTACCATTTGGGATGGAACTTTTTATCAAACTCCATTTTGCACTTGGCACGTTTGACGACTTTTCACTCAGATATGCCGAGGTGATCTCTACGAGCGATTGAATGGAAGCAGCAAAATGAAACAAACCACACGTTTGGTTTGTTCCAATTATTTTCAAACTAAAATATTGGTTGTTATTTATCCTACCAACATATCAGTTTGATTTAACTGCCTCATTAGTAAAAACAACCTAATGTTTCAGTTTGTGTAGGTTAACGAAAATAATCAAAACTTTAGTAAATGCTAACCAATGTTTTGGTACAGTCTTCCCAAACGAACACCGAACTCGCCAAGTACTGCTGTATTCAAACTCCACTTGTACTCCGACTCGATGTTTAAACCGCAACACGCAAATCTGTACTCAAACGTGTACTTCTGTTCAAAGTTCGTTTTAAACACATGTACGAACATATGTACAGTACACGTGTACCGTGCGAAACGAAGTGGAAATCGATTATGGAAAAAAGAACTTTCGCGAACGACGATTGACAGTTCGGCACCACTCGTTTACCAATCGGAAAGCCGCTTCGGATATCATTCTTATTTTGCGTTCGGTTCTGTTTTCGTTTCGTACTGCGGTACGTACACAAGTTTTGTACTTGAGTACTCTTCTGTACGGAGTACGCTAGCATACACGGGTACTCTGATGTTTGGCGTTTGATGTTCAACACAAGTGCGTGAAAACGTACAGAAGTTAAACATGAGTTGCGTTCGTGGGAAGACTGTTTTGGTACAAACAACAAACTTTTTGTTTTGAACCAACCAATTTGGTAGTTGTTTTGCTGCAACTTGCGTTGGTAGAAACAACAAATTAATTTGTTGTTTTCAAACTGAAAAACGGATTCAAAACAACAAATTGGTAGTTTGAATCAATTACTTTCCTAGTTGGATAATCAACAAACGTGTTTGTCGATTCAAACTGCATTGATTTTGCTTCGTGATGTCTTCCGACGTCACAGAATCCTCGGAGGGATATTCAATCCATTTTTTCGCGCTGGATCGTTTAAGAAACTTGATCCAGAGTGCCACCAATCTTCTAGGTTGAAATCAGGTCCATCCTTCCAACATTTGACTGAACTTTCCTTTACTGCGCCAATGGTAGTCGTAGGTAGAATCTCTGCAACTCGAAATCCGACAACTTTATAGTTCTCTCACGTCTCAGCCCTCAGCAACGCCAAGAATTGTCAATTCAGACAAGACTCTGATCCTTCCGGTCGCCTTATACGGGCTTGAATCCTGGACGTGGTGAGAAGTGGATCGGAGAGTCTTTGGAGACTTTGAACATAATAAGGCCAAGAAAATGATGAGTATGTATAGTGAGCCGCAGGAACGCCAAGCTAAACCATATCTAACAGAGAACAAGGAAGGGGCCGTCTGCTTCGTGGTAAGCCTCTCACACGTTGGCCTTTTGCAGTTGAGGAAGAGCTAAGGACTCTAAACGTTCAGGGCTACTGGAAGCGAATGGCCCAGGACTGAGAACAGTAAAAAAGAGCGTCAGGGAAGTTTCACTAGGTCTCTTGGAGTTTTTAGGGTTGATACATTATGATATGTTTCATGTTGTTTCGGGTGGATTCAGAGGGGCATTCAAAGGGATTCCAAAGACAATTTAGGAAAGTCCTGGATGTCTGTCGTAGGTATCAAGTGGCTGCAGAAGGATTTCATGAGGTTTCCAGGGGAATTGCAGTGAGTATCCCTTGAGATCAACGTTGAGACAACATATTTAAAGTCCACAGTAAAATGAAATATCCAGATAAACATTATACCCCGAGCATCGTACATATGCAATTTATCCAGTGTCTTCCTCAAATCCAGCAGTAAGTTCAGACTGTATTCCCTCCATTTTGCTTGCCCCATCCAAAGCAAACCACGGCCAGCGGCGCCAACTTTACACGGAAAGCTCGTTTTTCTTTCGAGTTAACCACGCTACAGTTTTTCATGCACACTACTGCCGTTAAGTTGGGGAAAATGCTGCCTTGTTGGCACGGTGTGGTACGTGCCATTTCCCTTTCCAACATCTGTTTTTTTTTCTTCCCGCCCGCTGCAGGAAGATGTGTTTACTGTTCAGGGCAGCAAACTAAATGTGTGGAAAATTAAGTTTTTAATTTAGCTGTCACGGAGAGCGCGGTGCATCCCCGAGGGGCAGATTTGTTTACAATTCCGGTCCGGGACCAGTAGTGCAGGCAGTAACGAACGCACTCAAATCATCACCATGCTTCAGGTTTACCAGCTTCCAAGAAACGGTTTAATTGGCAAATCCACTTTGGACTGCTAGGCAACAAACGATTGGAAAGTAAAGCACCGTTTAATGCACGTTAAGCTCTCGTTTACAGTGGCACTTAAATACACTCACTCTTCTGAGCTTCATAATCCTTCGGAGGTACTCCCAGCTGCAAGGCAACTCTTTGCGCCTGGAGGTTCTACTCTTTACCTACTTGCTACCAACCAACAACAACGGTTAGTAGTGATCCATCGCACCTACCCGGGAGAAAGTTCATCCTGTAGGAAAAATTCTTACATCGCTCCGTATAGGTGACGACGCGCGTGCACATACCTTACATAGCGAATGTACACATACGGTGGCGCACTTGCAATCAACGCAACGAACCATCAGAGTTAGGCAGGTACATGTGTTCCACCTACCTTCTAGCCAAAGTCGTAAAAGCTCATCTTCGCTTAGAGTCATGCCAGCGCCACAGTCGGTCGTCTTTTTCGTCGTTGCTCCGTCGGAAGGCAGGTTGTGCCACTGGAAAATGAAATGTTTTCCATGCTTGGCCAGGGCGCACTTTCGGTGAACACCCGATTACCACAACAGATGCGCTTCATAACATCTCTTCGTCAACTTTGCACCGGTTGTTTTTACGCATTTGTTCTGCCGGGGTACGACCTTCGATGACTTTCAAATCGTTTATTGAATCTTCATCGTTCATGTTTCGTTTCGTGGAGCACAGTCGCAGCAGAAGTTAATGGCACGCTCCTCCCAAACCCAGAGATCGCTAGGCTTTTCGGGGAGTCCTTGAACGCCGATCGTGTGTAGCTGGTTGGCTGAAACGCTCTGTCCAGAGCGTTTACGTGGAAACTAGACCGTGAAAGAGCGCGGCGTGCACTGATAATGACCATACCAGCAGCTCGTCTTGGCGCATTCCACGGTACGCAGGAAGCATAGGTAGTACTCGTCAACCTGGTCAATCCAGCGGATCTTGGCGTCGCCGACGAGCGACTTTTGGATCAAATTTCATCGAGCAACGAGTCTAAGGTTTCCCGTTTGTTCTAAGCGCCTTTCTGAAGCTGATTAGCATCTACGGCCCAAGCTGGACTAATCCCGACCTCTTCCAGGTAATCGTCACGACGAAGAATGCGGGATAGAACCCGTTCGAAGCGCATAACGGGCGGCTTGTCGATGCTAATGTAGCGCGCATTGGACGCCGGTCCAAGGATGTTGGACGGAACTGGCACAGTTCTGCTATTGTTTATTGTTCAGGTAGATAAGAGCAGCACGTCCATTGGACATGTCCGACAGCGACAATACTGCCGTCCTATGTATAATTGTCCCATGTTATATGGAAACCTCATATAACATGGGACAATTATGCGTAGAACGGCAGAATAGCAGTTGTAATAAGAGTAGGGTAGACCGGCATGCAATTTACATGGATTCTGCGGTTCTGGATCAAAACCAATCGAGTAGTAGGCTGTTTTGCTGCAGGTTTTTCGACCGCTTACTCCATGTCATTCAGGTGCTCATCGAAGTTCTGCTAGCTTCAAAAACCTCATCTCCGTGTTCAAGGCTCCCGGCTTGCGGCCGGGCCGCTGCGAGATGCCTGGAACTTTTGGTAGAACTTCCGCGCTTCTTGAGAGCAGCACAGCAGTTCCATTACCTCGCACTTCGCGTCTTTCAGGCGGCTTTGATTCTCCCGAGTGTGGTGGGTCAGCTGTTTCCGCTTCTGTTTGTATCCTTCCACGTTCTGCCGGTGTCCATGCTGCAGCATTACCGCTAATGTTGCGTTCTTCTCCTCTAAAATCGCATCGCACTCCTCGTCGAACCGTTCATTCCGACGACTCCAATCCAAGAACCCGCAGGTGCACTCGGTTGCGTCATCGCTGACTGCTTTTACTGTGCTCAAGCAGTCCTCCAGAGGAAGCACGTCGAACTAGCCGTCGTCTGGCAAGGCTGTGTCGAGATTCTGCGTGTATGCTGAGTCGACATCGGATTGCTCTAGATTTTATCGTGGTAGTCGCCGGTGCCGTACATTGTTGATGACGGAAAGTTATGGGCGTAGTTTAATCATCATCAGGTCAGGGTCGATTTTAGCGTCATGATAGATTTGTCTTTATTAAAGAGACTTTCAGCCCTTGGCTGGTTCGTCTCTTCCATCAAAGAGAATGTGGTCGACTTGTGATTTCGTCTGCAGTGATGATCTCCAGCTGTAACGATAAGGGAGGCTGTTCTGGAAGAAGGTGAGCGCTGAGCTTCCTATTACCATCCGTCTGAATTCTATCTCCTTGATCTTGATGTTGTGTCTTGGGCAGGGATCGTACTTGCGTTCGTAAGTTATGAGCGACTCATTTCTTGAAGATTTCCCAAAAACACCCTGTCGCATAGTTCATATTGCTATCGACAGCTCATGCAGCTGAAAGATCCACAGCAGTCACATCGTATCTGTTCTAGAGACGATTATCACCTTCCTCTTCTCCTGGAAGCGCCACGCTTACCGTATGTGCACGTGTGCTCAACAAACCGCAAAATCTTTTAAACTGCTGAGCTGTCCGGCCAGTATCATCAAGCAGGGCAGTGATTGCGGTTCGGTAATGGCAGTGGTCGGCGGCACGGCGCTTCTGTCCAGTTGAACGCTTCGTAACCTGCCGATTCATTCAACCGGTCGGTCAACCGATTCCGTCCGGACTGACTGTCGTCGTCCGTCGATGTCGATGTTGGGTTCGGTTGGAGGTGTGTCCGCTCTATTACCGCCACCTGTCTGACCGTAATTTGTCGGAATGTTGGGTCTTAGTCCCTCTTTCGCTGGGTGTTGTCGGTGCTGCTGCTGCGGTAGCAGCCAAGCAAGAATTTTCCGGTGTCGGGAAATTGACGGGAGAAAACGAGGGAGAGCAAACACATTTCTTTCATGTTAATTATAATAAATTACACTTTTCAATAGTTTAAACGGGACTCCAGCCCGGAGGTGTGAAGTGCCGCTTGTTCTGGCTCGTGGCGGCAGAAAGGGCCGAGATGATGGAATTCCTCTGAACAAATGAGCTTAGTGGCAGCAGCATTTTTCAGGCCTCACTTCCGTCTTGTCGCTTTTTCGTCGTCGTCACTCTAACGAACGGGGATGCCACCACCGGGGAAAGTTTGCTCCTTCGGGAAGTGGCATTACATTGCCTTTAAGTATGGCGAATGGAGGGTTTTTTTTTCTGGTGGAGTTACGTGAACGAGGCGCTTAAACGACATACCGACAATGCCATGGAGTTGAACGTTGAGTCGAGCAAAAAACGAGCAAATAGTGATGTGTAATGAATAAACGGAACCGTGGTGCATGTCTGATGAACATGCATAAGTAATTACGCTGCGGTGGGACATAATTGATTAAGGGACGGGAATCGAAATGGAAATAAATCGAAGATCTGTTGAAGAGTTGAATGTTCGTAATATTCCTAGAAATTTATTTGTTCAACTTTAAGGTTTGAATAGAGTAGAAATTTACTTCGTCATATGCGCTAATTCCCGTCATACCAGATGAACAATATCAATAATCAGCTCCTATAGCACTGGAAATCGAATAATAACGCTAAATTTCACGTTTCAATTTCACTCCACTTACGACTTCACAATTTATCTCGATTTGCGTATGACGAAGGAAACCGCACCAAAGCAGCAGCTAGCCGAATAGTTCTTCATCATCGTTCAATTGTAGAATTGTCTTCGCCAGATTCACTTATTGAGCTGGCCATCAAATCACACCCCACAAAAGCTCTGTGGCATTTCAAAGTTGGATTTGACCTCTGCAGAATGCAGCAAAAGCTTCCTAATTATTGAAATAAATTGCTTTTCCCGTCGTTAAATTATAAACAAACAAGTTCTTTTCGTCCTTGGAAAAGATGCAGGCAAATGTGTGCGTGGATTTTCTGCATACGAAACATCGCATTTCACGACCACAGAAAAGATTTCCTCGTAGCACTGCGATGGAGTTTCAAGACCTGATGGGCAAAACTATTAATCGAAATATTTTGGTTGTTATTCTCAATTTGAAAGCTTTTTGCTACTTTGAGGACATGATTTGATTTGGATTGCGAAGAATTTTATTGATTTTTCGAATTCACAACAACGGTCAAATCATGCATAATTTTTGGCCATCTTATGTACCATTGTGTCACGTAGAAGGTGTGACGGAAAATAAATCCATAAAACAGACGTGGGTTAGGCGGAAATAGAATTCGAGGGACAATTCAATTCAATCTGATTATTTTATGGTAGTGGTAGTTGTTTTACAATAAGTTTTCACATGAAATGAAAGATAACTTACGAACTAGCCATGAGGTATATTTAAGGCGAGGTGAAAAAATAAACTCGATCATTATTGGTCGGTGCATAATATGACGGGAATTAGATGTTGCCATTTGGCTGAGTTCAAGCTATGAACAAACACTAGCTTTGGAATTGCGCTTGAGCTTAATTGGCCGTCCATAGTATCGCCACTGGCGATTCGCCAGATCAGCTACACTTACACAAGGAATCAATAATGTGATGACTGCTTAGTATCTTCAGTGTGTAAGTGTCGGCGGTCATCTATTTTCACACAAAAATGACCTATTCCGTCCAAGGGGAATGAAATCCTTTTCTAACAGGAAAATCCACATTTATCCGTTTCTAACCGTCGCTAACCACTGCTAACTCAACAGCAGTTGGTCGCGGTTTACGACGGTTAGCAACGAATAAATGCGAATTTTTCGGATAGCAAGGAAAGTGTCATTTCACCTGATTCCGTCATAACACAGGTCAATGTGAGAAGGGAGAGAAGCTCCAGATTTTTCGGAACTCCATAATTCATCTATTTTATCTTTTCATTTACGGATATTGTCGAAAGAGATTTACAGTAAAATTTCAGTGTTTTCTGATCGAGTTAATAATTAAAATTATTATAAATATACTACGGAAATTCCGTAAAAAAAGTTCCATGTTTTAATCTAGAACTTTAAAGTGTATGAGAAACCCTTTCAGAGTTTTGGTGATTATTTAGGAATTCTATTTGAATTACCTTCACACGTTATCATAGAATTCATACAGTTCGTCAATATAAAAATGCTTTTATTAAAAAAATGGTAATGATTTCAGAAATTGCTCATCGATTCAGTTCAATTCGTGAATTTAATTTGAATATTTTCGATAAGATTTTTAGCATTACGTTATTAAATTCATCATATTTTTTTGGGATTTTTTTTTCAAGAGCTAATCCCAAATATACTGGAATAACTTGTTATTAGAAGGCACGAAATGTTGCTAATTGGCAAATTGAGAGATGAAATTTATGAAAAAAGCGCGTTCTGGTGGGATTCAAACCCACGTCTCCGTATTCGCTAGACCGGCGCTTCAGCCAGGTAAGCCACCGAACAGGTAATGATTCTGCGGAGTAGAAAGCCAAACTGACTCCGAAGCCACACCGTGAACACTTCTTTTTCACAAACCCGTATCTCTTTTGGCTCAGATGCCAATCCAAACCACACTCGCTTTTGTGCCCACTAACTACAAGTGAGAGCGAATTGTTTTTATGAAGCCGAGACTTACTCTCGCACTCCGCATACCTAGCCACCCAACAGTTGTTTTTTGCTGGTGTCTAATTAGTATGCGACGAGAGCAGTTGTGGATTGGCATCTAAGCCGAAAGAGAGATGGGTTTGTGAAAAAGAAGTGTTCACGGTGTGGCTTTGGCTTTCTACTCAGCAGAATCATTACTTGTACTGTGGTTTAGTTGGTTGAGGCGCCGTTTTAGCGAATACGGAGTCATCTCTAAATTTGTCATTTACCAACATTTCGTGCCTTCTAATTACAAGTTTTTCCAGTATGTTTCAGACATACCAGCAAATCTGGTAAATGCCAGTAAAAGGCAATATATATCATTGAGCTAATCACAAATATTTCTTGGATCTTCGTCGAGAATCTTTCATTAGAAAATCCACAGACTTTACCCCAAGAATTTCGAAACAAACTCTCCAAATCAGACACTCTTGGATCTTTTTTTATTTCTTTTTTTCTGGATCAATTAATAAACGTTGGCGGTGACAGTCGTTTACCCCGAACCTATCTTACTCAGAAATGAAACATTTCAGAAGAAAAAAATCGGGTTCAATGAAATTCCACATTGAGTTTCCAATAGTTAATGATATGTTCCTCAAAGACTTAATCCGAATACTCCCGCCTGAAATTTTTCATGATTGATATACCTACAAGCCAAGTATTAAAAAAAATGCATCAGTTTCGCCGAAACATTTTCAAGTTTTACAACTTTTTTATCAGGTATTTCTGAATTAAGTTCTACAAAGATTCATCCAAAGCATATCAAATCATCACAACTTTCGTCAGGTATTTCTCCATGAAATTTTCTCAATGGCTCCTACGGAAATTTATCTAAGGGTTTGAATGCCAATCGATGACTTTTCTAGTGACTTGAGTATCAATTTTTCAATAATTCTTTCAGGGATGTTGCATGATTTTTCAAGGTATTGCATGATTTTTCAAGGTACAACCTCAAGAAGAGATTACTTTCAAGGAGATTCTGTTGAAGCTTCTCCAAGAGTATCTCCCATAGGGAATGCAGCTTCTATTGCTAATCGCAGAAATTTGAACCGCTCCTCGGTCTTAAAGCTATTCGAAGAATACTTCTGAAGTTTCCCCAAAAGCGTCTCGAACTGTTTCTTCGGGAGTACCTCCGAGTTTCTCGAGAAATTACTGGTGGAATTTTTCCATGAATTCCTTTGGATGTTCCAAATCCTTCATGGTAAAATTAAAGGTTCCCCATGAACTTGTGTAAGAATTAAAAAAAAAAAATACTTCTGTCCCCTAGGAAAATCTACCAGAGGTTTTTTCCCATTTTTTTCATGAATTTTCTTAATATGTGTCTTGGGGTCTCCAGTTAGTATAGTGGTTAAGGCTATGGATCGCCGATTCGGAGACAACGGGTTCGATTTTCTCGACTCCCTGGGCATAGTGTATCATTGTACTTGCTTCACAAAATACAAATTCATGCAATGGCATGCAAAGAAAGCCCTTCAATTATTAACTGTGGGAGTGCTCAAAGAACACTAAGTTGAAGCGAGGCAGGCCAAGTCCCAGTGGGGACGTCGAGCCATAAAGAAGAAGACGAAGTGTCTTAACATGTGACACATATTCCGTGCAGACGCGCCAACTTGACCAAATTATTGGGGGGGCAAAGCCTGGTTTTTCTGATTTTTTGTATGGGAAAATCGAAAAATCGTCAAATATTGGGGGGGGGGGGAGGGCAAAACCATGCTTGCCCATTCCCTAAGTTGGCACCTATAATTCCGTGGGAAATTCCTTCGGAAGTTATACTAGGAATTTCTTTTAATTTTTAAGAAGTTCTTCCTTAAAATACTGAACATTTCCATCGAGATTTCTCTATAAGAATTCTTCCCTGCAAGAATTTATCTAGGAGTCCTTTCAACAATCATTTCATCAGTTCCATCAGTAATACCTTCTGAAGTTCCTTTTGATTTATTTTCGCGAACTTCCTTGAAACAATCTGCCTAGAATCTCTCCGGTCTAAAATTCGTCCAAGGTTGCCGTCAAAGACTTTCATTAGAATAAAGAAAAAATAATGAAGAAAGACAATGTGCAACAACATAAATTTACACCTCCGGAAGGATTTCCCAGGATTCCATGAACGAAGATCTGGAGGTTTTTCCAAAGAAAATCGTAAAGGAACGCATAAAGGGAATTTCTAAAAGATTCATTGTAAAGAGTCTATGAAAAACTGTTAGAGAATCTTCTGCAACAATTTCTTAATTTTTCATGGACTTTATCCTAAATTCTTCAAGAGCCTATTCTTAATACTTCTCCCTCAAAACCTTTCAGAATCCCTCTACAAGATTTTGACATTAGAGTTTTTACATGAGTTTTTTTTTAAGACTTTCCCAATAATTTTCCGAAATCATTTCAATTTTATAATTCTTTTTCTTAAAATATCAGTTTTTGAAAATTGTTTTCATAACTGCATAGAAATACACACATTTCCTAGAGATGTGATTTCAAGCTATTTCTAAACTGTAGGTAAAATTTCGGAGCAATCGGAGCTCTGGACATCAAGAGTTTCGCAAAAATCTTAATCTAATGTTACCCGTCGTTTATCGCGTCTAACAACTGCTCCATCCTACAGTTTATCCAGGAATTCTTCAAAAAATTCCTCCAATGGTCTTCCACAAAGTGGAAACGTAAAAAATCCTCCAAATTTTCTCCAAGCGCGTTTTTCAAAGTTTCATCCGGAGCTTCCCCAGAAGCTTCTTAAAGAGCTTCTCCAGGAATTTCTAGTGGAGATGCTCCAAAAAATCTAAGAATGCAAATCTAAACGTTACGGATTTTTTTGAAATTTTACTCCAGATTTTCAGAGGTTTCTACCGGAGGCCAAATTCTTTCTTTTTTTTAGAATTTTCTTAATACGTTTTTTAAGAATTCGACTAAATGGGTTAATTAAGTTATGGATACGGCCAAACAATCTCGAAGAAAATCGTACGATATTATTTGATTCTGGCCAACATTTTGAACATTTTTTTTCTCATATTCAAGGGATTAATCGAAGAATTTCAGAAAAAGTGGTCGAAACGTTGGGTAAAATCGAATAATATCGATTAATTCCTTCGATAGTGCTTAGCCGTTTCCGTAGAAAATATAAAGATTCCTCAAGAGCTTGATTCGAAATTGTTCCAGGGAATTTCTTCTTTTCCTCTTCGTGAGCTCTTTCCAAGTATTACTTTAGAAATTCTTTCAGCAGTTAAACAAGGAATTACTTTCAGTAGTTACTCCAACAACAAAATCCAATAATTTCTTAAGAAATTCCTTCGAGAATTCCTCGAAAAGTATCTGCAACAATACTTCTCAGCAGTTGCTTATCTGTCAACAATTACTCCACTTATACCTTTAGAAATGACTTCTGGAGTTTTCCTAGAGTATTTTTTAGAAATTCGACAGGAATTTCTGTGGAAGTTTTGCTTTGAAACCCATGTAAGTTTACCTTTACAGACTTCTAGGAGAAAAATTCAACTTAGGTTGAAATTCGAAAACATAACGTCTTCGGAAGAATTTCCTTGGATTACTTGAGGAAATTCCTTGAGCAATTTCCACAGAAAATCTTTGAAAAATTAAAACAAAAATGAAAAGAAACATGTGAAGGAACAAATGGACGAATTAAAAAAAATAAACAAATAAAATTGTGCTTTAAAAGCACCTCTTCTAGAATCTCCTAGGACGATTTCTGAATGAATTCCGAACGAATTTCTCAAGGAACTTCTAGAGAGATTATTGCAAAACTTCTGTACAGGAATTCTCAAAGAACCTTTACGAAAAAAAATCTGAATGAACTCAAGAGCCATTTTTCAAGGAATTTCTAGATAAATTTCCGAAAGGGCTCTTGAAATAAAAAAAAACTCCTGGGTCAATTCAAGAGCAGTTCTCGATGTTCCTGTTACTTCTGAAGGCACATCTACAGGAACACCAAGAGACGTGTGTGCCTTAATGAACAGGAACAATTTCTGAAGTAAATTCAAGGAGAATTTTGAGAATTTTTTTAAAGTTTTCCCTACAGGAGCGTTTGGAGAAATTCGTTGCATTTTCCATAGAAAAGGACAACTGACGTCTCTTGTGAAATGAGTAAAAAACGCAAATTGAATTGTAATTTGTTTATGTGTGAGACGACAAGAGAACGGTTTTTTAAACATCCCCCACCTTAAATATTGCATTGTCATAAGTTATTCACCCTCCTACAAATAGACGATAGTTGTTTCTGTAAGAAATAATAGCATTACCATTAGCAAGCAATCTGATTGCACAAACGAGCAGACCCCTCCATCGAATGCACAGATCGAATTTCCACTTCAAAGTGCAACGAAATCGTTCCGCTGCTGGCTGCCGTGCTGTTTTAGCATATCCAGTCGAACTCCTAAAAATTCATTTGGCTAATTCACCTTCAAACGACGATCCCGAGAGTTCCCTTCTGAATCGAGCGCCAAGGAATGCACTGCTCTGATACCTCTTTCGAAATCCTCAACAGATTCGGACGAGACGAGGACACGGCCGACCAACCCCAAGGGCCTATCATTTCATCATAATTTTATTATTGTGAATTCGAAAATCATTTCCCCTCATGCATGCATGCGCCGCCGCGTCAAGGGACCAGCAGACCTGGGACGATGACGACGACGATGACGACGACGACAACGACGCCGACGCCAAATGGCGGCAGCAAAAACGGGTCGTATAAGGACGAGACGGAAATTTTGTCACATATGCCGGCCAAGCCGACACAGCACCATATGTGCTGCAACGAAAGGCTCCAGCTCCGGATCTGGTGCCTCTCTTTTGGGATTCGATTGACTTCACTGTGCTTCCGGATTCACCCTCCGACCCCGATCCACGTCACAGACCGGAACCGGAAATCGGCAAAGCGGCAATTTTCCTCCCGACCTTCTGACGGAAGAAAAAGGGGTGCACTTGCTCTTTCTTTCGGTTCGTGCTTGGACTGGGGTGTAATTGCAGTTGGATCCTAGGTTGGATCGCTTCTTTTGTTTGGACAAACCTATCGGGAACCATCGTTGTTATTTTTGAGATAAGGACATGGTGAAAATAAGATATGGACCGGATTTTGGATTGGATTTGGATTGGATATGGATTGGATTTGGATTGGATTTGGATTGAATTCGGATTGGATTTGGATTGGATTTGGATTGGATTTGGATTAGATTTGGATTGGATTTGGATTGGATTTGGATTGGATTTGGATTGGATTTGGATTGGATTTGGATTGGATTTGGATTGGATTTGGATTGGATTTGGATTGGATTTGGATTGGATTTGGATTGGATTTGGATTGGATTTGGATTGGATTTGGATTGGATTTGGATTGGATTTGGATTGGATTTGGATTGGATTTGGATTGGATTTGGATTGGATTTGGATTGGATTTGGATTGGATTTGGATTGGATTTGGATTGGATTTGGATTGGATTTGGATTGGATTTGGATTGGATTTGGATTGGATTTGGATTGGATTTGGATTGGATTTGGATTGGATTTGGATTGGATTTGGATTGGATTTGGATTGGATTTGGATTGGATTTGGATTGGATTTGGATTGGATTTGGGTTTGGATTGGATTTGGATTGGATTTGGATTGGATTTGGATTGGATTTGGATTGGATTTGGATTGAATTTGGATTGGATTTGGATTGGATTTGGATTGGATTTGGATTTGGATTGGATTTGGATTGGATTTGGATTGGATTTGGATTGGATTTGGATTGGATTTGGAATGGATTTGGATTGGATTTGGATTGGATTTGGATTGGATTTGGATTTGGATTGGATTTGGATTGGATTTGGATTGGATTTGGATTGGATTTGGATTGGATTTGGATTGGATTTGGATTGGATTTGGATTGGATTTGGATTGGATTTGGATTGGATTTGGATTGGATTTGGATTGGATTTGGATTGGATTTGGATTGGATTTGGATTGGATTTGGATTGGATTTGGATTGGATTTGGATTGGATTAGGATTGGATTTGGATTGGATTTGGATTGGATTTGGATTGGATTTGGGTTGGATTTGGATTGGATTTGGATTGGATTTGGATTGGATTTGGATTGGATTTGGAATGGATTTGGATTGAATTTGGATTGGATTTGGATTGGATTTGGATTGGATTTGGATTTGGATTGGATTTGGATTGGATTTGGATTGGATTTGGATTGGATTTGGATTGGATTTGGATTGGATTTGGATTGGATTTGGATTGGATTTGGATTGGATTTGGATTGGATTTGGATTGGATTTGGATTGGATTTGGATTGGATTTGCATGGGACTGAAATATCCAATCGAAATTTCAGAGCAGGTCAAATACCCAATACAAATGTCCAGTCAAAATTCAATACAAATCAAATGTAAATCTAAATTAAAGTCAATCCGAATTAACATCCGATGCCAAACTAATCTTAGTGGTTCGTAAACCACTAAGTGACGCCTCACCAACATCCCTCACCAACTGACCGAAGGATTCACTGAAGTGGTAACATATTGCCTTTTACTAATATTTTCGTCTATATATCGTTCGGGTGGTAGGCACTGACTGCTTTTAATCCCGATGCAAATTGTGCATATTGGTACCACGGCGGAGTGGCATCAGAGCTGCGTGCGTAACTATCAACTCCAGAGGGGTGCAAGTGCACATATGCAGAAGCTCGCCACCCCCCAGTCGGTGGTGGGTGATGCTCATTGTGGCGAACGAGTTGGAAAATGTGGACTGATTGCTGCTACGGCGACGGCAGCAAACACGGCGCAAACGGTTGATATTCCAAGTACTCTCCTAATGGTTTCGGTACCCGAGCGTGGAAAGATGTTACAGACTTATACACGCTGATAAAACAAGTGAAAAAAAAAATAAAAAAAAAAATTAAAAAAAATAATAAAAAATATAAAAAAACAGGGCGCAAACGGTTGGGATTTCAGGTATTCTCCAAATGGTTCAGGCAGAGAACCGGGAAAACAGCGGAAACGTATTACTATTATTGAATTGTCGATGATATAACAAACTTTCGGGCTACTAATGAAAAAAATGAAAAAAAAAAATAAAAAAATAAATAAAAATAAGGAAAAGTCGCAAACGGTTAGAATTTAAAGTATTCTTTAAATGTTTTCGGCATAGAATTGTAAAATGAAGCTGAAATGGAACGTGTAACTGTTTTTATTTGCCGAAAATATTATATACTTCCAAAAAACTGATGAAAAGTAAAAAAAAAAAGAAAATAAAATAAGGAAAAGTCGCAAACGGTTGTTGTTTGAAGTACTCTTTTAATAATTCCGATACGGAGCCGAGAACTACTGCTGGAATGTGTGACAAATGTTTATTGTCGAGGTTACAACATAATTCCTCACTATTTATGAAAACTTGAAAAAATTAAAAAAAAATTAAAAAAAAATAAATAAAAAGTTGCAAACGGTTGAGATTACAAGTATTGTTCTAATGGTTTCGGTACTGAACCGGGAAATGAAGCTGGAAAGTGTAACATATTTTCAATCGTCGAAGTTCTAACATATTTCTGGACTACAGATATAAAAAGATAAAAAAAAGAAAAAAAAAAGTCGCGAACGGTTGGGATTTAAAGAACAAACTTAAAAGCTTCGTTACGAAACCCTAAACTGGGTCGAAAACGAATAGCAGGTTTTCAAATGCGAAGTCATAACACATTTGGGCTGCAGATAAAACAAAAATAGTTGAAATAGTTCATCAACTTTAAAAGACAATTAGGGTGCGTGTACCAATTATGGCACTACCTAAGGAAAGCTATTTATACAAAAATAACGAGAAGACCAACGAATGTCATCAATAAGTTAAAAGACAGCTTAGTTCCCATACTTTACAGGAAAAATATAGAAACGGAACCAAAACTACTTTTAGTATTTATTACAGCGTGTGCCATTGATAGGAACCCTGTACCAGTTATGGTTACATTTTTTAACTTCGGTTCCTTTTCGCACTATTTGCATGCATTCCTTATGGGGTTAGCCATAACTGGTGCACTATGGCGAAAAACGGTGCAAGGAAGCCGAAATTTTAAGGAAAATGATTTATTTCTACCATGATTTGAGGAAAATGTGGAGTTTAAATGAGTGCGACTATCTTTTGTAAACGTGATCTGTTGTTCACAAAATTTGTCTTGTTGATTTACATCGTTAAAGGGTGAAAATCAACTATAGCGAATAATTGGTACTATAGCCATAATTGGTACACTTACCCTACTTTCAAAATAATTTATTTTTTTGATTTTTTTCAAATAAATCGCACCTTGGAAATAATGGTATCTCTTTTTATATAGATTTATTGTTTTCAAGGGTATTCCGAAAAATGCATATTCCAAATATTTATAAAAAAATCGATCAAATCTCAAATTTTTGTTTTTTTTGAATTTATAATTTGAAAAACTTATCTTAATCTTGTGTGCGACTGACTTGTTCTATATCTGGATTCAATAACTAGCCTGGTATTTGAGTATCAGTAAAAACAAATAACTCTAATAAATGTCGTTTAAACATATTTCAAAAATCAAAGAAATAAAAAAAATGAAAAATATAAAAAAATAACTTTTTTGTTGGCATTACTTTCCCGAAACATTCGCTCATCCCTTTCTGATCGGTTTTCCAGCCAGATGAATCTGCTTTGGGGACATTCGGACGGAAGTGCGGACCAACCGACGCGACGGTGGAAGGCAAGAGTTTCAAATAATGTAATTTCGATTGTTTGTTTATGGATTGAGTTATGCATTTATAATGATGTCCGGTCGGCTCGCGCGGCGGTGTGAGAGCAGCCAGGGACATCCCTACCCCGTCACGGTGTGTCTGGTAGAACAAAATTAATTTAAAAAAATCGGTATCGCTAAAACACCCACCAAACGAAAGCTGAAGGTCCCCTCTTTCATTTGAGACTAAAAGGAGAAAGTTCTATCGGCGGGTCTAGAACATTTTTTTTTTTTCAAATATTACTATCTTTGAGGCTTGTGTTTTTTTCTTTTTTCAACAAGCCAAATGGGCTTGTATGAGGTCGCCCATTAGTAACGTGTCCTTTTAAAAGAGTAAACGGGTCAAATCAAAAATTAAAAATTTTCCTTACAAAATATTGCTTAGACATAAAGTGCAAAAAAAAATTAAGGCAGTTGAATAGAATTTCAGCAGTATCTGGGCATATATACAAATAAACTTCGCCTTTTATACATGTGGAAGTAGTTATTGCGGCTGCAATTTTCTTATTTTTTATTGACAGTGTCTTATGATTTAACAGTTTTACGATCAAAGTAGGCCGAGTAATGTCAACAAAAATAGAATATACACCAAAGTAGCTTTGATAACGGGGCACAACATTTGGAAGGTAATCCATTTCGGAAAACTGAAAGTTTTTTTATGATGCAATTTAAATCGTTCAAAAGCATGAATAAAACGATCTAGAACTCCACACCAATTGTATCAATGTGATGGTCTGTCTTATATCCTTGTATGCCGTGGCTCGGATAGAATTATCACATGCCGGTATTTGTTCAATTTGTGCACCTTTATGGTACCTAAGACTTAAACATTTTTAGTTAATTTAGACTATTGCAGTTATGTATAGCTCCTTACTTTTAAAGAAAAAAATACGACAAGAACCCCCTAAGTGACGAGGAAAACCAAACCAAAGAGTACGTTTTGTGTTTGAATAAGTGTTTTTCCGCCACAATTATCATCGAAAGCAGTTAATATTCACTGTTTTAGATTTGTTTAGAAAAATTGTTTAATAACGGGTAATTAGACATAAAAAATATTAGTAACAGTATATCTTTGTGAAGTAGCCTTACTCAACTTACAAAAACAAAATAATTAATGCTACATGTCTAACGGTATATGTAGTAAGAACAATGTGCTAATCTGTCGGTTATCAATAGTTTGATCTTTTGCTATTTTTTTTAATCTGTATTAACGAGATTTTTAGCCCTAGGCTAGTTCATCTCGGGATCCACGCTTTACTTCCCTTCCGAAGGAAGAACTCACATTTTGCGAGTTTGTCGGGAGTGGGACTCGATCCCAGGTCCTCGGCGTGATAGTCAAGTGTTCTAACCATTACACCAGGTCCGCTCCAGCAGCTTGTTTGCACTAAAGCTGAAGTACATTGAAACTTGTTGAACATCATTGAGACTTCTCACAAAGTTGCTGAGGTTGCTGTATATTTACGGGCAAAACCCAGAGATCAGGCTGATCAGATGAAGCTCTCAAATATTCATGAACTACCATCCAGATGGAAACCGGCGTCAACGAGTGACCAGAATAGTAAACTGATTTTGATCACCGATGATTTGTTTTTGATAACAAAAAGTGCCCATAAAGCCACAGCTGCAAAGGCGTGAGTACCCAGCACAATCATGCTGAGGATGACGGGTTCGATTCCCGGTCAGTCCAGGACCTTTTCGTGAAGGAAATTTCCTCGACTTAAATGAGCATGCAGTATTTTCGTGCAAGTCACACGCTATACACGCTAGTAATTGGCAAAAGAAGTTTTTAATTAAAAACTGTGAAAGTGCTTGTATGATGATGATGATGATGATGATGATGATGATTGTGTACCCACCATCAGCGCAAGGATTACCTATGGCTGCAGAGTCATACCGGAACGGAATGATCTACCTGATGGTTTGTTGTAGCAGGGTAAGCTAAATTCACTGGAGACCTTCGGAAAACAACATGATAATTGTTATCTCGTGACAAAGTCTGGCCACCCCACGAACATTTGACCGGAAACCAGTTCATTTAACTTCCTTAGGCTACCCCTCCGAAATCCCCATATATGTCATGTTCAAATATAAAAAGTAATAAGGAACGAACTCACCGGGTAGTCCTGACCAGCTGGTTTTCTATGTTTGGCTTTGGTCTCAGCATGCAAACGGTCCAACCATATTAAATGTGCACTCGTTCACACCGCTCGTTGATTCTCCGATCGTCCATCGAAGAATCCGAAAAAAATACATAAGCGAGAACACCCGACGCACTGAAAAACAATCTCTTGGATACTAGCATTTCCGAACTCGGAATAACGACGAAAACGCGGGAACGACGAAATGCGGCAGGTTTCAGTCTCCGCGCCCTGCTTGTCACTGACTACCGTCGACCGTTCACTCTTCCATCAGCGAACTGTGAAAGTGCTTGTAGGAGATAAAATAAGAAAATTTCAAACAAATCAAACAATTTCATTTATTCTTATTACATCTCCTACAGTGCTCATAGAACAAGCTAAGAAGCATGATTTGTCCCTGTAGGGACGTATCGCCAAGAAGAAGAAGAAGAAGAAGAAGAAGAAGAAGAAGAAGACGAAAGAAAACATGTATCTTGAGTACCAGACGCGCATTGAAGTTGAGAAGCTGTTTGAGGAGAATATATGACGAAGTCACACCCCGAAATTTCAAGAGCACAAATCTGAAGAACCAAATGATGGTATACGGTATGCTGTAAAGGTGGTCGATTGGTGACCTGCTGGCGCCAGTCAAATACGAGACCCTAAAGACGTATACGCATCTGTAATAGGATGCAAACACATTATTGGAATCTAGATTGGAATTCAAAGGAACAGCATATAACTCGATTTTATACTCTAGTTCTAGTACTTTCACCACACTAAACACAAAACTGTCATCTGCTGGATTTCCCATTCACATGGAACTATTGTGCTTTTATGTGAAGAATAATAAACATAATATAAAAAATATATCGTCGGAAAATCATGCTTGCAATGGAAAAACAGTGTTTTGTCATAAATGTGTTCTTCGAAAAAAATGAAAAAATATCATATTTTTTTCAAAAAAAAAAATTGTTCTAGACCCGCCGATAGAACTTTCTCCTTTAAGTCTCAAATGAAAGGGGGGACCCTTAGCTTTCGTTTGGTGGGTGTCTTAGCGATACCGATTTTTTTTAATTAATGTTGTCCACCAGACACACCGTGCCCGTGTATGAGTGTGACGGAGGCTCTCGCGATTTGGGGTGTGTGTGCAATCACGTTTCACGGTATTATTCAGTTCTGGTGTGGGTCGTTCCAGCGTGAGGATGCAGAGGTGTGTCGGCAGCAGCTGACTGGACCCAAAGGCTGATTTGTCGCACTATTTTTGGTCTGGGGGACAATGGATTACGCGGTTGAATCTGGGTGATTATTTGCTAACATCCAGGGAATTGGAAGCCGAGCGCGGGTGGGAGATTATTATTCGGTAACGGTTTCTGAATTCATTTCCATAGTGATGCACGGGGAAATGGGACAAGACTATTTACTGACTGTTTGCGAATGATTACGCAGTCAGTATCCAACGTGTGATTGAATTTATTTGACTTCTCCAAACAGTTCACAGAAGCTTACACATGTAGCAGGAAGAAACTCTAACTAATAACCATAAGTTCTTGAGTGTGTTTTGTAAGATGTATAAGTTGGATGCAGTTAGCCTAGTGGTTAAGGCTACGGATCGCCAATCCGGAGACGGCGGGTTCGATTCCCGTTCCAGTCAGGAAAATTTTCTCGACTCCCCCAATGATACACTATTGTCCTTGCCTCACAAGGTACAAAATTAAAATTCAGGCAAAGAAAGCCCTCCAATTAATAACTGTGGAAGTGCTCAAAGAACACTAAGTTGAAGCAAGGCAGGCCAAGTCTCAGTGGGGACGTAGAGCCATAAAGAAGGAGAAGAAGAAGAAGAAGTTGGATGCATTTCGTTGTTTTTTTGGTTTTTATTTTTTTTTTGTTGATAACGGATCAATATTATCAAAATCTGTTATCATACAAATTTAGAGGAAGGATCAAATAATTTCCTGATGTTTTTTACCACATTGAAAATGTTTTTTTCTGTTTTACAAAAAACAATCTCAAATAAAATGTAAAAAACTGAAAAACATTTTCCACCAACATACAAATTACCCAGGTAACAACTTGATGTTGGTTAAGCGTTTCTCTAACTTATGCTAATCAGCCTAAATTTGAACAAAAGCTGTGCAAAAGAACTGTAAACATTTGTTCAGCTCTTATACACCCAATTTTGGTGATTTTATCCAGCCATAGGTTGATTCGAGCTCTCCATGAAGCTGGATTAAGGTTGAAGAAGCGCTCTTAACCGAACGAAGAACGCTTTTCAGACTTTATTCAGCAAATGGGAATGATTTATGATTCTATTTATAGAACAGACAAGGATCATTCGAAGCTTTAGAGTCGCTTAATCGTGTTTAGTTCGCGGAAGCCGCGAAATCCGCGAAATTGGGTCTTGACCGCGAAATTTGAAAAATCCCGCGAAATGCCATGAAATCTGGCAAATTTGAGAAAACATTATTATTTTTAAACTTTTTGGTAGAAATTGGCTGTAAGCTTTTGACAGTGTAGAGTAATTTACGATGCCTTATCTGCATGATAAAAATTTAATGCATTTTATATCTATGCTCTCATCTGATTTTCATGAGATTTGTTACTTTTTTGATGAATTTTTGATTACGCTTTACAAAATTCAAGTTTTTCTCAACAAAACTTTCTCACTGATGGTTTGTTATTATCATTAAAGTCTGAATAAGTTTCAATATTGTAGAAAGGCTGGATAAATGGATATAAAGAAGTTGGATAATCTTCTATTGAGTATCATATTCAGCATACTTTGATATGCTGAACAAAAGAAGCTTTGTAAACTCAACAAGCTACTTTTCAACTAGATGTTCAGCTTCCGGCTTTTTCAGCTATTGGCACTATTAACCAGCCATTGTTCAGCATTGACTCTCACTGTTCAGCTACCATTGTTACTTGGGTAGGGGCTTACTTGACACTTCTTCTAAATGTTTGTATAAACCGATTTCGATAATATTGCTCCATTATTTAATAAAAACTCAAAACCAAAACATGAGAAAATGCATCCAATTTCGCCTAACGTTGACATACCAAACGATTAACTACATGAAAATGTTGGGAGAGTTCCTTGCTGACCTGTTTTTATTTTTGGTGAACAATTGTGATAGAATTTAAGGCGAACGAAAAAAATAAAAATCCCGGTTGAGCTCCTTAACAAGGACTTTCTCTTTAATCATTTTTTTGCGGGATTGACTGATGCTATTTTCAAGCGTTTCTTGAAATAATTTTTGATGCTGTTTTAAGCTTCATAAAAAAAAACAATCATGAATCATTAAAGCTTGTTGTTTCAAGACAGGTTCAGGTTCCTAAAATTTAAAAAAGTGACTTAGAAAAAATAAAGGGGCATTCGTACACCAAAGTTTATACAAATTTTTGTTTTTACAATTCAGATAATACTAATGAGGCATCTTTTTGGAGTTATTAAAAAAATGGAAAGTTATCGAATGAAGGTTCACACTTTTTTAATTTTCAAAGTATTTATTTCAAACATTAACTTTTTTTCAATAATGGCAAAAAACTTAAAATTTTGAAAAAAAAATCTTAGTTATAGTTATAGAATTTCTAAAACAACACAACTTGGCACTATTACTAGTCGAACATACGGCAGAGTTGCAGAGAGTAAACTATGTTATGGCACTTACGGACTTACCTTTGACCCAAATTTCTGCAATGGTTTTAGCAGTTGTGGAAAGTTTACAAAGTAAGGAATGCTTTGCACAGAAAAATAAGAAAAAAATACCCTAAATCTCATAAGAAAATCTGATAAATCTTAGGAAAAAAAAATGTTAACAAACAATATGGAGAAAATAAATTATTCAACTTGTAGTTCGTTGATTTCCAGTTGAGTTTCTGGAATCTGGATTGAACTGTTCGAGATGCTAACCGCCTATATCGTGAATGAGCTGTTAAGATTTTAAGTAGAAGTCATGAGGACACCTTTTGAGGGATCCCTAAAGGTATTTTTGAAATTACTTCAGAGAATCTGACAGGTTTTATTTTCATCGGAAAAATAGTAAAAATTACACAAAAAGTCACTATCAAACCGTGGGCAGCAACTCATCATGAAACTTGATCAAAAGCTTTTCTACGATTTCCATTTAAATTGCGTCTGGAAATTTACATAAAATGGCATTGTGCGTTTTTATTCAGATTTTTGATAATTTATTCAATCAGACATTCGCTGCATGTTTATTTCATAATACTGAGTTTCAAATACTTTCCAAGGCTTCTGAACTAACATCGACACATATTTTTTGTATGATACTGGCTTATTTTTTTTCATACAAATAGTTAAAAAATGTCCACCAGGAATCGCTTCTAGTGATTCACAGATAATTAAATTATAAATTGAAAAAAAACTTTATAGTAATAATTCGCCTGTATCGTAACCTTAACCATTAACCTTACCCTAGTTACATTCGATGATTAATAAGTCTTATAGAGGTTTTGAGAACCGTCATAAGACCAAATACTTTTGATTTTGGTTTTATGGTGGTTCTAAGGACCTTTTCTAGTCTTATAGATTTAAAACGTTACTTGGGTAAGGATGCCTGGGAGGACTTAGAACTAGTGGCAGATCTAGGTCATGAAATACTGACCTGTTTATCTAAGAGGTTTGGCTTTTTTTTTTCTAAAGCAATGCTAAGTGTATGTTTAATGGTGCTCCTTCTTTGCATTGTCCAATTGGATTTAAGAAGTGTTACGACGATTTTAAGGAACTCGCCAAAGTTATATAGCTAAAGGCGATACAAGAGATCGCATCATTTTTTTACTGGCTTCTTTCTCTTTCTTTGAAATTCACTTCGTAACTCAAGAGATGCGACTATATCTTACTAGTGGACTGATGTAATGGAATTCTCAGCTTCAAAGTAGAATGACAATGTTTTATGATTGCAATACAGTATGTTTTTACGTTACTTGAGCAGTAGTTTGCTCACTTATATCTTAAAGCTTGTTTCGTTAGAAACGTCTGGAATATTTCCAGAATGTCGGGATTCACACTAATTTCACAGATTTCAAGAAACTATGGTTGATGATTGATCTTAGATTTAGACTGCTACCCATGAAATTCGATTAAAACATTTCGATAATGATTGCGGTTTATTTTTCAAAAGTTGCTGGAAACTGGAATGTTTATGTTCTTCTAGATTCAAATCACATAAAAAGAGAAACCTCCAAATTTTAGCCAAAAATATGAAAGTTTGGTGGTGGCGCAAACATCTCAAGGTTGAATTTTCGAGTAATGAAAAAATGCATTCACTGAGTGCCGCATTCAAACGATATTTTTTATTTATTATTATATTTACTTTTCTAATGAATCTCTTTTATATTAAATTTTGAATAAACATGTAGAACTTTTTTTTTCTCCAAAATCACGCAAAATATGAGTTTCTTTTTTATTATTTCGTTTATTTTTTTTTTGCTTGTTTTACGCAAAATTTTAAGCTCGATGACATTTTAATTTCCTGACCAGTTTCAAATCTTTTTGTTGTTGGAATTTGGGGATCTAAATACCAGTTCATTTTTGTAATACTTTTCACTGAAAACTACATTTGTTTTTCAAGTAAAGTCGAAGTGTATGAAGATTTATTTTTGCAATTTTCACTCAAAACTAGATACCGTAAACCGGGGTCAAATTGATTTCCGGGTCGAAATTGATCAGATTTTTTTCGGATAGATTTGAGATACTTCAAATAGATTCCTTTGAAGAATCGTGCTGTTGGAATCAGATACTCAATGATATTTGGAAGGACACTAATTATTGTATGCTTTCTCGAGGGGAAAAAGGTCTGATCAATTTTAACCCGGAGATCATTTTGACTCCGGTTTACGGTACTTAGCATCATATTTAAGAATATGGAACACACACCGCCGAGATCGGCTGTGCAAATCCCGTTTTTTTTGCTAAGATATCAGCAGTGCTCAGCTGTGCGGATCTCGGCAGAATAATGAAAATCAGCCGAGCTCAACTAAAACAAAGTTTTTTCCATCATTTTTTCATTTGCAGCTTCATTTTTGGAAAGTTCTGAATTAAAACAAATTTCCGTGCTTAAAAGAAATTTGTTTTAATCCAGAACTATCCAAAAATGAAGTTTCAAGCTTGAAGTTTCATATCATAATATAGAATAAACTTTTCATTTTAAGATTAAAACATGAAAACAATCCAAATTTAGTCGAAATTCTCATTTTTCTTGTAAAATACGTGTTTTTGTAATTTATCCATGTTGAAATTTTTCTTAAGATACAGTTTGTTCAAAATTGATCAATCGGTTGGAAGGTTATCGGGCCCTGAAGTTAAAATTTAGAGCAAAAAAATATGAAAAAAAAACAAGACAACTTGAAAAAACTCACATTTGGCTTGATATTGAAAAAAAATGGTCAAGAAGTTTATTCAAAAATTAAGTTTAAAGCGATTTATACAAAACGTCTAAAAATCAGTTGAAAATTGGCACTAGTACTGGGATATCACCATCACATCCTTTCAAGAATTTAACTTAAATTTGTCTTCAAACTTTTTTTTTAACTTTTCTTGCAAATCTTCCACTTGTCAAATTCACGTCGGACTTTTTCTGGAATCCCGCAGAAGTTTTTAAAACGTGATCAAGTGAAAATACTGCCAGAAAATTTCCTATTCCACAAATTGTTTTTCATTTTCATACGTAAAACAGTCAATATAGTAAAACATAACTTCGCCGAAGCAAAACTGTCGAAGCTCTCCAATTCTGATTTGCGGAACAAAGTGGACTATGTTGTTTTTTTTTTCTTCTAGAAATAAAGCTTCATCAAAACTTTTCAGAAACTGCCAAAGAATTGAAGTTTGTTAAAACTGAAGATTGAATTTCAGAATTCCTTCTTATTTTTATTCAATTTTTTGTTCGTGAATTTTAACCAAATGATATTTTTTTACACATTCATCCTAATGATAAATAATGTGAATATCTCTGGAATAAACTAATAAGATGCTACTGTCCTGAAGATAATGAAAAAAGGATAAAAAAATGTTTGAAAAACTCTGATTTAGAAGTTACAGGTTTTATAAGAAAGCTCGATTTCAAAAAATCTGGGGATAAAAAAAATCACGTAAAAAGTTATTTTTATAGAGCCCAAATAACATGTCGTATTGTAGAGTATGGAGGTTGCTAACAACTTTGCGTGCAAGAAATTGTTTTATGTAAAATCGAATGAAATGAAATGGAAATTGAGGCGTTCTAATATTAACGTCAAGTGTATTTTTCGGAATTTCAGAAGTTGGAAAAGAAACTTTTATTTTATTTTCTTTTGCTTTCATCAATGATGCGAACTGTCACTGAATTTCTTGGTGAAAAAGTCAAAATATTTTTTCAGTTCCACAATATTCTGAGCAAGTTTCCGGCCGTGATTGGTAATGAACAATGCTTGATATAATGCTAACACAGAAAGAAATTTTGAAAATTACACTTGACATAAATATTTAGAACATTTTAATTTCCATTTTATTTCATGCGATGATACATAAAATAATTTTTTGCACGCAAAGTTGTGAGCTAGCACCACATTGCAGACAACTTGTGGTTTAACAATCCGATGGAGGATTGTTTTGAAAGCGATGGGGGTCATTTTTTTTACAGCGAACTCGATGTAACAATTAAACTGAACTGTGTAGTTGAATATGGAAAAAAATATCGTACGAGAAGCAGAGAACTTAGTGTACAAGAATGCCATTTCTAATTCCTGTCTCAGCCCTTGAGTTGGAACATCAGAGACTACAAATGTAACTGCCACAATGGCCAAATTGACCTGCTACACAGGTACACAAGAGTACAAATCTTGAACATTTGTAAAAAAAAACCCAGAATTGAATTATCTGCTTTTTTTACAAGTTTACTCAGGATACACAAATGCAACGAGGTTGGAAGCCTCGTTTGTCAGATTTTCAAAATTTGTGCATGCAAAATGTAAATAGGATTTTTTGATGTTTCACCTTAACTAGTAGTCAGGAAGGACGATCATAAACGATGAAAAACCATCGACAGTCGGTAGGAACACCTTGGTTGCTTGCTGATGATGGTCTCGCAAACAGCAATAATGAGCCATCAAGGACGATTAGCGCGCGCACGAGTGTTTGAGTGTGCAGGGAGCTGACCAGTTTGCTCTTTTCTGACTCGATGGATCCAGGAGGCATCACTATGATTTATTAGTGTACCCCCTGTTTACGGCATTAGAGCACCGGGCACCATGCCACGCCCGGGGTCGAGGAGATCAGAGTAATTTGATAAATTCAAACTTAATTAGCTATTGTTTTGCGAAGTGGGCCCTGCTGTCTGGCCGGCCATGGTTTTCTCTATCGGTAGCGAGAGTCGATCCCATCCAGGAATTGTTCCTGGCGTTGGTCGATAGTCGCTGCTGCATCCGAGCAGAGGAACGCCTAATTAAAAATGTAAATGCTATGCTCATTGAACGGCGGAATAACGCAGCGGCGTGGTGGGTGGACTCGACGGATGATCATTTATCGGATTGCGAACCGATGTGATTCGATGATGCGATGGATGCCGGCAGCTGCTTGTGGTGGGTATGACAATTGCAGCTGCAGCATATAGGCGTCCGCCGCGTCAGTTAGTGCAGTGCTTGTAAAGACTAGGGACGTCGTCTGGGTGTTGTGGGATTTTGATTGTGAGGCCGCCACGCGATCCGCAGATTGTGACAAATGATGGCCGAAGATTGACGGATAATTAGTTTTTGTCGTGATGGGCGAATTGAACGGGGCTCGTTTGGTAATCGTTCGAGATGGGCGGAAAGTTAATTTAGCGGTGGTTTGGGCAGGGCTATTATCGGATTACATGGATTGGTTTGCTAAGTGATTGAATATTTTTCTTCTAGAAATATCATTTCCATGTCAGCCAGGAGCAAGTCAATGACTTCCAAGAGTCTCTCTACCTGTCGTTCATTGATAAAGAAAAGGCTTTCAACCGTCTCAATACACGGGTGTCACAGAGTAAATCGCCAGCCTTATTAAAGCACAGTATAAGGCATTTTCGAGCAAAGCACTACATAACAGTCACTTGTTATTCATTTGTTGGAATTATTCAAATAAATTAACCTGAATCATGTGCGTTATCAGAATTTTCATTGTGATGAAAAGTAGAGTTTGAGGTTTGCTTACCAGCAGCAACATGAACAAGGGTAGCGCGAAGAATTCGAAGAAAATTTAAGCTGTTACTTCACTGAGTGAGTTATCCAGAGACATGTGAATCAACCGTTAATAGAAAATACCTACTCCTATACGTATCGCTGAACATTACATCGGGTATATGTATTACGAACAACACGTGTTGTAAGCGGCCCCTTCGTGATACACCGAGGAATCAGCCGAACAGCGGATTGTTTTAAATAAATATAAAATTTCCGTCAACGGTTCCGGCTTCTCATTCACCTCAACATCTCCCCCACTTCCGAATTCACCGAGTCTATAGTTGAAGCTTGGACTCGAATCCTTCCAGTACCTAGTCATAGTTGAACGAAGAGCATCATCAGCGAGCACCAAAAGCGGGCGGCGTGAATCGTCGTCGTGTGGCTATGACACCCGCTGCTTTCTTCAGTTGCCATCGTCGTCGTCGAGAGTTGACGGTTACCCGGCGGTTCCCCAACCGCGGGTGGATTTACAGAATTTATGTTATGAGAACTTGAAACTAGCGTAAAACGTGTGTCTTACACTGGTTGGTGGTGGCGGCCAGCCATCAGGCAACCAGTCGTGTCGTTCTGGTTCGAGCTAGTTGGGAGAACTAAGTGTAAAGTGCTCCCATACATCTTTGTATGGAACCGAGACTAAGACTGGCCGACACAATTCACCCAGCTCTCCCCAACTCCAAGGGAAAGAATGTAGCTGGTCGCTCGACGACGACGACGACAACGACGAAGGATGGTGCCAGCCGCCGATGTCGCCTGAATTAAGTCTCTTGGCTTGGTTTGACTGCACACAGTCAGCAGCCACGGGGAAAATGCAACTCTATGTATAGGGTAGTCTCCGATGGTAGGTCGTAGTCGGTTGGGAAAACGTTGGAGGCCAAACTGCTGTCAAGTGCCTGGGTGCTTCTTCATTCCGGGTAAGTAACAGCGTATTGTCACGGCTAGATTTCCGTCTGTTCCGTCGTCGTCGTGCGGTTCGTGAGAGAAGAACTAATTAAAAACAAAAGCAACACGATGCTGTGTAAGCAAGCGGGCACATTTTTTTTGTCGTGTTTGACGACTGGCCTCGAAATTCGCATACACTTCCGTCGGTTTCGATATTTTTGGAGGGGAGATTGAGAATTCGGATGGCAGCGGGGGAAGGATTATCCCACTTCTGGAACGTAGTACCGTGAAACAATAGAGAGATCTCTTGTGTTGTATATTGTTTGCTGTGAGAAAATAGGGTTTGCATCAATTCTCTTTGAAAAAAAACCGTAGAATTGTCTGGAACAGGGCAGAAATAAGTCAAACAAAATGGTGCCGTTCATCAATGTCTAGGAAGCGTTGATGAAACAGACGGTGGCGTGCTTCAACCAGACACACGTGTTGGTGCGATAGGAATCGCACTGCACTGGTTGGGTTGATTCCGAATTGTTATTTTGTTGGAGTTGAATTGATGGAATTTATACCAAATCAATCTCAGTTGGAGGGATTTGATGACGGCGCTGAAATTAATTAACACCATTAGATTGGTGCAACGTCTTCATAAATATTTCGTAGATTTGATTCGAATAATGAACATTTCAACATTTCAGTCAACAGATCTGCTATCCGCAAGACTTAGAAAACAACACTGATTTAAATCATGCCGCAGAAAACATAACATATGTTTATACTAATTCAAATTTTGAATACAAAAATGTTACACAAAATGCTCATCGTATACTGTAAGCTGGCTGGCTTAATTCCTACAAATAATAAAAAAATATACAAAATTTAGTAGTTTTTAAAAGTTGTGAAAACGGACTGAATGCAAAGTCATTACCGAAGATCATTTTCCCGAATGATCATTAGACCGAATGAACAATAGGCCACTGCACTTCTGTTCTTGTTGTTGATTGCTGCTATAATGTAAGGCATTTAAAAGTAATTGTGCTTATTAGATATTTATTAGAGGAGGCTCTCCCTATTACAATTGGTATAATTATTATTAAAATTACTGATATTGCAGACTACATACATCTCAAATTGGACTATCACACTTTTTTTGGTACGCCACAAAAGTGTACAATTGCCTCGGATCGTTTCGAAGTCCTCGATGTAGTTATTCCTCCATTTACAAGGAATAAGTACACCGAAAACCTCAACTCGATCTGACGTGACCCTGCGCAGTAGCGGGCTCCGTGGCCGTGCGGTTAGCGGCGTCAGTCGTCTAGGCGTTTCGTAAGCCTCGGAGTGTGGGTTCGATTCCCGCTCCAGTCGGGGAAAACTTTTCGTCAAACGGAAAATTCTCCATTGGGCTACTGGGTGTTACGTGTGTTGTCCGTTGTCTCGTGTATGTGTAATGTTCAGTCTGTGCAGCCTCTGGCTGAAGACGGTGTAGTGTCTTTTTAATCACACTTTGAAGGTGTGTGCACATTATTGTGTCAGTCCAATTTGGGGAGCAGCCAGCAATATTTTACCCATGATTTTTTCTTTCTTTTAAACACAGAGAACAGACATCCAAGTCCAATCTGTATTTTGTGTAAGGGATATTTCATCGGCAACACAAGTGGCAACATCGTGGCGCTGCAATCGGATAATTTCCCATACTAATTTTATTCACCACTTGAAATGTTTCAATTCACCACTGACTGTGGCAATCAGGCCCCTGGCATCAATGAAATATATCGTAGCCAACATCTAACTGCCTTATACTCATATTCGTGCAAATTGAAACGAGCGTGTAATCAACAAACGCAGTTTTTGTTTGATGTTGTGAGCCACACACGAAATCACATTCACAACCCAACAATTGCTTTATTCAACTAATCGCATGCTCCTCTTATCGTACAATAATATTTAAGTGAGTTTGAAGTGTTTTGTGATCATAACAGGTGGAAAAAATGATTCCAAAAACTGATCAACAAACCAAAATAAACGTTAAACAAAAAAATGTTGATGTTTTCGCATTTGACAGTGGGCGCTATTTATTAGCGCCCAGGACATCCTGTCTACTATGATTCCAATGCATTGATATAGGCCCCTGACATTGCCTGGTGGCAATACGGTGTTTGCACGGAGAAAACAAAGTACCCAAATATGGGTTTATTTCACCCAACTTCGAGGTTGCGTGCGGGAACCCACATTTGAGTTCGTAGAAGCGATGTAGAAGTAGGTTTTTTACATTTGATCCCGCGTGACAAAGTACCTACCGGCTAAGTTTTTTTTCACCCACCTGCTAGTTCAAAATACTCTAATTTGAGTTCAATGCTGTTTACTTAATTTTGGCTTCCCGCACCGAACTGTCAAAGTTGGGTGGGTTTGCTCTTCACTCTCTGACAACAACAAAGAGAGTGGATGAGAAAGCAGACAGAACTCAAAAGTGAGTTTAAAAATACTCAAATTTAGGTACTTGAGTTTCTCCGTGTGGCGGCGTTAGTGTTTTCATCGTGTATTGGTTTGCAACCTTACTCAAGTGAAGATTGAAATCCTTACATAACTGTCTGAATGAAATTTGTTCTAGCCTGGATGTCTGTTCTCTATGTTTTAAACATATGTTTTTTTTTTTTCTAGCTTTCTAGCAGTTTTTGGCTTTAAAACTTAATATTTAAATGAGATGTTTCCTTCTTTTTAACAATTGTTAAAAACTTTAAAAATCAATATACATAATTTGTTTTGTAGAGCTAGTGGCTAGTTATTGGTGTCTAACAAAATTAAAAATCGTTCCTTTTGCAGTTCCTTAACTTCTGGATTCATCCTTATGATCATTCGGCCTGATGATGTTCGGCCTAAGGACCCAGCATCATAAATATCAAGGTCGCCTCACATTCCCCAAAACCAGGAGGATGTCCTTAAGACCGATGCATTGTTTAAAATCATTTTCTTATGGGAATTTTAACAAATCGGCTCACTCCTGTTAAAGATGCAGGTATTTTAAAGGGGTTTCAGGAGAATTCCAGGGCGTTTCAGAGGCCCTGAGTCTAAGGGTGTCCCAAGAAGTTTCATGTACTTTTTAGGGAATTAGAGAGGTTTTCAAGAAGTTTCGGGGTGTTCCAGGGGGTTTTAAGGGCGTTCCGGGCTTGTTCCGTTGTCTTTCAGGGGCTTTCGAGGAGTTTTAGGGGGGGGAGAGGGCTTGTTCACAGCGTTTATGGAGTGTTTCAGGGAGTCTCAGGAAATTTCAGAAGCGTCAATGATGTTCCAAAGGATTTCAAGCGCTGAAGAGTTTCAGGAGCGTAAATAGGGCGTCACAGAGATGTTCCAGGGGCTTCAGGGGATTTCAAGGGCGTTCTTTTGATTCAACGGAAAGCTTAAGGATGCGTTCAACATTTGAGTTCCCGACTTCCGGCACAAATATTTGAATTTCTCTTAGAAAATAGAATTTAAATTCAATGAATAGTGCATGAACTGGCAGGGTCTAGCCTAGGCGATCACTGGATATTTTTTTATATTACCGTGGCATTAAGGACAAAAAAAAACAAATGAAAACGAAAATTCCAGCCCTACCTGTTTAACACTATCTGGATATGACAATTAGTGTATCATGCGACCCATGATTAAATGTACTTAGAGCAATTTTTTGCAAATATCGAATAATTTGTTGAACAGCAGTTCAAATACTCCCTTCCAAAAAAAAAAAATATCAATTACGAAAATCATTTAAGAGGAAACAAACCATCATCCTTTACCAGAAAATTGAAAGCAGTTTTTTCGCTGAAATCACAACCAATGGTGATGAAAATTTATCACTGTACTCTACTCAGCATCTGGATAGCAGTGAAATAATTTTAATTGACGGTTTTTGGATTTCTAGCAAGAAAGCTGCTTCTGAATAATTGATGATCGCTGAGGACTGAATGATGGTTATGTGAGCCTTAACTAATCACTCACCTTTATTGATAAACTGCTTATCATGTAAGTTTTCACCAAGATCATTGCAATTTCCAAGATATTTTACCAACAATTTCTATTTGTAAGGCTGATACAAATTTTATTTTGACTTTTTGTCTCCCCCCCCTTCAAAAATTTTTGGCTGGATTTTGCATTTTGAGGGGACAGATAAAAAAATATTTATCAAAATTTCGGGTATTGCTCAAAATTCTTTAACAAATCCGATGAGTTTTTAATATTTTTCAAATTAAATGCTTTATTATTTTTATCCCCCCCCCCCCTCGACCAGTCAAAAAGCGGTGGGACAAAAAGTGAAATAAATATTTGTAACCGCCTAATTAAAAAAAAAAAAATCTTTAATAGTATCACCAACAATTCCCATAGTGGAGCGGATCTGGTTGGATGGTTAGAACACCTGGGATCGAATCCCACTCCCGACAAACTCGCAAAATGTGAGTTCTTCCTTCGGAAGGGAAGTAAAACGTGGGTCCCGAGATGAACTAGCCCAGGGCTAAAAATCTCGTTAATACAGATAAAAAAAATACCATGCAGTTAATAAAAACAGAAAATTTTACAAAAAATTTTCTCAGATATGTTCAATAAGTTAAAAAGAAATAAAAAATTCCTTCCAGTTTCGTCTTTTTGATTAGAAATACCATTCAAAGATTTTGAAAAAAAAAATTAAAAAATTCCGTGATGCGACAAGTTTTCCTTAAAAAAAATGAATTTCCGTATTCAAATGTTAATGTAAACGTTTGATCTCTTTTTTCGGCTTAAGAACCTGTGGTGCACCTCTGAAGCGCACAGTTTAAGAAGAACTGCCTAAAAGGCTATCTTTTAAGCCATAAGCGACTTGCTATTCCAATGAAATCTTTAGTAAACTTACCCTAGCTCCTTTACATATTGTCTTCAAAATCTTTGGATTCCGGGTCATTTGGCCGAACGACGTTTGGCAGAATGCCGTTTAGCCGAAAAAGGTATGATGAACTTAAGTGATCATGCCACTGATTCCTTCATCAGTATAACTCGGAAGAAGGAAAAATCTATGACAAAAAATTTCTCAGATTCATTGGTAAAACTAGAAGGAACGAGATTAACCCTTCAGCGCGCGCGTTGTTGTAAAAAGTACAACACTACCAATAAACCTCACTTATCGTATTCAGCGCGAGCGCGGTGCAGTTTCGGTTGTTTGATGGCGCGCGTCCTGGAAGGTTAAAAGAAGGAAATATTTCCGATAATCGAATTGGCAGCTAGAATTTTATCCAGAGTTTGTCCACGCCTCCAAACCCTTTTGATAAATATTCGGCCGAACGACCCTTTTGACCAAATGGTGTTCGGTCAAATGGCATTCGGCCAAATGGCTGGTGACCAGATCTTTGATAGGTTCCTGGTCAGATGTGTCAGTATGTGTCATAAGATCTTTTATGCAGGGATCTACGCCCAACCAAACATGCCCACCTGCGCGCTATCTACTGTTGGTTCTAATTTGTAAACATCCTTTGTTTAATGGTTTTATGCAATTCAGTATCATAATTTACATTTTATATACACCTCGTCCTTTTTCTACGTTCATGCTTGGCTAAGCGACAAAAAATTCTACCGCTAAGACAATGAGCAAACTCAACAGTTTTATATTTTTTAAAACATCTTCGTGATTGTGAGAAGTGTACAAAAATATAAAAATGTGTATTTTGATCATTATTTTGTCGGTAGAAATTTTTTTCTCTAAGCCAACAGTGGACGTAGAATAAGGCTTGGATGTAATCCATTTTGATATCATAATGGCCAAATTTTCCGAACTGGCTCATTATGTAACTGAAATGAATTGCATAATGAAAAATAGTTGTATAATGTTCATAATGCAGTTCATTTGAGTTGCATTATGAACATTATGCAACTCAAATGAGTTGCGTTATGAAAAAACCATTGCATAATTTTTTTATGCAATTCAGTATCATAATTTCTATTTTATTCAACTCATTTCGGTATCATAATGGTAAATTTTTCCGAACTGGTTCATTATGCAACTGAAATGAGTTGCATAATGAAAAATAGTTGCATAATGTTCATTATGCAGCTCATTTGAGTTGCATTATGAACATTATGCAACTCAAATGAGTTACATAATGAAAAAATCATTGCATAAAATTTTGTAAACCACTCGTTGCAAAACTCGATATTTTCAGCACTCTTCATATTTATCCACTCGGCAAGCCTCGTATGACTCGTGCTGAAAAAATCAACTTTTTGCAACTCGTTACATAAATAATAGTGTGGGTCATCGTTTATATGGAAAAATGAAAAATTCAATAGTATCTCATCAGATCAAAGCTTTTTTGGACCTATTCCAGGACCCAAATAAGTGTGCAAAATTTGGGCACGGTCGGTTATGTCTACGTTTTGCGCATCGCGTTTGAAGTTTGTATGGGGTTTTACATGGGAAAACACACTTTTTTGCATTTCTCTCATAACAAGCTCGAATTTTTCTAAAACCTTGTAATCGATAAAGTTAAAACATAGCCTAGGGTGTCCTGAAAAACTTTGTCGAAGACTGCGAAGTGATCTGATGCTTATGAAAAAAGTTATAGCGTTGGCATTGCTTGGCAAAACAGCATGATTTTGTTGCTATTGTTATTCCTTTACATGTTAAAACATAAATACATGCATGCGGTTCGTTGGTTATAACTATTTTCACAAGCATCGGATCGCTTTGCGGTCTTCGACAAAGTTTTACAGAACATCCTAGGCTATCATTTAAGAGTATCGGTTCAAAAGTTTCAGACAAACTTTTTCAACTTATGGCTAAAATGCAAAAAAGTATGTTTTCCCATACAAAATCCCATACAAATTTCAATTGCAATGCGCAAAGTGTAGACGCAACCAATCATGCTCAAATTTTGCACAGATACTCAGGACCCGAAACGGAACCAAAAAAGCTTTGATCTGAGAACACGGTTCCGATGACCCACTCTAATAAATAACTATTATGAACATCAACATTAGCACAAACATCAGCGTTTTTCTCTCGATTTAGAAGCTTATGATCAGTGTTTTCGGTAATTATCGATATTTCTTGAGTCATAATGTACAATTATCCTTTCATTTGAGAAAGATAATCACCCAGGGAGATTTCAATTTTTAGCCGATTTTCGTTTTTCAAACAAAGCAACAACAAAAACAAGCGAGAGTAGAGACTAATACTTCATAATGGTGAAAACAGAACACTGATTTTTTCGGAATGAACTTTTTTAATCTAATATGCTGAATATATTAATCTTTATGTTCAAATCACATACTGACTTGCTTTTAGCATGATGAAACAGTATTAAATTTAGTTTTGTAATCGAAAATTAAACTTTTCTTGTTTGGTAGTTACGTCTTTTTACTGGTTACAAAACATGATAGTAGTAGGCGAAATGTGTTCCAAGTAGACAGTCAACTTATACCCCTGCTTTTATGGATTCCTCGCAAAACGTACGCACAGGTCTGGCAAGATTGTTCATAGTTCTTCTTCTATCGGAATATCACGGTTTTGTAAAAAAATATCTGGATTCTTGAAAAAAAAAAAGAACACCATAACTATATCTCTCGAAATGCTAAATTAATTCATGGTATCAAAAAAAAATAAGAAAACCATTAGAGATATTAGCGCTAAGTATTCACAAGGAATCAACATATTTTTCCGCCCAAGTTTTGAAGCTTTCTAAAACTTTTCAAACGAGAAATACACTGGATGTTTGTTCGAGAACTGATAGGAACCCGACTAAGAATCATAGAGAAGACCCTGAAGAACACTCTCTTTGGTAGGAGTAAATAGGGTGTCACTAAAGTTTTCGTGGGTCAGTTCATCTTTCTCCGAATCCTGTTAGGACCGTTGGCGCTTGGATCTCAAGTATTACTTGAAAATATGTGAATGGCATTCAAAAAGTCCCGTAAGGATTTGGCAAGGAATCTAATAAATATATTTAGGAAATTTATCAAGAATCCCACCTGAAAACTACCAGATATCTTGATTTTTTTTTTCTTTAATTTCACCAGAAATCTAACAAAAAAACTGATGAGAAATTTTCCAAAAGTCCATATTTACACAAGAGGGTAAATACTTTTCGTACAAATAAGAATACGGCAAGAATCTTATGACAATACTTGAGGATTTAACATTGTTTAGTGTTTAGATTTAAACAGTAATTAAAACAAAATCATGCTGAAAATGTCATGAGAAAATAGGTAGGTATATCTGAAAGATTTGACTATAAATATTTAAAAAAAAATCTTATAAAAATCTCACCAAAATTGATAGATTCTTCAAACTTCATCAAAAACCCATCAAGAGTCTTATGGGCCGAGAATACACAATGCATTATATTGAGTGGCGAACCACAAGTGGATCGAAGGCTGATTTTTGGTGGGTCACGAAGGTTTGGGAGATATTGCAATCAGCATCTAGTTTTTTACTGTTTTGTGTACATATCCTGAACAGTGCAGTAGTTTTTTTTTTGAAGTTTCTTTTGAATATTTTCCATAATGTTGAACTAAAAAAGCACCAAACGTTTGTCTGTAAGTTTCTCAATGTGAATCAAGTAGAATTGATCTAATAATGTATCTGTGGGTTAATTTCAATATATTCCTTAAATTAATTTTTCAACTTTTCAGAGCCGGAAATTTAAACTTAGATGAGCATTTGTTTTAAATTGTGTCCAAGTCTTTTGTGAGGACTTCTAAGAAGTCTAGATAAAAGAAAACAAGAAAAATATTTAAAAATTAAAAAATGAATCAATTTATACTATAAGTATACGGATCACACACATAATGCTAAATTGCTTGTTGAGGAATTTATTGAACAGCAGAACTATTTCGGCAGTTTCGATAATCTATTTTACTGAGGCTCAGTAAATCAACTGTCAAAAACGTGTGCAAAAAGTAAACAATCAATTTTTGCTGTATTCCGTTGTTCTAATTTAGTCAAAAAATTACCGAATTCAAAAACTAAATGTACACAAAAACCAAGAAAGTATTTTTATCCACCAAGAAGCAATAAAAACTTTGGCAACAACAAAAAAAAACAAATCGATTAGTATTATGAGAAATTTTTAAAATCTCAGGAATAACTTTCGAAGAAAATATTGGAAATATTTTTGGTAGAACCCAGAAGCTATAAAAAAATCACAACGAAATAACTAAAAAAAAAAGGAATGTGACTGACAATGAGTCTAAACAATAACAAAAAAAAACACTGAAATAAATTTTGAAAACAAATATTGGCAAAGTGTCGTAGGGTGCCATTATGGGTGCTTGCAAAGGACGCAGTGGAACCACGCTACACCTCAGATTGTAGTACATGTTTTCCTTAGCTGATGCCAAACTATATTGACAAACACTCTATAAATATTCAAATATTTTCTAAGAGAATCGACAGAAATAGTTTTAGAGGTGAGATTTTATCTTAAGAGTCGTTGTACGAAGTACATCGAATAGTGAAGCTATTCTGCGATTTAAAATCGATCCTGAAATTATAAGTTGATTATCTGAAGAAGGATTACGATTTTGGTAAATTATATAAGTTCAGCAATTAGAGTAAAAAAAAAACAATTCAGAATACCGAAAATCAGACAGAAACTTGCCGAATTTCTGTGTTTGGCTATGTCCGTCGAATTTTCTGCAAATTTTTACGGAGCTTCGGTAAAGCTTAACAGTAACAAAAAGATACTGAGTTTCGGATATCTGAACGTTTACTGAAATTAAAATATAAGTGACTCCAATAAAATACAGTAAAAGTGAAGTACCAGGTTGGAATTTTCAAGAAAACTCATCTGACCATGCAGCAGTACTATGATTCTAAAAATTTCTCGTCGTTTATATAGAGTGATGCAGGTGCTCTAAATTAAAAGACAATACTAAAGTTCCGGAGAAACATTCGGTTGCCATTTTGCCAATTAAAAAAAATGAATAAATAATATGTTTTTTTTAATTCTCAACTCTTCGGGACGCGCAGCGTTGTAAAAAGTACAATACTGTCAAAAAACATTGCTCGTCGTATACAACGCAAGCGCGGTGCAGTTTTAGGATCCAACGGGTTGCGCGTCTTGAAAGGTTAAATATGTAATAAAATTCATAAAAATATGTGGAGCATTGTATGAAACGTTAACTTTTCATTAGACATATGCCAACTCATTTAAATTTGTAAACAAACAGAGTTCACAGAATCTGATTGCATTTTTATTTAATTTTTACATGTTTCAGAAAACGAATAAAGGCTATATATTAACAAAAGTTTCCAAATGTCTCAGCATTAATGTTAAATGCAAGCTTATCACAACCTATGTTTGGGCATTATTGACACAAATGAAAGCGATAAAATGTTTTTTTTTTTTAAACGGCTTATGTTATGAAAATACTTGCTAACCATGAACTACACTCAGCGAAAAAAATAACAAAATTCATCGAAATACCTTATGACATTTTCCTATAAGTAAAAATTGTGGATGCCATAAGAATACCTTATGAAAATTGATCGTGCTTGTTAATTTCATAAGATAGACTGAAAAGAACATAAAGATCTTAAAACGATGTAGACTGGATTCGATCCATGAACGTCAGGATCACTGAGCGCGTGTTTTATCCACACGGCTACCGACGTGTAGGTGTTGGTAGTGAGCAAATGTCGAACTCGTACTAGGCCGATGCAACCGGCACGGGTGGATCGTTGGACAACTATTTTTTTAATAGACCCTTAAATCGGTGTACGATGGGAAGAAGGATTAGAGTGTTATGTTTATTGGACTGTGGATTTACCGTCCTCAATGTGCATCTTCGTACAACATTTCGTAGCACTCATGAGGTTGTCGCTGAGTCAGTCAGAGACCTCTCGTTAAGTAAGCGCAACGTCCAAATTCCCTTCCCCGTAGAATAGTAATCTTCACGCTTAGAATATTCTCAATTAAGATTGGACCAAGTTAAGAAACTTACTCTCCTGGCTTTTCCTAAGAACAGTCTGGACAAGATTCCTAAAATAAAATGATTGTTGTTAGTATGGGTACTATCTACGAAGAGTGCCGAAGCAACGTCAACGCTAACGTTAACACTATGCCACCTCCATCCCTAAATTGTAGGCTTTCTCAACAGAACACAAACCACCCGAATAACTCTCGGACACTTCGAATTCATTCACTGTTCGTTTATTCGGTAAGCTTCTACGGTACTCTAACGGTTTACAATTCTTTTGACACAAAATATATTTCTCCATCCGCTAGGCGGTAAGGGACCTATAGGTTCGACTAATTTCTACTTGATTTTATATCTCTCTCTCTCTTTCTACTTCGTTACTGGTACAAATGTGAAAACAAATCCACCGGGACGAGGACCTCGGCTTCGCTTAAAATTTCTCAAAATAGAAGCAAAAAAACACTTAACAACTAGTAAGGATAAACATCTATCTCATCTGATTTCTCTCGGTGTGTGTGGTTCTCTCTCTATTTGTAGGTTTAAAAGGTCGCCAGAAGGGTCGCTTCTGGCGTGATGGCGCTTCCCACGGGTATGGGGGGTTATGGATTATCACAAAATTCCACCTCCTTCTCCTTCATTTTGATCATCATTATTCGACGACGCTGATAGCGTCGGTTCAAGTCGCGCCGCCACCACCGTCTTGCTCCGTCTCCATTCTAACAATTTCCTGTTCCCGCTGTTCGCGCTCCTTGCACAGTCGGTGGGCTTTGCACTTGTCGTGGTGGTTGACGATCTCCAGCCGGAAGTTGGAGTTGCCCTCGACGAACGAGGTCCGGATGTCCGGGATGTCGTTGCTCCAGCGGCGACAGAACGCGCAGTACATGTAGTTCTTCTCCTCGTCGTACTTGAGCCAATCGAACTGCTCGAGCCAGTTCGGCCGGAAGCGGCCACCCTTGCGGGACGAGGAGGACGATGTGGTAGAGGAGCGGGACGTCTGGCGGGGTGTCTGAGGTTTGGTGTGCACCGCCGGCGGTGGGCGAATCATCTCCTCCAGGAGAGATTCATCGGCGGTTGCACTGGCACTTGTAGATCCACGGGGTGGTTTTTGTTGTTGCTGCTGCTGCTGCTGTTGAAGGAGGTAACGGTGGAGGTTCGAAGGACTGCTCCAAGAGGTAAAGTTCGGAGTGGCAGCCGCAGCGTTCGAAATGATCGATATTGTACTTTGGGCCAGCTGAAGCTGATTTTGTACAGAGGTTTGCTGCTGCTGTTGCTTCAGTTGCCGCAGTTCAGCCAGGGAAGACAACAGCTGCTGGTGCTGGTGGTGGTCTTCAGTTTGTGGGGAGGGGGAAGGCTCCTCCTTGATGGCAGTTATTAGGGTTAGGGCCGTCGTGGTCGTCGTCATCGGTTTACCGCCGGCGGACGTCGACGGCGATGGCTGTGATGAGTGGGAAGAGGTAGCGATCGCTTTGCCGGCTGACGACGACGAGGTCGATGGAGACTCACTTCCCCAAACATTTTTCTGTCAAACATAGGAAGGGAAGGATACAAATGTTCATTGTAGCAACAACATCTCTCTGTGTCTCTGTGTGTGTGTGACACGCGCTAGTTATATGTGTTCTCCGGAAGAAAAGCTTTTACATCTACCAACAACTGGAGGGAACAATGCGTTTGCAACTTTTGAAATATGCTTTCTTGCAGTACAGTACGGGATGCGTTTGATTTTCAACTAGAGTTACTATTTCGCAAAAAGGGACAATGAACACATTGTTTAGATTTTTTCTTTTGACAGTCGATTCTTAGTTAATATGGACAACGAGGGTACTTTTGAAATCTCTCTATTGCTCTTTGTTTTGCATCGTTTTTTTTGTTTTCTAGGAAAAATTTTGATCGATCCGCATCAATTCCTTCATCCTTCGAATGAATGACTAGAAAAATGTTTGTTTGTCAATTGTTCAACTCACGTCACTAATTTTTCAACTTTTTTTTATTGGTTTTGTTTTTGCACTTCCGATTTGCCGATGACAGTTGACTGTTTGACTTCTGCTGATTGGAAGCATTATATTTGCTTGGGTTGATTGATTTGTGTTTTTAAAAAAGACCGAAATCATATAAATTATGCTAATTACTGTTCGTTTAATATATGGAACCAAAAGAACCGGCTCAAAGAAAAAACCTAGACAAAGTTCCGAATTGATGAGGAAAAAAAACATATTTACAAAGAAACCGAAGGAAATGATAGAAATGAAAAACAGGTAACTAAAGAGGAAAAAAAAACAGTTTGTTTAGTAAATAACCAGAAATCGAAAAAAAAACACCCGAGTTACACTGTCACCAGGGGTTTGTTAGGAGGTCTCGTACAACACTACTTTTCCCTATACAAGACAGAGAGGGATCATGGGTTACCAAGCGAAAATGTTCAATGATACACCGAAGAGGACAACAATGGCACTATGCATAATGTTTGATGGTAAGTATGCGGGGTGGTAGGTGGTGTGAGTTGAAGGGAGATGGAGGAGGAACAACTATACTGTTCTCGCTTGTAGGTGTATGAGAGGAAACAAATGCGCAAGCACTTACCGGCAATAGCTCTGGATGCAGCGGGTGATGGCGGCTGGGCAGGTCGGAGTACTCCTGTTTGATCTGACTGGCGAGCGAATGCATCGGGGCCGGTGAGCTGACTTTGAACTCATCGTCTGGCTTTGGACTTAGCTTGATACTACTGTGTGATGACGCCTGTCGGGGGAAGGGAAAGAAGAAAATATATCTCATTAGATTTAGCTTGATGTGCCCGAATCTCTTACAATGATAAACGGTTGGTTCTATAAGAAACATGTTTGTTATGTAGAGAAATCTTAAAATAAATTCTTGGACGAATACTTGAAGAAAATGCTGGAATCACTAGAGAAACCCCGGACAAATCCTCGGTGGAATTCTTAGAGGAATTCCCTGAGGACTTCCCAAAGGAATCCCCGAAGGAATTCCCGGAGGAATTCCTGGAGAAATCCATGGATGAATCCCCGAAGGAATGCCTAGAAGAATCTCCGGAGGAATTTTCAGAGGAATTCCTAAAGAAATATCCGGAGGAATTCCTAGAGGAATCCCCGGAGGAATTTCCGGAAGAAGAGGCATCTCAACAGGAATGCCTAGAGGAATCTCCGGAGGAATTCCTAGAGGAATCTCCGGAGGAATTCCTAGAGGAATCTCCGGAGGAATTCCGAGAGGAATCTCCGGAGGAATTCTTAGAGGAATCTCCGGAGGAATTTCTAGGCGAATCTCCGGAGGAATTCCTAGAGGAATCCCAGGAGGAATTCCTAGAGGAATCTCCGGAGGAATTCCTAGAGGAATCCCCGGACGAATTCCTAGAGGAATCCCCGGGGGAATTCCTAGAGGAATCTCCGGAGGAATTCCTAGAGGAATCCCCAGACGAATTCCTAAAGGAATCCCCGGAGGAATTCCTAGAGGTATTCCCGGAGAAATTCCTAGAGGAATCCTCGGAGAAATTCTTCGAGGAATCTCCGGAGGAACTCCTAGAAGAATCTCCGGAGGAATTCCTGGAGGAATCTCCGGAGGAATTCCTGGAGGAATCTCCGGAGGAATTCCTGGAGGAATCTCCGGAGGAATTCCTGGAGGAATCTCCGGAGGAATTCCTGGAGGAATCTCCGGAGGAATTCCTGGAGGAATCTCCGGAGGAATTCCTGGAGGAATCTCCGGAGGAATTCCTGGAGGAATCTCCGGAGGAATTCCTGGAGGAATCTCCGGAGAAATTCCTGGAGGAATCTCCGGAGGAATTCCTGGAGGAATCTCCGGAGGAATTCCTGGAGGAATCTCCGGAGGGATTCCTGGAGGAATCTCCGGAGGGATTCCTGGAGGAATCTCCGGAGGGATTCCTGGAGGAATCTCCGGAGGGATTCCTGGAGGAATCTCCGGAGGGATTCCTGTAGCAATCTTCGGAGGGATTCCTGGAGGAATCTCCGGAGGGATTCCTGGAGGAATCTCCGGAGGGATTCCTGGAGGAATCTCCGGAGGGATTCCTGGAGGAATCTCCGGAGGGATTCCTGGAGGAATCTCCGGAGGGATTCCTGGAGGAATCTCCGGAGGGATTCCTGGAGGAATCTCCGGAGGGATTCCTGGAGGAATCTCCGGAGGGATTCCTGGAGGAATCTCCGGAGGGATTCCTGGAGGAATCTCCGGAGGGATTCCTGGAGGAATCTCCGGAGGAATTCTTGGAGCTCCGACGCTTGCACCAGCTCTACTCGAGCTCCTTCCAGTAATCAGCCAGCAGCAGTCATCCAGTTGACCCACTTGCCAAGCGGACGGAATTTACGAACCGGGGCGAAAGCAAAACACCGATGTACTTCTTAACCCTCGAGCGATCGCGCTGTTATATTTTGTACAACACGTTGAAAAAATCTCGCTTTTTGTACTCCGCATTAGCGTGGTGCTGCAGGTAGTAACGAACCGCGCGACTGCCGGAAGGTTAACAGTACTCGAACGACTTACTTTAATGGCAATATTTACAATAACAATAACATTCGACAACACACGCTCATGGTTACTACATAACGGTTGTCTCGATATGAGGGTTGACCGATTACAACATTCCACAAAAGCTACAAGAGGAGCGTCTGTCCAGAAATTTGGAGCTTCGCGAATGGTAATCGAGCAAATCAACAGCTACGAGCAAAAACAGTACATCAGTAAGATCTCCGAGAAAGAAGTCTGGATACTCGCAGTATCTGTCTGGCCTCTACCGCTGGGACTGGTTTTCAATCCCAAGAAATCAGGCACATTTCCGATGGTATGGGATGCAACCGCGAAAGCATATGAAGTCTTTAACGATACGCTGCTCAAGGGTCCGGATCGTCTCGTATCGCAAGTGGACAGGGACGGATAGTCGCAGTGCTTTCTTTGGAGAAGTTATCCTTAGAACGAAGTATAAGTCTAGCTCGTCATGCAAAGCACAGTTTGTGAAGAACTGGAATGCTTCGGACCTCTTCGGACAACAGTGAACAGCATCCCAGAGCAGTAAAGGCAGTGACCAAGAACCACTACGATGCAAAATCGAACAAGCTCCGTCAATAGGACAGATCGGTGAAGTACTAGATTTGTAGTAATGAGCTGAATATTTGTATGGTGAGAAGGTCAATTCTCCGTTTCTGCAATGAAATGGTGCAAAAAGCGTGGGTATTATGATTCCTTGCCTAATTTGATGCTATTTGAGCAAAACTTAGGGCAACAGTGTTGTTGTTTTCTCCTTTTCTTGCAACATAAACAACATAGTTATCCAAAGTTTAGCTCAAACAGCATCAAATTAGGCAAGGAATCATAATACCCACGCTTTTTGCACCATTTCATTGCAGAAACGGAGAATTGACCTTCTCACCATACAAAAATTCAGCTCATTACTACAAATCTAGTACTGCACCGAACGTACCCCATTGCTTACGAAGAGCATCATCCAGTCGTGTTGCCGAGAAGCCATCGGATCACATACAGTCAGCGGTCCCTTCACGCACACAGTGACACGGTATACAACGGTTCTATATTCCGAGGATGCGAACAGTAGTACGGAGCGTATGTCGTAACTGTCAGTTCCACCGGTAATGGGACCGCTTCTGAAGGTTCGTTTGCTCCAGCGAACGTCTTCCTTCATACATCCGTTTACGTAAGCTGAGCTGAACTACCTCGGTCACTTCAAAGTGAAAGTCGGTCGAAGTATACTGCAGCGGTGGATGGATATGTCTGTTCACAAGCCTCGCAGTCACAGTTCGAGGTTGTTCATCTGGAGCTTGCATACAGTATCGCTACAAAATCTTGCGTGATAGCGTTTCGGCGATACGTTGATCGACGAGAAGCTCCGTTGGAAGTATTCTTAGCAATGAACGGTACCAACTTTGTGGGAGCGAACCGCCAGTTGTCAGACGACATCCAGACGATTAAGACAAATGACGAGGATTACGAGGCTACGTTTATCAACGAACGTACACAGTGGTCCATCAACGTTCCAGCAGCCGTACATATGGGAAGAATCGTTAACAGTCGTCCATTGATCTACGTACCCTTGGGTACAGCAGATCAAGAAGTGCTCACCCAGAATCAATGCTTCCTGTACGGTTCAAGTGGCATAAATCAGTATATGCAGTTGATCAGTCAGTCAGAAGTAAGGAGAATCGTGGACGATTTCTGGTGCAGATGGTTATTGAAGTATTTGCTGAAACTAGCAAGGAGGAAGAAGCTGCTCCATAACGTGAAGCCGTTGGAGCCTGATGACCTAGTCGTGCTAATAGATGAGGGGACACAGAACAGTTGCGAAAGAGGGCAGGTTCTTAAGGTCTCTTCGGTAAAATCAAGTCAAGTTCAACGTGCAGTCCTGTACCACTTGGTCTTCCCGAACCCAAGAAGTCTTCGCTAGGCCGGTAGTGACTGTACTGACAATCCTGGATGTTGCGAGCAACAACAAGAAGGCGGATAACGTCGTTCCGCAAACGGAAATGGCTTCGATCCTTTTCCAGCTACGTTCCACCTTCTATCCTACCTTGACGACGATCATCAAACTACCACGCGTCTCCATGGCCGACCCGTGCTATGGAAATAAAACCATGTTCCAGTCTGAGCTCCATAATTCAAACCTATCTGGTGCTCTTTAATGGCTTCTAATGGACCTTCAGGAATCTCCCGCAATTTGAGGACTCTCCTTCGGCAGCTCATGACTATGCAGTGCAACAGTACAACCATAAATAATGCCATAATTTCTCTCTACTAATCTCAAGTTTTTTCCCCCACAACTACTGCTCTGTGTTCTTACCAGCCAGTCAGCATCCCAGCCATCCCAGTACAGTTGAATGTCCCGCAAAACTTCCCGCTAAGTGAGCATTCGCCATTCATGAAATTCTTCTGAAGTTATGCTGGCTGAGCAAAGCTGCTGTTAGCTGGCGGCGACGTCACCGTCACATGCGCCTCTCCCCGACAATTCCAACGGGGCACAATGCATTGCACATGGCGTCCGTCGTCGCCGCCGCCGCCGTAGTCGACGAGCCGAGAGCTTTCGGCAGCCTGCCTGCCTGCCTGCCACACTGTTTGCCCGCATATTGATGTACGACGAACGGCGACGACGACAACTGCCACAGAGCCATCACAGCTCCAGGACATTCCGAACGGATAAAAGTTATTCATGTTTATGTAAATATACAATCGCTTCCACACTGACAACGAAGGTGGAGCGCTACTGGGAAGGTGGTGAATCCTTCGGATCTCCGGAAATTTGTGACCGGTGAGGGGGCTGCATTTTCGCATGGTGGCAGCTTAAGTATTCTTCGTTTTGTCATTCATAATTTGTTTCTTCTTCGAGTTTGGAGAGTCGCGGGGAGTGGGAGAAAGTTTCGCCTAATGCCAGGATGCGACAAGGAAGGCTTTAATGGAATTTTAATATCCTTGTGCGACCAACACTGTGCTGTTGGCAGAGAAAGCCAGGTAGGTAGCGAGTATTCAGCGGGAGCATCACTCCCTTCTAGCCGCGCACTATTTATCAAATACCAGGACCTCCCATTACGAAGCACTTCCTTATGCAACCTAAGGTGAACTAAAGGTTTTCCCCTTCCTTCTATTCTAGCGATACATAACACGCATCGTACAAATCATTTGAAAATTTCCATGCGGAAACTTCCATTGTTTACATTCGGCGCTCATGGCAAACACTGCTGGAGTGCCAGTTGCTACAATCTGTATGCTCTGTTGTACCTTAGGATCTTTTACGTGACGCTGTCATGTTTCACCCCAACTTCCCCTAGATATTTTCTGCCTTTTCCGCAACACTTACCTGCGATTCGTATCCACCCGGCCGGTCGTTCATCAGGGTCGGCGTCGAGGGCAACGAGTTATCACAGGTGGATATTTTCCGCTTCTTCTTACTGTCTACGTTCAAGTCTCGGTCGTCCGAGGGCGAGTACCGGCAGTCGTCGGTCATCGGCGTGAGCAGATCGGCACTGGCACTGCGCTGGTGTTCCCGCGCCTGCAGTTCCCGCTCTCTCTGCAGCTCCCGATGGACTTCCCGCCTTTCCCGCTCCCTCAGCTCTTCCCGTTCGCGAAGTTCTTTGTCCCGCTGCAGCGGATGGTGGAGAGTATTGTTGTTGTTGTTATTAGTACTGTTGTTGTTGTTGTTACTGTTGATGGTGTTGTTGTTGTTGGTGACACTGGCCGGGGGCGGTGCCGAGTCACGTCCATCTCGCGAATCAACTCTCGACCGCTCGGTTCGACTTTTTTCCGCTTCTGTGGCGTACCGGTCGGCGTTGCTCTCGGTGAGACCTCGTACCTAGAACAGTTCAGGGAAAAGATTAGTCACTGCAAGGATTGCAACTCAAATGGAAGAAGGAACATACTTTTAAGCTCTCCGCCGTCTTGAGGAAGTTCTGCAGGTTGTGCTGACCGACGTTCACCTCGCCCTGGTACATGAAGTTGAGCAGGGCGCGCATCTCGCTGACCTCGACGTCGCGCAGGTAGATGATCGGATGCGGGTGTTTGTTCTCGACGAAGATCTGCTCAAAGTACGGACTGCACGCCGACAGTATCGCCTGATGTGCCTGCGGATGGAAGAAGGGATAACAGTGGTGAGAACAAGCATTGGCTTCTGCTAGAACACCCCGTAAATTCTGCTCGAATCCCCCGTGGATTCTGCTACAATCCCCCGTGTATTCTGCTAGAACCCCCAGTGGATTCTGCAATAATTCCCCGTTGATTCTGCTAGAATCACCCGTAGATTCTGCTACAATCCCCCGTGAACTTTGCTAGAAACCCTAGCGGATTCTTCAAGAATCCCTCGTGGATTCTGCAAGAATCCATCAAGGATTCTGCTAGAATCCCTCTCGGAATATGCTATAATCCCCCGTTGATTCTGCGAGAATCCCTTGCGGATTCCGCAAGAATCCCTCGCGGGTTCTGCGAGAATCCCTCGCGGATTCTGAGAGAATCCCTGGCGGATTCTGCGAGAATCCCTCGCGGATTCTGCGAGAATCCCTCGCGGATTCTACGAGAATCCCTCGCGGATTCTGCGAGAATCCCTCTCGGAATATGCTATAATCCCCCGTTGATTCTGCGAGAATCCCTTGCGGATTCCGCAAGAATCCCTCGCGGATTCTGCGAGAATCCCTCGCGGATTCTGCGAGAATCCCGCATGGATTCTGCTAGAATCCCGCGTTGATTCTGCTAGAATCCCGCGTTGATTCTGCTAGAATCCCCCGTGTATTCTGCTAGAATCCCCCATGGATTCTGCTCGAACCCCCGGTAAATTCTTTTTGAATCCCCCGTGGATTTTGCTAGAATCTTCCGAAAAATTCTGCTGGAATTCCCCGATGAACTCTGCTGGAATTCATCAATGAGTTTTGCTAGAATCCCTCGTGGATTCTGCTAGAATCCTTCGTGTGTTCTGCTAGAATCCCTCGTGGATTCTACTAGAATCCCTCGTGGTTTCTGCTAGAATCCCCCGTAGATTCTGCTAGAATTTATCGTGAATTTTGCTAGAATCTCCCGTGGATTCTGCAAGGAAGCCCCGTGCATTCTGCTAGAATCCCGCGTGGATTCTGCTAGAATCCCACGTGGATTCTGCTAGAATCCCACGTGGATTCTGCTAGAATCCCGCGTGTATTCTGCTAGAATCCCGCGTGGATTCTGCTAGAATCCCCCGTGGATTCTGCTAGAATCCTCCGTGGATTCTGCTAAGATCCCCCGTGGATTCTGCTAGAATCCCCCGTGGATTCTGCTAGAATCCCCCGTGGATTCTGCTAGAATCCCCCGTGGATTCTGCTAGAATCCCCCGTGGATTCTGCTAGAATCCCCCGTGGATTCTGCTAGAATCCCCCGTGGATTCTGCTAGAATCCCCCGTGGATTCTGCTAGAATCCCCCGTGGATTCTGCTAGAATCCCCCGTGGATTCTGCTAGAATCCCCCGTGGATTCTGCTAGAATCCCCCGTGGATTCTGCTAGAATCCCCCGTGGATTCTGCTAGAATCCCCCGTGGATTCTGCTAGAATCCCCCGTGGATTCTGCTAGAATCCCCCGTGGATTCTGCTAGAATCCCCCGTGGATTCTGCTAGAATCCCCCGTGGATTCTGCTAGAATCTCCCGTGGATTCTGCTAGAATCCCCCGTGGATTCTGCTAGAATCCCCCGTGGATTCTGCTAGAATCCCCCGTGGATTCTGCTAGAATCCCCCGTGGATTCTGCTAGAATCCCCCGTGGATTCTGCTAGAATCCCCCGTGGATTCCGCTAGAATCCCCCGTGGATTCTGCTAGAATCCCCTGTGGATTCTGCTAGAATCCCCCGTGGATTCTGCTGGAATCCCCCGTGGATTCTGCTAGAATCCCCCGTGGATTCTGCTAGAATCCCCCGTGGATTCTGCTAGAATCCCCCGTGGATTCTGCTAGAATTCCCCGTTGATTCTGCTAGAATCCCCCGTGGATTCTGCTAGAATCCCCCGTGGATTGTGCTAGAATCCCCCGTGGATTCTGCTAGAATCCCCCGTGGATACTGCTAGAATCCCCCGTGGATTCTGCTAGAATCCCCCGTGGATTCTGCTAGAATCCCCCGTGGATTCTGCTAGAATCCCCCGTGGATTCTGCTAGAATCCCATGTGGATTCTGCTAGAATCCCCCGTGGATTCTGCTAGAATCCCCCGTGGATTCTGCTAGAATCCCCCGTGGATTCTGCTAGAATCCCCCGTGGATTCTGCTAGAATCCCCCGTGGATTCTGCTAGAATCCCCCGTGGATTCTGCTAGAATCCCCCGTGGATTCTGCTAGAATCCCCCGTGGATTCTGCTAGAATCCCCCGTGGATTCTGCTAGAATCCCCCGTGGATTCTGCTAGAATCCCCGTGGATTCTGCTAGAATCCCCCGTGGATTCTGATAGAATCCCCGTGGATTCTGCTAGAATCTCCCGTGGATTCTGCTAGAATCCCACGTGGATTCTGCTAGAATCTCCCGTGGATTCTGCTAGAATCCCACGTGGATTCTGCTAGAATCCCCCGTGGATTCTGCTAGAATCCCCCGTGGATTCTGCTAGAATCCCCCGTGGATTCTGCTAGAATCCCCCGTGGATTCTGCTAGAATCCCCCGTGGGTTCTGCTAGAATCCCCCGTGGATTCTGCTAGAATCCACCGTGGATTCTGCTAGAATCCCCCGTGGATTCTGCTAGAATCCCCCGTGGATTCTGCTAGAATCCCCCGTGGATCCTGCTAGAATCCCCCGTGGATTCTGCTAGAATCCCCCGTGGATTCTGCTAGAATCCCCCGTGGATTCTGCTAGAATCCCCGTGGATTCTGCTAGAATCCCCCGTGGATTCTGCTAGAATCCCACGTGGATTCTGCTAGAACCCCGCGTGGATTCTGCTAGAATCACGCGTGGATTCTGCTAGAATCCCGCGTGGATTCTGCTAGAATCCCGCGTGGATTCTGCTTGATCCCCCGTGGATTCTGCTAGAACCCCGCGTGGATTCTGCTAGAATCTCGCGTGGATTCTACTAGAATCCCGCGTGGATTCTGCTAGAATCCTCAGTGGATTTTGCTATAATCCCCAGTGGATTCTGCTAGAATCCCCCGTGGTTTCTGGTAGAACCCCCCGTGGGTTCTGTCACAATCCCCCGTGGATTCTGCTAGAATCCCCGGTGGATTGTGCTAGAATCCCCGGTGGATTCTGCACTATTTCCAGGTGGATTTTGCTCGAATCCCAGGTGGATTCTGCTCGAATCTTAGGTAGATTCTGCCCGAATCCCAGGTGTATTCTGCTCGAATTACAGGTGAATTCTGCTAGAATCCCCCGTGGATTCTGCTTAAAATCGCCCTTTGATTCTGCTAGTCTTCGGTGGATTCTGTTAGAATCCCCAATGAATTCTGATAGAATTCCCAGTGAAACGATGTGCATTTGCAAACATTTGATCGAATACTTACTTTGACGATTCCATTATCGCAGGCGAGCGTGACATCACACAGTTTCTCGTCCTCCAGCAGGGTTCTGAGCACGGTCGTCAGGTTGGACTGATGGTTGTTCCAGCGTAAGCAATACTGCTGGTCCATTGTTCCTGTGTCAGTGCTGTTCCTGCAAGGAAAAAAAACGGGAAAAGAAAAGGGAAATTCTGGTTAGTCGCAGTCCTAATTGTTCTCTGTGGGGGCTTGGTTGTAAAAAAAAAAAGAAGGAGTAAGATTCATGCTAATTTCGGGCGCACTTGTACTTGTTCTCAGCCCCACGTGGAAGAGGGGGTGGTTTTTGACGAGGAGAAAGTGGCCCTGATGCCACAACAACGGAAAGAACTTAAGCTTTTCATTATTTGCCACTTTGGGCTCCGTCTGTCGGGTGTCTTGCCTTTTGTTTTGTCGCCTTGGGGTACCGAGAGGTACCCCCAGCGCCGATGACGACGACGACGTGTTGGTCCGGTTGGTTTGGTAAACATCCCAGTTTCTTCTGTCGTTTGATGGTTTCCCACCGGAGAAAACGAAGGTATCAGCACCATTACGAGACGGAAAAGCTGTACGGGTGCGGTGACAAATTAAATATACCTTCTCGACCACGAACACTCCCGAAAGGAGGTTGGAAAAAATGTGCTACGGCTTTGGTCCTACCATGACTCTTCAAGATGACGACGAATGTGATTGTGTGTCGACAAGAAAATGGGAGCCGGAAACATTTGTTACCAACCGACCGACGACCACGACGAGGGAAGATTGTGGTTTGCTGCAGTTCTGCATGCACCCCCTGGGCTGGCGGAAGAAGGGCTGTTGATGATGGCGGGGGAAAGATGACAGACTTAGAAAAACCGGCTCATATTGGGGGGTTCAGAAGACAATCATCTCTTGTATGTGGCACACACTCAGCAAAGATAGCTCGATATAAAAGGATAGGCTGATAGGGTAGTATTTTTCTAAAGCTTTTTATTTGGCTAGTTTAAGGACAAACTTCTTGAAATCCCGCTTCAACAGTGCATCAAAACTTCAAACGCACAAATCTCAAGAAGCAAGCTTCACACAACAGTACATTTCATTATTCTGTTCTTGCTCACTCGCAATAAGCTTGAAATAAAAAGATCAGGTGCACTAGTTTTGTTTACGAAGAACTCTGTGCCCTCGAAATC